>NC_072793.1:66873744-67174799 GCF_028583425.1 Eublepharis macularius
TTAACACTGAGAAGAGCTTTTCCTCGCTAGGGGAAATATTATCAAGTTTCAAACAGAGCTCAGGCATTCCCCTGCCTCCGTTGCAAGGGGAACAGATTGTTGGCGCCTGAATGTCTAACTTCCCGGTCCTATCACGTTTGCCCCGGAGTCCCGACTGCTGGATCATTTGCCGTGGAAGACAACGATCCACTAGGTCACGCTTTGGAGATTACTATTATCGTGGGTTTTTTTTTTATCGTAATCCAGATCGTGCCCATCTCTAATTGCGACTCCCTTCACGTGAGCTTCCTCACGTAATTCGTCTCCGTCTACTGTGTTTTTTTAAGAAGAGTATACAAAACTGTATTCCTTACGGGGAGGGAGGAGAGCCTCTGGGTTTTCTTGATTGATTGGAGACTGTAACCACTAAGATATGTGTGAGGTGGTCCAATCCTGAAGCATATGGGGTGGGACTTTGAATCAGCTAAGAGTTGGTTTCACATACTGCAGCTTGCTTGTTTGTAGGAAAGAGGGAAGTTTGCAGGTTTTCTTGTGCCAAACTACAGTGTGCTATTTTATACTATATTACTCCTTTCTTATCTTTCTTCTTAAATATAGTTTCTATGTGTGTTTTCTAATAATAATAACAATAATAATAACATTCAATTTATATACCACTCTTCAGGACAACTTAATGCCCACTCAGAGCAGTTTACAAAGTATGTTATCATTAGCCTCACAACAAAACACCCTGTGAGGTGGGTGGGGCTGAGAGACCTCCTAGAAGCTGTGACTGACCCAAGGTCATCCAGCTGGCTTCAAGTGGAGGAGTGAGGAATCAAACCTGGTTCTCCAGATTAGAGTCCCACACTCTTAACCACTACGCCAAACTGGATCTCAGTTTCTGAAGCATTTTTTACTTGAGGTTTGCTTTCCCCCAATTCTTCCCTGCTTTATTATTTGATTTGTGGCTTGCCTTCTAGCTTCCTTCTGCTACTTCTGGCTCTTAAGAGGCCATTTTTTAATTTAAACTCCCCTTATCTGCTTTATTAGTTCTTTGTTTCAGTGTGTGACTTGCTGAGCAAGGCACTGGAAATCCCTCCCACAAGCTCAAGCTACTGTTCTTCAAGCTAAGTGGCTGCAGTATCAATTTCTTAAGCAGCTTTATGTGCTACCATTTCCTATTCCTACCAGTTCTCCTATAGACTTTAATATTAAACATGGGCACTTTCATTGCTTCAAAAAAAGGGGAAGGCAATGGCAAACCACCTGGTAACAAAAAGTCAGCCAAGAAATCGTCATGATGTGACGTCATTCCGTGAGTCAGTAATGACTTGGTGCTTATCCTATTTGCCTAAACTTTGGCAATGTACATACCCCCCACCCCCACCCAGAGTTTTGTCCAGTTCAGATAGAAAACCAGGAAGGTACAGGCTCAAGAAAGGGGAGGGGTCTTGTACTGATATCAGGTGCTCAGGATCACCTGTTATATTCAATAAACCCCTGCTGCTGAAGCTGATGCTGTTGAGGTGTTTCTGTTATTTGAACCCGGGGTGGGAAACTGGGAATAGAAAGTGTTTGTTCCTGTTATAATCTCTCCCGAGCCTGGAAGCCTGCTTGACCTTGAGCATGAATCACACAGCCTGTTTTCCTGTCTGCAGAGTTAGAGGACTGTTAGGAGAAACAGAGGGAATTAGGAGTAGCCTTGGGGAACCTATATCTGCTTGATACTTGTCTGTTGCCACCAGTCCTAGCAAGAATGGCATAAGTGTATGATACTGGCATCTTATCAATAAAGAACTTTTACTCATGAAGTGAAGTCTCTTGAGAGTTGCCTGGCATCTTTACAACTGAAACCAAAGGGAAATCATAATGAAATAGAATTATGAAAATGAAACAACAACAGAAACAATAACAAAGCAAAACCATAATAAAAACAAAAGAAATGAAACAAACTCCTATGGACAAGTTTATCAGAAAGCTAGGAGAAAGGCCATGAAGAGCTTTGTACATGATAGACAAAACCTTGAATTCAGGCTAGTAACTGATAGGTAGCCAAAAGAGTGACTGAAGAATGGGGCAATATGCATGCTCCATCTAGTTCCTGATAATAACTAGGCAGCTGTATTCTGTACCAACTGAAGGTCTCCCCTCAAAGTAAACTTGGAGACTATCTAAAGTGCATTACAGTAGTCTAGTCTCAATGTTACCATGCAGTGGAGCCAGGTGGTCATATTGGCCATGTTGCCTTCCAGCCCTCTTTAGGTCACCTAGCTCCATGATAAACCACAGGGCTTGCTTCTGCCTCAGGGGCCAGAAATGAGTGATCTTGTTAATAGCTTCAAAGAGCTTCACATTGCAAACTCCCACTTTATTCCCTGTCATGTGAGCTGTACATGCAGAGCCAATATATCAAAATTTCTCTCTAGGTTCTCTTTCTGCTAGCATAAAGCATTTCCATGCAGGTTTTGGTTTGTCATGCTGGAAATTCCTCCCTGCTCCTCCTTTTCCTCTCTGGGAGGAATCCCTTTGTTTGGAGAGAACACAGTTCCTTTTGAAGTGCCCACTTTCCCTATATTCATGGCAAAATGCATCAGTGTCTTGCTTAAATTTACAGCACCCATAGCATTTTCACAGTCCCTCACTCCAGACCCTCTGTCTGAGTTCTGGAATTACTTATGGCTATTATCCTCCTCCAGCATGCTTATGGCTTGACTCAAAGTCAAATCTTTCTTAGTTTGTATTTGATTTATGAAACTTTCATACATTGGTCCGAGGCTGATCAGCAACAGTACTATCAGATCTTTATCAAGGAGATCTTTTCCAGTTGAGTGAAGCTGCTGGACTAAAGCTGAAAAATCATCCAGGCGCTCGTGCAAGCTCTGCTGCTTTCCCATTCGAATACTGAACAACTTCCTTTGTAAAAACATTCTACTCTTAAGTGAAGAGTAGAATGATTTTACTCTTCACTTAAAAACTTTCTACTCTTAAGTGATCTACATAAAGTCTTTGAACTTCTTCCCAGCTATTTTTAGCTTTATCAATATGAATCACCCGCAAAATATCCCAGTCTTCCAAACCTTTAAACAGGGGCCGTTTCCACACGGCTTACCTCTCTTCGTAATGTCCCGGTAGATAGCACAAAAAACGTGGAAGATCGCGTTTTCTCACACGAGATTTGTGCGATGTCACGTGAGATCGCGCAAATCTCATGCAAGGAAACACAATCTTCCACATTTTTTGTGCATTCTACCAGGACATTACGAAGAGAGGTAAGCCGTGTGGAAACGGCCAGGATCTTTGTTGCTGTGTTCATCCCATTTTCTTTGCTTTTTAGATTCCTCATTTGCCAGTCTTGAATCCTTAATTGCATCCCGAACTCCTTGTTCCATGAATGGGTATACATGTGGGCTTTCCAGATTACAGTTTCTTTCATTCATCCTTTCTATCACTGCAACTTGCTGAATGCTATAGGCAGCCATTTTGTCCCTTTGTTCTCTCTCACACACAGCTCATGAAGGAAGCTTCTAGTGAGACTTATTCCTTTAATCAGAGATCAATCCACAAACCATCCTCTGCTACCATGTAGGGTATGGTATATTTTAGGAATGATCTTGGGTCTGATTAAGGAGAGAGAGTTTATTCAGGAACTACAACTTTGATAGAAAGCAGAGAAACAGAATAGATAGTAACTAGTACTACCTCAATAACTGGGAGAGAGGGACTTTTGGGAAGAAACAGGAAGTAGCCTAAGAATACCAATCTGGAGACATGCAAGAAGGACAGAAGAGAGGCAGAAAGAAGAATCTTATTTTGCTCTCTGTCAGATTTGCTGCCTCCTGCAGGTATTGCGGCCCTTTCCTGGCACACAGCAACGCTGCTGGGCCAGGGGCCGTGGATTGCTGGGCCGGAGGAGGAAGACAGCACCACCCCCACTTCCAAATAAGGAATGTCTGGGAGGGCGGAGCAAGTGCCTTATCGGCCACTCTGCCCTTCCCAGACTCATTGTAGCGAGTCACTCAGCCCACCCTCCTCTCCCAGTATTGGTGTAGGAGTAGCTGGCTGCTGTTCACAGAGCCAAGTAGGAATTTTTCTCCCCTCTTCAAATTGGCATCTGAAAGGGGTTTTTTTTCACCTACCTTGCACCGATATTTTGGCAATTGAGGTGATTGGCTACGGGTGGTGCCTGTTAGCAGTGTCCTGGCTGGTTTGAGTTGGAGTAGGGTGCGGGCCGGTGAGCACCCTTGGCGCTTCCCTATTGATGGGAAGAGGGGCCTGCCTAAAGGGCTGGTACTGCTTTGACGGCTGCCAGATGCAGAGGCAGGCTGCCTTCGGGAACCCCCGCCTGCAAGTCCTTCCCTCACTGCTATATGGCTGAGGTGTTCAGGAGCTTAAAGGGGGGTGACCAAACTGCCTGGCCGGCCGGGTCCACCCCATCCATTGGATGGGTCCCACCTGGGGCTTCGGGGCTTGCCCAGACAGGTCTATGGGGGACCCCGTGGCTTGACTTGTACCGCTTTAGGTCCTTGCCGCTGTTTGGCTTGTTTTAGTTGTATAAAGTTAATAAAGTGGCCCTTAGATCCAGCTTGGTGTCTGTCTATTCATTCTGACTGGGGTAGCAATCTGTGTCTTCTGCCATCTGTGTACACAAGACATTGTATTTCTAACATACTGAAGACTTCTTATTTCTGTCAGAGGTGTTTTGCATACCCAGTAGCTCTCAGAATTGTGATCAACTATAGTACTGTCAATCCTATGCACACTTAACCTGAGAGAATATAGAGGGAGTTACTTTTGAATAATACTCTATAGGGTTATGCTGCTAGTGCATTGATGTACCATTTGAAATTAGCACATGGAATCAAGGAATAAGTGATCATGTATAAGGAAAGTCAATGGCAATGCAGTGAAAAACAGAAATAATTTCCATCTCAAATATTTTATCCAAGGAAAAAGCTCTCTGCCACACATTTTAATTTTACTATCACACAAATTAATTGTACGTGCCTGTTAACACTTTAGACATTTTTGTACAAACAATCACATGTGAGTTTGCCTCAGTGTGCTTTTGCCCTCATTAATCATTTCAGTGTATATACTCTGTAACATTTCAATACCTGTCAGCTGCCAACACAACAGATGGCTTCATGTTTTGTAACCATATCATGAAGATATAGAAATGCTGTCATATACTCAGTAGCTTTGCCCATTATTTTTTAAAATGAGTTCAGTGTCCAATGAGTAATTAGGAAGCAAAATTTTCATGGCAAAATAATACTCCAAACATCACAAGCTACAAAAAAGATTGCAACAGCCTTCATATCAAGTAAATTTTTGGAGGCTACAACTCTGCTGAAATGGTCTTCAAATGTTTTCAGTCATGTTTGCTCTAGTATGGTGTTTTGACAAGCGTCAAGGTTGATATCCTAACTACATGTATCTGTCAAGGTCCCATTGAAATCAGTTCATGGTATTTTTCTTCCCTTATCTTCACAATTCCATAAGCTCTGAGTGCTTTGTGTGTGTGTGTGTGTGTGTCTGTCTGTTTTCTGTGGTTTATATAGAGTGTTTGTGTTCTCTGCAGGATGCCATTCTCTGAAATCAGACAAGTTTGACTTTTATGTAAGCACTGGGCAATGACAAATAGAGGAATGCTGCCAATTACGAGGATGATGAATATGATCAGCTGTTTTGTTTATCACACCTGGCCTTTTAATAGAAGTCCCACAGATTTCAGTGCAGCTTGCCATAATGTGGTGTTTTGAATGTTGGAATGGTTGTCTCACTGGAGGTCCAAAAAAGAAAGCTCGCAGACTCGCTGCATTTCATCTGAGGACCGAGCTGGGGGAGAGACAAAGGTCAGCTACAGAAGAGGAGGAGCCCTGCCAGGAGACCCTCTTCCATAGGAGGATGCATGGTCAGCGCCATTCCCATCTGTCAATGGCAGGAGAAGGACATTTCCCTGCCCAACCACCCCTTGGTTTGGGCCAGCTGGTGTGGCAAGTCACAACTTTAAGTGGTTTGACAATTTTGAGGCATTGGGCCATTGGGGTGGCAAGGGCCATCCAGCAGCTGTTGGCAGCGGAACATCACTTGCCATCCCACAGTTGCCAGCATCATGGCTGGGGAACAACATATTGAACAGCGAAGGGCCTTTCGATGCTGGAGAGCCGCTGCCCTATAATAACAACAACATTTGATTTATATACTGCCTTTCAGGACAACTGTAACCACTCAGAGCGGTTTACAAAGTGTGTTATTATCACCCTGTGAAGTGGGTGGGGCTGAGAGAGCTCCTACAAGCTGTGACTGACCCAAGGTCACCCAGCTGCCTTTGGAAGAATGAGGAATCAAACCTGGTTCTCCAGATTAGAGTCCTGCACTTTTAACCACTACACCAAACTGGCTCTCTATGCCTTGCCAATGCTCTAAAGGGCTGTAATCAATAAAGTTTTAGTATCATTCGACGAGGCTCCGGGCGGCACATAGCACATAGGGTGCAACTTTATGTTTAGAAGTTAGAATGTGACACATAGTGACAATGTCTAAGCAGCTCCTGTGCAAAGCAAATCTAACAAGGTAGTGCTCCTGTGCTACATCTACAATTATTCTTTTGACACTGAATTACCATATCTCAACCACATAGACTCAGTTCACACACTGAGGGGATACATGGATGGAATACTTTGGTGTAGTGGTTAAGAGTGACAAGACTCTAATCTGGAGAACCGGGTTTGATTCCCCACTCCTTCACTTGAAGCCTGTTGGGTAACCTTGGGTCAGTCACAGCTCTCCAAAGCTCTCTCAGCCCCACCCACCTCACAGTGTGATTGTTGTGGGGATAATAATAACATACTTTGTATACTGCTCTGAGTGGGTGTTAAGTGTTCCTGAAAGGCAGTATATCAATCAAATGTTGTTATTATTATTCATTGCCTTCTGATACAATACCATTTTTTTCTTTATTATATCCACACTCTGTATCATGCCTAATATGGTATACTCATTCGGATTTTGATGTTCCTAGTCCTGGTGCATTGCTCGCTAGATGTCTCCTTCTAGTGATTGTATCAGCCTATACTGTGTTAATTATTTATCTCCTTGTATGGAATATTATTGACTTACACTATATAATCAGGTTTGAGTTTCAGTGACAAAGGTGGACAATAAATTGAGTAAGTAAAAATAAACATAAAATAAAGAAGGAGAGGCAGGTCAACAGAGATCACAAGAGAAGTAGAACGTTGACCACAGGAAGGAAACACATTGAATCAGGTATGAAATGGACAAGGAGGGGAGCTTGTCCTACTCTCCCATTTGAGGTCTGAGTGAGGGGATAGCTCCCACTGCCAAGCCCTGGTGAACATGAGAACACTCCTACACCTTAGTCCATGTACTAAGTGTCCTAAATCCTAAATTAAGAAAAAGAACAACAATAAATGTTTGTGAGAGAGTTTCTAAGGTGGTATTAATTCTCTAGGCTTTGACTTTTCATGATGGCATAGCATCATCCCAGCCTGGCACACCGCTATGCAAAGAGGCTTAGTTTCATTTAGTATTAGCAGATGTTGCAGTAAACTCTGTGTTGTTCATTACACACATATCAGATGCTGGCATCTCACTACAGTGTTATCTTTGTATGTCTAAAATTTCACCCTTAGGATGCAATATGATGTGCTGTGTGTGTGTGTAAGTACACAAACACACATCTGGTTCCTTGCTATTGGATGGTAACCATCAGCATCATGAATAAGTTAGCTTTTCAGGAATCACTGGGAGCTGCTATAAGAAGGAGAAAATGGAAAAGATCCACCTCTGGAAGTCCTTTCCAGTTGTGGTTCATATGACATCCAACCCTTATTTTTGGCCAGCAGAAAGGCACGTACTTAACACTGCTAGAAGGGGAATGATTTTTCCCAGTTCACCATTCTTACTTCACATCCTTCACTACACTGTTATGGCTGTTCCTGGGGTCTCCTGAAATCTGGGTAGCTGCCCTTTTGGGGGTGAACATGGCTGCAGTAGGAAGCAGGAGGGGGAAAGCCATTCAATAAGAGAAGTTTTTCTTACAGCAATTAGATTCAACCCAGAGAAAATTTATGGTACTAAAAACTGAAAAGGGGGAAATTAAATAATGCTTCAAAAAGTCTGTATCCCTAGCTCATTTCTGATGACAGCAGGTGCAGCTCATCATGGATTGTGTTAAACTTTACACAGTTACACCTGTTTAGCCTGAAACTGGTTTACGAAGCCGTCTTGTGCTATCTTGTATTTTATATCCAGAATTTGCGGCTGCTGTGACAGATGCTTGGCAATACTTTTAGTGCCAGCCACAGCATTTATTTGATGACAAACTCTTAAAAAGAGATTTACTACTATTGGCTTGTGTTTCCCCCTTTGGTTCCTTTGCTATAGGGAATAATTTGAATTGTGTCAGTGTGGAGCACACCTGGGACTTCAGTTCAGGGATAAAAATGGGAAGTAACCCACCAAGATAGGAGTGGAGGTATACATCTTGGGAATTCACTTGAAGCAATTTTACCAGTTTCCTGACCAAACATAATAATGTATTGATTTCACGAAGGATTTTCTTCTTTTTCTAAAAAAACACTAATAAATCTGATACTGGATTTGCCATGCCTGCAACCTATAAGTCATATAAATATTTGCTTACAAATAAATTCACTTGAGTTCACTGGGAATCACTGCTAGGTAAACTATAGTCCTAATTTCTTTTGAGAATATCTAATCTCTATTGAGAGCTAGTGTGAGAGCCAGCCACAATGCTATGGAAGTTTACTGGGTATCCTTGGGCCAGTCATACTCTGGTTCCACACTTGGGAGAAAGTTAAGGTATGAAAAAGTAAATAAATATTTGGGTAAGGAGTTGTAAAGGGTTCTACTCCTACTACTGCGTAGTGATATAGTATGATACGTAGTGATATACTGCATAGTGATATAGTGATCTTCATCTTTCCGTATAACATGCTCAAAATTCAAACTTCCTTACTTTAAAAGGCTCATTTTGGGTCTACTCCCCTGCCCCACATAATCTCTAATTTCTGCTTATTTGTAGTGGTATTAACAGCTATAAACTGGCTAGGTAGCCAGTTTTTAGCTGCTATTTGTACATCCTCCAAATTATGGCACAAGTCATCATCATGATGCACCCCTGAGCACTGCAGACTTGTTGTGGCAATGTAATGCTTTCCCCTGCAAATGTGCTACAGTCTCCATATGGCTGCATGGGAATGTACATTTGAAAACTATTTGCAATCCAGTTTAGACACCTTACACTGCAATTCTAAATCAATGGGCTTAGACTGGAGTAACTCTGTTTAGGATTGTAGTGTTAATATAGACTAGTCTTCTCCCCAAGGACTCAAACCAAGGAACCACCACCAAGGAGCAAACACCTCTTTTGTATTTTTTCAGGATCTGCTGGCTGGGGAGGGCAGGCAGAAGAAAAGCCACATGGTTCTGTTGGGTACAGCTGCCTTCTCACCTAACAAATGAAGTGCAGTTCTGAACTGCAAAGTGTTTGCAGTCTGATTTAGGAAAAAATAAAACATTTGATGTAAAATACAAGCATTTCTGTTGGTGTTTGAGGATTCCATTCACAATTTATGATCAAATTATAATTTGAGCAGAAGAGTGTTTATTCAGTGATATTTGTGCATAAGGATTGAGTGAATGAGAGGCTAGATTTATTGGGAATTATGGTTGAAACAGAATTTGAAAAGTGCACCATGTTTTGCAAATGTAAAACATGAATTTAATAGCCAGGTTTCTTTTTAATTGGAATGGAAATTAAGAAGCTGCAAAGCACCACACAAAGCTGAGCAGGATGGCCTAAGAGAACTGTTTCAACACAATTTTAAAAATATCTTGTGCATGTGTGTTTTACAAAATACAGCTGTTAGGACTGCAATTTATTACAGGAAGAATAGCATGGGGCAAGGAAAGGGGCTTCTTAAACCGTTTCTTTGTGCTGCTTTTCAGCTGAAAATTATCCCTTTTCCTCTGAGATGCCTTTACTCCTGCTAAGGAAAAAGTATAGGTAAATGACAGCTGTATTTTATAAAAAGAAATATAAAACTACTATAGATTGTGTAGTTTTGCCCTTAATACATAAGGGACAAAGGTTCTATCCCAACCTAAAACATTTAATCTCCTATCTGTAGTCTGGAGTAGTACAATCAAGTAACAGATATGATTGCTTTTTAGATAGTAGAGCCATGTTTTTAAAAAACACCATTCTATTTCCACAAAATGTTCCGTGAAAAATATTTGTGGAAGTGGATTGAACTGCATGTAGCTATTTATCAACTACACTGGCCTTAAAAATAATTGCATTCAGAAGATATTTTTAGGTAGGTAGCTGTGTAGACCTGCAGGAGAACAGCAAGATATGAGTCTAGTCACTGGTGCCACACGGGACTCTTATGCCTCATTCAGAAGGGTCATAATGGCATCCTGGAAAACAGAGAACTGTTTTTTTCTAGAAGGTACACCAGTGAACTTTTTAGATAGAAATGAACAAGTCCTGGTTTGTTTTATTTTACATTTATTCTGTGTCCTAGAACTCCCTGGACTCACCTAAAATTCAATATCAATATATGAAGAATTACAGTGAACATTTTTTGCCTCCGTGCTGGCTGACTGAGCAAAGAACTCTAAATTAATTGTGGATAATGAAGCCAAAATTCCCGTATCAAAGTCCACTCCCCCCTCTTTAGTAACTGTAGGATATGATTCAGAACCCCCTGCTCCAACCAGCTTCTACTAGACTAAAGGGTCAGCTAGTGAAGACAGACTATGACTGTCAGGTCTTCTGCTCCAGTGGGAGACTTCCCAACTAGCAGCCTCAGCTTCCTGCGACCATGCAAGGGAAAACCACAATAGAGGGAAATGGAGGAAATAAGAGTTATTCCCGGAGATGTTCCAATGCCAAGCTGTCACATCCAGTGTGAACCTGGAAGTGATGTTATCACATCATCATGAAGATCTAAGATACCCCCAAATAGTAATCAGTGGGTGTTAGGGTGTGGCAGACACTCACCTATCTTCTCTTCAGACATTACCTCATGTGCAGCATCCCATGATGATGTCACTTCTAGTGCAAAAGAATTGGTCCAAAACACAGCAAAAATGCACCAGATGTGACATCATCAGCTGGGGACACAGGCACATTCAGGCCCATTTCCCAGGCCTCTTTTCTTGTGCCCTATGATTTTGTCACTTTCAGTGCAACCAAGAAGTGATCTCATTGCAGCTCAAAACATAGTAAAAATACACAGGAAGGGACATCAGCAGCCATGGGTGTGGGTGTGTTCACTCCCATTTCCCCAGCTTCCTTGCCAGGTTCCTCGTGATGGTGGGCAACCTCCAGGCAGCCAGCCTCCTCCTGCTGATTACCAGTGATTGGTGAACAGAGGCAACAATTGCTGAGAGATTGCCTTCCATCAGCCTTCCATATGGAAGGATTGCCTTCCATAAGCCTACCTACTATCCAAATGGTATGATGATAACTCCAGTTTCAGAGGAATCCTAGAGTGTCGTGCCAATGTGATGATGTCACTTCCATGTTTGTGCTGGAATTGATGTCACAGCATCAGTGTGATGCCTATTTGCATGTCCCCATTCTTGCTCCTGCTGGGTACCAGTGCTGAGCTGGTGACCTTGGGGCAGACCTACCTTGGTTCAAAGCTTGGAGGGGTATGGCAGCTTCTTCTCCTTGTATGTGCACCAAACCATGCCAAGAGATGCTAGACCCAAACGCCCATCTTCTGTGCTGATCAGCATGTCAGTTAAGATAATGATGCCCAATATCATAAGAGTTCCTTGCCCAGGTCCTCGGGTGAATCAGTCCGTAATGTCTGGTTACCTTTCTCCATCTTTAAATGCCTTAGGGAACTTGCTGAATTAAACTCAATTGTAGTACCTAATACTCATTTCCTGCCAAATCTTACTTAGGGTCTAACCTGAAATAAGATCAATTTACACACACTCTGTGAAGTAGACAAAAAGGTGGGGGGCTTCTCACTCAGCCAATTGAGTGGGGCTTCTCTGCCTCAAAAAGATGTCCAACTAGTCCCATATTATGAAAAGAGGGATAAGCGGTGCAGCATCTACTACACAGACATTTAGTACACCCTTCCCTCCCACCCACCCCAATGGCCAAGATGCATGGGGGAGCCTATGCAACTCATCTAAATGTTGAAGAGTTTGTAGTTTAAATATACATTGATTTCTAACTTCTCTAACCATTGATCTCTGCCTGAAGGCAATTTTGAATAAAGTGAAGCTAATTCTGACAAGACAGAACTGCTACTGGTGAGCAGAAGCTCTGACTGGGGCCTTATGGTGTCACCTGTTCTGGATGAGGTTGTGCTCCCAATAGATCCATACTTTGGGTGTATTCTTGGACATGGGCTAACTGATCGATAAGCAGGTGGCAGCTGTGGCCAGGAGTGCCTTTTACTAGCTTCTGCTAGTTAGCGAACAGTGGCCTTTCATGGACAGAAAAGATCCGTTCACTGTGGTACATGCCATGGTTAAGTCTAGTTTTGATTACTGCATTGCACTCTGTGGGGAGCCACCCTTGGAAAGTGTTCAGAAACTTCAATTGGTGCAGAATGCTGCTGCCAGAATGCTGACTGGAGTGGGTGAAACAGACCATATTACCCAAGTCTTGGCCTATTTACATTGGTTCCCAGTTTGTTTCTGGGCCCAATTCAAGGTGCTGGTTTTGACCTTCAAATCTCTATCTATATGGCTTGTGACCAGCAAATCTGAAGGATTTTCTACTCCCTTATGAACCTACCAAGCCACTACAATCGTCTTCCAAGGACCTGCTTCAGGTGCCCCCATCTTGAGACTAGGTGGGTAGTAACCTAGAAGAGGGCCTT
Organism: Eublepharis macularius; assembly: GCF_028583425.1. Lineage (NCBI taxonomy): Eukaryota > Metazoa > Chordata > Lepidosauria > Squamata > Eublepharidae > Eublepharis > Eublepharis macularius. Next base: position 66,886,635 of record NC_072793.1, read on the forward strand.
CTCAGTTGCAGTTCCAAAACTCTGGAACTTTCTCCCCACAGAAACTCACTAGTCTCCTCTTCTGACATCTTCCACCAATGGGTGAAAACTTTTTTGCTTTGACTCACATTCTTTCAGTGATCTCTCCTTCCCATCTGCTTTAATTGGGTTTTTATGCGTGTATTTGATTGTACTATATGTATATTTTATCTGTTTCTGGCTAAATCTCTTTCCTTCTTACTATTTCTACAATATAAAGTTATTATATAAATAAATGACAGAAAATAATTAATCAAACAAAGTAGCTGCATTCAAGATATATTCAAAATGTAATATAATTTAAATATTTAGCTGTATGGTTCATTGATTTCATTATCATAAAGAAAATGACATTTAATGTTTGGTGGTGGAAAGCCCCATCAAGTCATAGCTGACTTATGATGACCCCTCCCTGGCTGGGTTTTCAAGGCAAGAGACTAGCAGAGGGGGTTTGCCATTGCCTGCCTCTGCAACTCTGGTCTTCATTGGAGCTTTCCCATCCATTTACTAACCCAGGCTGACCCTGCTTAGCTTCCAAGATCTGGTGACATTAGGCTTGCCTGGGCTATCCAGGTCAGGATATTTAACATTTACATGCATTTAAATGTTGTTAGTAAAATTTTTAAAAGATGGTCCTTTTCTTGATGGGTATGGAAAAATACTAGTATAATGGCCCAATTCTATGGCTATGCAGTTAAAAGTTCCATTGATTTTCATGGCATTTACTCCCAACCAAGTGTGCATAGGATTTTACACATCAGAAATTATGCTTAATTTAGCACAATAGACTTACTTCTGAGTCAGTGTACAAGTCTATTAATTTAAAAAAAATTAAGAGCAAAAAGAAATTCAGATTATATCCTTTAAAAGTACCAGGAACCATCAATGTCCCTTTTAAATTACTTTCATCAGTTGAAAATAAACAATGAAAATGGTCTCATTAGCTGGAATGGGCTCCTGTTCCATACATCAGAGATTTATACCAATGCAAATTTGAGGCAGTGCCATGGCCTTTTCCATCCCTTGGGCACACACACAGGCACCAGCTGAAGTTCTGCCTACTGTACATCTCTCCGGAAAGCATGCCTAGCAAAACAGCCCATTAAAGCAACATTTTATTAATAGGAACAAATAGTGCCATAAACCTCTCTGTACCCTAGGCTAATTAATGTAAGAAATCATTGTCCTCAGCGGAATGCTTGTTCAGAAGTTTCATTTCCCCTCCTTTAAATCTCCTTATTTTACTGAGAATGATGCACTTGACCATGTTAGCTGATTCACCTTGCGAGCGTCTTGAGACTGAGGCTGCCAATCCTTTTCCAGCATATTTAAAGGCTTTTGCAATGTGAGACGTAGCTTCCAGCTGTAGGAGATTTTCTCTTTTATGTACGGTAAAGTAAAAGCTATTTAGAGCATTTAGAATCTGCAGAAACAGGGGCTTCTTCTCAAGCCCAGCCCCCAGAGGTGCTTGTTTTTATACTCTATTGGACGATATCAAAGGCAGCATTGTAAAGTACATAATGATTGCCTTTTCATGTTGGTTTTCAGATTCGCGTGTAGAGTATTTATTATTCATATCAATCTGTCTTTTAGATCATCTTGCACAGACACTCCAGATTAAATTTTCTTCATTATCATTGCAGAACTAGATGAATAAGTGGCACATCTGTTCATGAAGTGGTTTATTATCTGTCCTGATGAGGTTTGGAATGAATAGGGGGAAAGATTTAAATACAGAGCAGGGGGATGCGTGCAGGTTTATGCACAATCTCAAATTCATAACCAGTTGCACTAACTTGAGACATCTGATATTACCATGTAAGGTAATTATTAACAATTAATCTGGGTCAATTTATGTTGAGGAAAAGCATCAGGAAATGCTGAGAGAAGACAAAGAATGGTACAGAAAGTACAGTTGATAAGGTTCCCATATTATTCCTCTTTCCATCATAAATACTTCATAAATGTGTTGCTGTTTTTAAAAAATAAACTACACACATCTAAATTGCAGCTATAAATCTCTTTAATCGGGAACCAGGATATATTAGTCACTTTAACTGCCTCTTTTACATATGAGGGACCTGCCACTTAATTTATCATGACATCTAGGCTACCACATATCAGGCTAATATTACAGAGGTAGCTTGCAAAGAAATCCTTCCAGGCATTATACAAGTGTATGTTCAGGTATTCTTAAGGAATGACTGTACAAGCAAGCTTCCTGTCTTGATTCTCTGGAGGGGCATATGCATCTCATTGTGTGTGTGTGGAGGTGCCACCTCCAGTGATACGACTGGGGAACCCTTGTGAACAGAATAATTTGTTATTCATAACACTGCCTCTGCATCACTTTGAACTGTGTATACCTTGCACAAGAATGTATGTTGGAAAGCCTCTGCCCAGACATACTCCTTTGGTGAATTTCACCTATCTGGATGCTCTTTTTTATTCCACATTAAAATTATTTTTTAAAGCAAGAATAATTTTTGAAATTTTTATAAATGTTTATCAGTGACAGTGTTGTGAAGGCACTGCATTGCCTGACCACTGAACAGCAACCTAGTATGCGGATGGTGGAGTTTGCAGACAGTACCAGAAACACAGTAAAGAGTCTTCTATATTGGTTTACATAAATGCTTGGGTTATTATTTTTTATTTTTTTAAAAAACTATGCATTAAGGTATTGGAAAGTGCTGTATGTTGGAAAGTGTGGGATATGTATGGTGTAGCTTAGCCCGTACCCTCTTTGCTTCCACCTGGCAGAGTTCGCCTCCATTGCCAATCACAGTCAGCTGTAAGTAGAGCACCCTGGTTTGGATATGGCATATCAGTTCTATTAACAATGTTAATTTCTCTTAGCATAGTGAATTTTCCCCTAGCAGAGTGGAAGACTTTCTTATGTCAGCAAAAGCCTTTGGGCCAGAGGAAAACACCCTCAAAAGCTGAATGGGTCCCCAAGATTCAACATTTTGAACCTCCATACACACTCTTATAATGTATATGAAAGGCTGTAAGATTTTTAAAAATGCCTTTAGTTTAAGACAGGAGTTTAGTTCTTTATCATTTATTCATTAAATTTATGTCCTGCTTTGAAGCCATAAGGGCTTCAAAGCAGCTTATTACAACATTTTAAAAATACTGTATTACATTCTTCATTCCCTCCCTGCTCATTCCCAAATTTGCTAACATTCCAAAAAGCATGAGGTTGTATTTTGTTAATCCATTGTGCTAATGGCAGTTTTCCTCTAGCAGAAGAGGGATTTTCCATCCGAGGGGATATGCTTTTAAAACCAGGCCTTTCCTTCTGACAGCCGATGTCTTGAAAAGCATATGTAAAAGTAAAACTTAAAAATAAATATCTAAATATTATCAGAGCATGAGAATTGATCTGCTTGTAAATTTTAAAGATTTCATTCATGCATGCATGTATTCACTCATTTTTTAACTGAGGTGACCTATTGTCCAGGCCAGTGCTGTGCAGCCTTACCTCTTTATCATTGCCATGAAATTGTTGTTAATTGTATTCAATCATGCATAGCTTGACTTTTCTCAGTTCTAGATCAGCTGATTCTGGCATCAATTAATAAAATACAAGATTGGAGTTGCAACTTTTTCCGCACTGGACAGAAAAGATAAAAAGCATAACCACATGTCAATATGAAACTTTCCCCCAGTCGAGGTGTTCGATGTATTGTCGAAGGCTTTCACGGCCGGAGAACAATGGTTGTTGTGGGTTTTCCGGGCTGTATTGCCGTGGTCTTGGCATTGTAGTTCCTGACGTTTCGCCAGCAGCTGTGGCTGCATCTTCAGAGGTGTAGCACCAAAAGACAGATCTCTGGTGCTACACCTCTGAAGATGCCAGCCACAGCTGCTGGCGAAACGTCAGGAACTACAATGCCAAGACCACGGCAATACAGCCCGGAAAACCCACAACAACCATTTTTCCCCCAGTCCTTCAAAAATCAAGAAATAGAACATGTTTTGAACTTTATGTATGGGTATACCTAGTTTCCGGGATAAACTCACTGTTGCCGTGGAGATCATGGCATCACAAGCAAGATCTGATCCATAGTCTTCATTTAGATTTTGAGATTTACATGGCTGGATCCCTGAGAGTGTATTCTGTATAGTAGTGTGAAGAATATAACTATCATTACTTGCTTAATGATAGTCTTATGTTGATTTGTTTAAAATATCATTTTAGACATCTTGAGTCCTTCATTGGAGAAAGGTGGGCTAGAAAAGTATAAATAAATAAACCATCCCTTAGGTCTTCAACAAGTCTATATAGGGCTATCTACCACTTCAGTTCCGCATAATACTTCCTGATGTTGATTCTCTTTATGGATGCAAAATAAATGCATCTACAGTGTTCCTTCTGTCTTTATGTTGGTCAGTAAACAAGTTTAGACCATTTATACAACCAACGGAGAAGAACCAGCAGAGTAAGCAGAGCTTTATCTAATCTCCTCACATTTACTGAGAAAATAAGTATTCTAGATAGAGGCCCAGTACCTGGATATCAGGTATTTAATCCGTATGTCTAAAAACTGCAAAAGTATCTTGTCATTCTAGCATTGCACATAAGAAATTGGTCCTAGCAACCCTACATTTTTTGGTTGGGGGGGGGGGCGGGTTGCGTGGGTTTTGTAGTATAATAGCATAGTACCCGAGCTTCACAAAAGTGTTAGAATGAAGTGAAGCATGTTGATGCCTAAAACTGATGAGGTGAATTTCAAAATGTGATGTTTATTGGAGAGATTTTTAAAAGGAAAAGATTGTAGTGCAAGAAATAAATTGAAAAATACATACAACCAGTTTTTTTCCTATTGAAGGACCTCTTTGTAGACCACATTGGTGGGTTTCCCCTCAAGTTTTAAGATCACCAGGTTGCTGGGTGAGCTCACTCTCGAGCAGGCCACGTAGAACTGCCCATGTGAGAAGCAATCTTCCCTCAAGTCAATTCCTGCCACCTTCAGTGTCTGGCCCTGGGATTTGTTGATTGTCATAGCAAAGCAGGCCTTGAGGGGGAACTGCAGTCTCTTGAATTCGAGGGGGGTTCTCTGATGCTATGAGTGGTATGCATGGTATGAACACTGACCCCACCCCCTGAGCACTGCTGGTAAACAATGTGGCCTTGATGATGTTCCTGTGGAGGGCTTTCACTCGCAGTCTGGTGCCATTACAGAGTTTGGGTGGGTTGACGTTTTGGAGCAGCATCACTGGAGCCTCCACTTTGAGGAGAAGCTTGTGGGATGGGAAGCCAGGAAGGTTGAGCATGTTGAGGAACTCCATGGGGTAGTGGACCATGTCATCCATTTGCACCACTGAGTCCACAGATCTGTACTCCATTTCTGCCCCTTTGAGGGAGTTAAGTTGTGCTTCATTAATGATGGAAGCCTTATCGTTCTTGGGGGTCAGAATGGCATGCTTGCACAGCCAGTCCATGGACATCTCCGAGATAGTGGCGATATCAGAGTATATCTTGGCTGTTAGGTCTGCTAGGGTCATCACTACTGTGCCCAGGCCTGCAGGGATGGTCACCTTTCCCTTGGACTTGGGACTTGCTGGTACTTGGCCACTGCTGCTCAGTGCACTGCAGGAGTACAATGTGCATATTTCTTTTCCACATCTCTAAGTTGCTTCCTCCTTTTAGCATTGGTATGTCTTGCACAACGTCTGCCAGGAGGCTTCTTGGGGGCAGTAAGAGGTGATGGCTGCAAGAGGTGTGAGGTGGAGTTGGACTGAGGGATGGATGGTGTGGTGGGCACTTTGGCAGGCTCATATGAGAGGTTCACATTGAAATGTCCCCTAGAAAGGTCATGTACCATCTCCCCATGAACATTTAAAAACTCAGTTGCCATATTGACTTTTATATAAAATCCCTTTCCTGGAGTCTTGTACTGTCTTTCTTCAACTATCTGCAGTTTCCTTTACCCGATTTTTATCTCAGAACACGGAGTTCCACAGCTGACCCATCAACTGCCCAGACACACAGGAAAGCCAGGCCCCACAGGGAGATTGGCAACTCTAGAGGGGAAGACTGGGAGGTTTATTTTTACCTCAGGACACATTCAATGACTCCCAACAGTAACCGCATACTGTTTAGAATTTTGGAGTGATGACCAATCAGACCGCATATGCAAATGACTTCAGGGAAGAGTGACTGAGTTGGCAGTTGGCGAGGGCAGGGGGAGGAGAAGCCTGCCAGCCACACAGGGAAGCTGTATTTCTACTGGAAAACACATTTTACTCCTTTTTACCCCCTTAGGGGGCGAATTTCTTAAAATCCCTTCTTAGTGAGCCTCTTTGTCACAAAAGAAACGTTATTCCCAAATTTCACATTTCTAGGTCCAAGAGTTTGGGCTGGGCATTGATGAGTCAGTCAGGAGGACACTTGTCTTTATATATAAAGATTGGCCTAATGTTTTGATCAAATGGATGTGTATATGTCCTACATCTGCATCTGCTGAACAGAGTTCTCTGTAGCTCACATGGTTTCAATGCTACCAGAATGTGCTAAACACTTCTGGGGAACTTATTAAGTGAAGGAAAAAGTATACCAGTGAGGAAAATATGCAATATATTACTAGGAGTATATGGGGATCATCATGACAGCAAGGCAGCAGCCTCACCACCAATAAAATTATAGTATATCTACCACTGTCTTTTATTTCTTGGGATCATTGGAAGACTAGCAGGGGTGTTTTCCAAATTTCATCCCTAAATAACCGAATGGAACAGTGGAAGCTTTGCGACATAGTTCTAGGATTTGCTAACCCCAGAAAATTTCTAATAAAACCAAGGCAAAAATCCCCTCCCCAGTTGCCAGTAGGTCAAAAGCTATAAGGAGAGAAACATCCACAGATTTTTAAGGAAATAATTTACAGAAAAGATGGGATTTACAATATTTCCAAGACACATTCCTATCTGGAGATAGCTGAATTTCAAAGGGCAGTGAATTCCAGAGCTTGGAAACAGCAATGGAAAATTTCTCCCCACCAACAGAGACTTTGGAAAATCTCAGCTGGTGAAGCTGCACTGAGATCATAACTGTCAACCTAGATTATACAGACAGAGGTGGTTTCTAGGATACACAGATGCCTAACCATGCAAAGCCAGTACTATTTGTGGTATAATGTGCTCTTGGCACTCAGATTATCACAAATATGCTGCCTTTTTATTTTTATTGTTCTTCCATAATGGGCTGGAATGAAGAACAACAACAAGAATGAAGGTTAAAAAAATACTGTAGTCTACAGAGCTGGCAGTGAAGATGAAACGTATACCATCCTGATAGTATTATAGATGATTCTTCAGGCCGAGAGACTGATCAGGTAATAGCTGTTGCCTCAGTATGGGATTTTTTAATTTGTTTCATAAATATATATTAAAGAAAACAACAGAAAGAGGGAAGGACGTACTATGGGTACATTCCCTTTTGATATGCTGGTGACAAATCACTTGGACAACACAAGCTGAGCTGTCACTGTGTTCAGTGTTGCTGGGAACAATCAATGAAATTATAGCCTTATACTACATGCTTGTTTATCTGTAATTATGGAAATAAGGTGCCATCAAAAAATCTTGTGTGTGGGGGAGGGGGTGCAGACAGAAGGACGAGACTGTTTGGTACAAATTTTGGAATGGCAGCAACTCTTCATCATATTATTCTGACAGGGCATTCTTTTTTTAAAAAAAAAAATCTTAAACATCTACTGCTATCCAAGGGGTTTGGCTGAAAAGCTAGTAAGATTAGGTATTATGCAAGAGTGAATTTTGAAGGATTTATGGAATAAGTAATATAACAAACTAGAAATTATGCTTCAGCAAAGAAAGTGTATACTTCAGTTTATGTTAATGTTTTAGGCTCTATGAACATAGAAGGGGTTTTCCCCCATTGTAACAAAAAAATGAAATTCTGCCTTAAGGCACAGGTGACTTATGGCGACTCCTGGTGGGGTTTTCATGGCAAGAGACTAACAGAAGTGGTTTGCCATTACTTGCCTCTGCAACTCTGGTCTTCATTGGAGGTCTCCCATCCAATTACGAACCAAGGCCAACTCTCCTTAGCTTAATTGGAGTATTTATTTAAGCTCAAGTTGGCAATCAACAGAATGGCCAGAGTCAAAATAAGAATTAATGTGACATAACTTCATTCAAATGTACATTTTTTTAGAATGCAAACAGAGGTGATATAAAACTCAGTTATGCATGTCTATCTGGAAGTAAATCCTGTCGCATTCAATGGGGTTTACTGTCAACGTACATAGGAGTGCAGCCTTAATAACTGAGGTGCTTCTTTGGAACTTCATGAATCCCATCACTGTCAGCATGGTGACCAATTTGCAAGCGTTACTTCCATCTAAAATTGAAATATCCTTGATTCAGGTGAGGAGCTTTTTTCTGTGTAACATGCCAGTGACTTCTGCTCACACACAAAGAAGGAATATGGCCACTCTAGTAATGCAGCTGATCATAATTATATATAGTCATGGCCATCATACAGGACCACATTGGAAAAACCACGTCTTATATCAAAGATTCAGCAACATTTCATCAACAAAATCAGTTCTCTGAAACTCAATCCACAGGACATACTCGTCAGTTTTGGTGTTGTATCCCTGTTTACTAAGGTTCCAGTAAAAGACACAATCACACTTATTAATCAGATTTTTCCAGAGGATGTAACAGCCTTATTCCACCATTGTCTGACAACCAGTTACTTCCAATTGGATAACAAATTCTATGAACGGATGGGGTGGCCATGGGAAGCCCGCTCAGCCCAGTTATAGCAAACTTCTACATGGAACATTTTGAAAAGACAGCTCTAGAATCAGCACCCTGCAAACCTACAGTCTGGTTCCAGTTCGTGGATGATACCTTTATCATTTGGAGCCACGGTGAGGAAGAATTGATGGCATTTTTAAACCACCTCAACAATATCCACCTGAACATACAATTCACCATGGAGAAAGAAATTGAGGGTAAACTTCCATTTCTAGATACCTTGGTCATCCACAAAGCCAACTTTCAGTTAGGTCACAAGGTCTACAGGAAACCAACTCACGCAGATGGATACGTACACAAAAACTCCAATCACCACCCTCGACAGAAAAAGAGGCATACTAAAAATATTATTAGACCGTGCAAGATGGATATGTGAACCACACTTTCTCAATGAGGAAACTAATAATCTAAACCACGCACTTCAAGCAAATGGCTACTCCAGAAATGAAATCAGAAAAGTGATTAAACAAAGGATTAATCAAACAACTAAGGAAAAACAGCCTCCCACAGGAAAAATGTTTTTGCCATATATCAAAGGAATTACTGATCAGATGGGAAAGCTTATGAAAAGGCACAACTTACAAACAGCATTCAGACCCATCAGAAAAGTACAACAGATGCTACGATCAGCAAAATACAGTAGAGACCCCCTCACCTCTGCAGGAGTATACCGCATACCCTGCAGCTGTGTACAAGGTTACATTGGGACCACACAGCATAGCATCCATACAAGAATAAAAGAACATGAAAGACACTGCAGACTTGGCGATCCGGAAAAATCAGCAGTGGCTGAACATAGCCTAACTCAAACAGGACACGGTATCCTATTCCAGGACACTAAAATACTGGACAACACTTCCAACTACTTTGTCAGATTGCACAGGGAAACCATTGAAATTCATAAACATAAACACAATTTCAACAGGAAAGAAGAGACTTTAAGAATGAATAGAGCATGGTTTCCAGTCCTGAAAAACACCAGACTAACAAAATACTCTACACCCTACAATAGCCCTGCAGAGAAGATTAGCATATCAAGCACCAATCCATTCGCAAAAGAACCTCCTCAAGATACAGTGAAGCCTCCCTCCATTAGCATTCCACACCCTGGGAAACTCTTACAGGATGACTCATCCCAAGCCCACCTTCCTGAGTAGATATAAATTACCTGCCAACATCTTCTCCACTGTGACACTGAGAGATCTCTGTCTTTTGGTGCTACACCTCTGAAGATGCCAGTCACAGCTGCTGGCGAAACATCAGGAACTACAATGTCAAGACCACGGCTATACAGCCCGGAAAATCCACAACTATGGCCATCATATGTTCAAGCACTATGTTACTGAAAATTACAAAGACCACCCCCATGTCTGCATGATTCTCTCTGCATTAGAGATGGGCACGAACCAAAAGATGATCCAAAGTTCATGACGAACTGTCCGGTTCATGGATCGTGAACTAGCAGTATGTCAGAGCCCATTCTGACGAACCGCCACAAACTTTAGGCTGGTTCATTTGGTTCATTTTTTGGTTCGTCGCTGCAGACAGCCTGGCGCTGATCAATCAGTTTCCTAGGCAACAGGGGAGAGAGTTCCTGCAGACTATCTGCTGACCTGCAAGTGGCCTTCTGCTGGCCCGGAAGTGATGATTTGCTGACCTGGATGCAACGTTTTCATGAACCAAATGAACTGGTTCGCAAAGCAGGGCAGGTTTGTGAAAGTTTGTGGTTTGTGAAATACAACAAACCACGAACTGCACGGTTCGGTTTTTCCCCGGTTCGTGCCCATTTCTACTGTGCATCATTAGCCTGCTGGAAGTTCCACATATTATAGACAACCATAGTGAGGGCTGCAGCTGGTAGATCAAGCCTCTATTTCCTTCAACATTCTTTCCTTCAACATTCCTTCAACATGAGAAACCATTGATCAAAGATGCTATTGATCTAGAGTTACAATGTGACAACATTTTTAAGTGTACTCAGTAGGCATCAAGTTCTTGACAAGCCCTTCTCATGTCTGATTACCGCATCCTTTTTTCCCCAAACACTGTTTCTACCTGAAAAAACAGCTGTGGCCCTAAGCTTACTTCACTGGGTAACTTCCAAAGAAAATCAAAAAACAAATTCTGTTCTGGTTTTTTTGTGAATAGAAGGCAGCATGCACAATCAAAGCAGAGTAGACCTCAGACAATTTGAGATTAAACTTTAGTGTTACAATGAAAATGGCGTTTGATGTTTGCAGCAACCTATAGGGCAGCACTTGTGTCAGAAGACACACAACAGAAGGCACAAACACCCAGTGTTTGTCTGAAGTAATAAATGTCTTGTTGATCTGAAAAGTGCAATCCAGATACAATTCCAAATGCAACTGTTTATGCATTCTTTGGGGGCAGGGTAAAATGTACTACACAGATAAATAATTTGTGCAGAATGCAGCCACTTGACTTCTTGAAGGTACTGGATGTCATGAATATATTACATCCATTCTTCAAAAAAATGCACCAGATTCATTCAATGTGCTGTTTCACATCTTTTAAGTCCTTCACAATGCAGGGAGCCACATTTCTGGAGTGACCTCTTCTCTCTATTGGAACCCAGGTGTCGGATTAGATCTGACATCTTCTCCTATCCACATATTTCATCCAGATGGTTCACATGTCCTTAGTGAAGTCCCAAAACCTTTCCTGCTATACCTCCACCATTTTGGTTTGGATCGCCTGGGAATGTGGTCCCATCTTTGCTAATCTCACACAGAACCTGTAAAGCAGTTTTATTTTTAGAGGCATTTGGCGGATAGCATTTTCTTAGGGAGATGCTGAGTTAGTTTCTGCATATCTGTGATGATAGCATGTTGCTTTTGCGTCTTTACGGTTCAGTATATTGATTGGGTTTTATAGGCTATTAAGCTGTATATGGAAATTTATTATTATCCATCTCTGCTACTTGGAACAGTAGGGGATCAAGTCACCATCCCCTTTAGCCAGGATCCTGTCAGAAAAGGAGTCCAGAGATCACAGTTGTATCTTATCAATCCTGATTTATCACTCAGCAATAGGATTAAACGTTTTTCCATAACTATTCATAACCATTCATACTCACACTCCATCTGGTAACAGGCTTTGTTAGAGGCCAAAGTTCTAGTGGTGAACACCCTGCCTCAGTCTTGTCCTACTGATCTCCACTGATATAGTTTTCATATCACTATATTCCTTTGGAAGCGGATCTCCTTATGCCTCCTTGTCTATTTATGGAAGTTGAACTCTCCTCTAATTGGGTTGCCTTTTGTTAGCCCCACAAGACACTCAGAGCCTCCCTTAGTGTATGTGCAATTTGCATGGCTCTCCCATTTGCTTTCAAAGTGTTCTGCTTGAAAGATGTCTGGCTGTTCTCTGTACTGGCAATACCCCTATAACAGATGAGGGCTGCCAGGTCCCCTTACCCTCCTGAACAGGTAAATGTGCATCTCTACAAAAGATGTGTGTTCCAACAGTCACTTAGGCTTTGCAAACTGTTCAAGGATACAATGATTCACAAATTGCTCAAAAGTCTTTTGCTAGAACTATTGACACTTCTTTTAATGGACATACTTATACCCACACTCTAGTTTCTTAGTTTATGTACAATCAGAGCAAATTTGAGCCTGGGATTTCTAGGAGCAGTGGAATATACAGGTGAACCTTTTTAAAAAATGGAGAGAGGAGGAGAATGGCTTAGCAAAGCATCAGCAGGCAACAAATTCCTTAAGTAAAGAGAAATAAGGCAAAAAAGATGAAATTGCAAAATTAAGGTTTATAAAGCAACCAACATGACACACAGTCATATGAATTCTTACTTTTAAACCAAAACCAGCTGTAAACCAGAATCAAACATTTAAATGGAGGAATAAGGAGGAAGAAAATCTGCTTTATCCTTTTCATCTGAACATTTTTTTCTTCAAAATCAAAACCTCAAGGTTTTTTTATCTCTGCAATTTTTAAAAAAATATGGACATTGTATGTCTTATCTAGTTTGAAGGGGAAAGCCTGCAGAATGCAAATACATCATTCCCAGGAGAGCTCTAAATCGGTCCACTCCCAGCTCCTGCGCAATGTCGTCACTTCCCGGGGTGATGCCATCATTCCACACACACACACACGTACGCGCGCACGCGCGCACACACACACACGCACACACACTCCAGGGGTGTGTGCACGTGAACAGACGAGAATAGTGAGTGCAAGGATGGTAAGGGCAACCCTATCATTCACTATTTCTTAAAACCTAAAATGGCCTCAGTGCATGAGCTCAGTTCTGTCTGGGACAGCAGCACGGAGAATTCTGAACCACCTTGCCTTTTGTCTTATGGGTTTTAAGGATTAGGGGAATTCCCCAACTCACACACACACACACACTTTTAGAAATTATGTTTGTAGCTTATTGGAAAGAAAACGTGATATCAAGATGCATAACAGCTAGTAAAAGGGCAAAGACACGTATGCAGTAACTAATATATGAGGCACTCTTCCAATATTTTAGATAGTACATTATTTTAAAAACGATATACCACAGGGATAGAATTTCTTTCTTATAATTTCATTCCAAAACCAATCCTTGTCCCCCCTCACACACACTCATAAGCTAAATGTGGAAAAAATAAACCTTTAAGGCTGATTGTGCTCCAATAATTATGCAAATATGCTTTCTGTGAACTTACTACTATCTCATGAAAATTTACTACATGGCTATTATATACTTTAAAAGAGCTTTAAGGAGTTGTGGGGGGCTTTCTACTATTATTTAAATATATGATCTGGGAACCCTAAGAACATTTAACCTAGAAGAAATTATTATTAGCTTTATAATGAAGGTTTAAAATGAAAATCTTGTCTAACTAAAGGAATGGTTACAAGTATACTATCTCATATACCTTTTTCTTTTATTGGGGTTCTTAAAATACAGGGAGAAAGATTAGGCATTTATACGGATTACATTTATGGAATAACATTTATTGCTCAAACGTGTGGTTGTAAAAAGTTATATAGTACATCAAGGTTCATTCACTGGGGTATAAATTAGACATAAGGGGAAGGTATTTTCTCTTTGTATGCAAAATGAAATGAATATATGAATATTTTATTATTAATCTATTCTTAGCTCGACGTCTACCCGATGCCAGCACCAGCCCCCAGGCAAGAACTTCCTATGGGTTGGGTTAAGCTGGAAGCTACGTTTGATGGCGATCCCTCCAAACTGGGATTTTTCCTTGTCCAAGCAGTACAGTTTTTCAATCGATGGGGACACCTATTTGGAAGTGAAGCCAGTCAGATCGAACACCTGGGATCGAGACTTCAAGGCAAAGCGGCTGACTGGTATGTAGGACTTTATGATATTGGTGCCCCCGAATTAGATACTCTTCAAGGGCTGGTAGATGCACTCCGAGCCCAATATGAAGACCCTCTAGAAAAAACTAGAGCTCGGACTGAATTACAGTTGATTAGGCAAGGCAGTATGTCGGCTAGAGACTATGTTACAAAATTCCGACAGCTCGCTGCCAAATGCCCAAGATGTGAGGAATCCACCAAAATCATTTTATTCAAACAGGGATTAAATCCTAAATTGTTGGACAGAGCTCTCATGCAAGATAACCCTCCTACGCTGTTGGGATGGATCCAGTTAACTTGCGAAGTAGAAAATCGCATGCTGGAAGTTCGTTTGGTGGAACAACACCAACAACCCGCGGGCCAACGGCGCCCCTCAGTTCTCATTAGAGGGGGCCGAGGGGCTGGATACGCTACTCGTGGAGTGAGAGATGCTAGATGGCAGCAAGGTTTGTGCTTGCAGTGTGGTCAAAGCGGCCACTTTGCAGCGCAATGTCTGTACCGGCCTGTGCAAAGACCTCCGCTCCAACTAAGACGTCCAGCCCCCGCAACCTACTTGGCGCCACTGCGCCCAACACCAGCTCCCAGATCAGCGAGGGGCAGAGGAGCCCCTCGGAAGAACCTTCCCAAGAGAGGGTTAGAGTTGGAAGAAGTTATGGAATATGATCCAACAGCCCTAACCGGGAAAGAGAACCCAGAAAGTCCCGCTTCGGGAAATGAAATGGATCTGTCGTAAAAGGACCCAAACGGCAGATCAAACCTCCGTCCGTTCCTGCCTTGAACAGACCTCCAGGGTCCATACTTTTCATACCAGTTATACTAGTTAATCCAGATAGAAAAATGCACATCCGCGTGCAAGCGTTGATAGATTCAGGCTGCTCAAGAGACATTATTGCCCCAGCTTTGGTGAATGGATTAGTGCTTCCTGTACAAGAACTAGAAACGCCCGTGATTTTTGAGCAAATGGATGGCACTAATATGAACCCAGTCACTGCTGAAACCACTCCGGTCGTAACCGGCATGGGACATCATTGGGAAGCAAGATCATTCGTCATTAGTGCCACTGCCAAATACCCCTTGATCCTGGGAAGCCGGTGGTTGTGCGACCACAACCCATATATAAACTGGACAGAAGGAAGCATCACGTTCAGCCATGACGCCTGCAAAAGTCACCGTTGGGATAGAAATTGGGGCACCAATCCTAGCCACAACAAATCAGCCCTCCTCACCCAGGAAGAAATTAATCAAATACCCAAACCATATAGAGCCTACATCCAAGCCTTCACAGAGGAAGAGGCCAATACTCTACCTCCACATGGGAGGACAGACTGTGCAGTAGAAATTTTACCGGTTGCCTCGCTGCCTAAGGGCTGCCTATATCCCATGAGCCCCAACGAAAGAGAAGAACTCTGCAAATTCATTGACACTAATCTCCAAAGAGGATTTATATGACCTGCAAACAGTCCGCACGCTGCGCCAGTGCTCTTCGTCAAAAAGAAGGATGGGGGCTTAAGACTGTGCACTGATTTTCGGGGACTTAACGCTGTGTCATCCAGCAACGCATACCCCATCCCGCTCATCAGAGACCTTCTCAACGTCGTGGCTCAAGGTAAGATCTTTACGAAATTAGACTTAAAAGATGCCTACTTCCATGTTCGTATCAAAGCAGGGGATGAATGGAAAACCGCCTTTAACACGCCCCTTGGCCAGTTTGAATATTTAGTTATGCCGTTCGGTTTAGCTGGGGCCCCATCGGTTTTCATGTCCATGATTAATGAAGTATTACATGAATTTTTATACAAAGGAGTGGTGGTTTACCTAGATGACGTCTTAATATATTCAGAGACTGAGGAGGAACACGTAGATCTTGTAAAAAAAATTCTGACCACACTAATGTGT
The DNA here is from genome assembly GCF_028583425.1 of Eublepharis macularius. Taxonomy (NCBI): domain Eukaryota; kingdom Metazoa; phylum Chordata; class Lepidosauria; order Squamata; family Eublepharidae; genus Eublepharis; species Eublepharis macularius. The sequence continues at coordinate 66,902,697 of NC_072793.1, forward strand.
AACAAGCTACCCATCAAACTATCTAAATGTGAATTTCACCAAACAGAACTCACTTATTTGGGCTACTGTATCTCCAAAGATGGTTTAAAAATGGATCCGAGCAAAGTACAAGCAATCCACAGTTGGCAAACTCCGGCTACTCGCAAGGAACTACAATCCTTTTTAGGTTTTGCCAACTTCTATAGAGAATTCATTGCAAACTTTGCTCATCTTACACTCCCCCTAACCGAACTATTAAAAACTAAAGACAAGGGGGACAATGCTAAAAAGCTGAGTGCCAGGTTGCCCTGGACACGAGAATGCCAAGAGGCATTCGATCTCCTCAAAATGCAGTTTGTTTCCGAACCCGCCCTCCAACACCCCGATGAAAATCGCCCCTTTGTAGTGCAAGTCGATGCCAGCGACACCACGATTGGAGGTGCACTTTTGCAAAAGGGGGAGGATGGAAAACTCAAGCCCTGTGCCTTCCTATCCCGAAAGTTTTCTGAAGCGGAGAGAAATTGGAACGTATGGGAAAAGGAGGCCTTTGCTGTAAAAGCAGCCCTCACTACCTGGAGGCATTGGTTAGAGGGAGCCCGTCATCCATTCGAGGTTTGGACGGACCATAAAAATTTAGAAGCCCTCCGCAGCCCTCGAAGGCTAAATGCTAAACAGCTGCTCTGGGCAGAATACTTTTCCAAATTCAATTTCACTTTAAACTTTTTGCCTGGCAAAACGAACTTTCTTGCTGATGCCCTCTCGCGCATGCCCCAACACAAAAGCAAAAGGGAGGAGACTATAGACACCGTCTTTTCCCCTACACAACTAGGGGGTGTGGTAACCACGCGCAGTCGCACTGTCCAGCCCCCTCAACCCGATCAGGGGTGGAGATTGAAGCTGAAAGCTGAAGTGGAAAAGGAGGGGGGGAAAGTGCCCAAAGACAAACTGCAACAATCGAAACAAGGGGAATGGCTTTGGGGGGACCGCTTTTATGTTCCCGACAGTTTAAGAAAAGACGTTTTACAGCGCTGTCATGATGCCCCTACAGCAGGACACTATGGGTACTTAAAGACGCTTCATTTAGTACAGCGCCAATTTTGGTGGCCAGGCATGTGCAAGGACATTTCCCAATATGTAGCATCCTGTCCCATCTGCCTCAGTGCCAAATCCCGCAAAGGCAAACCTCCCGGATTATTTCAACCGTTAGAAACACCAAGCAGACCGTGGGAAGTGATATCCATGGACTTTATCACTGATTTACCCCCCTCCAAAGGTCACAATTGTATTCTGGTCGTAGTGGATCTATTCTCCAAGCAAGCACACTTTATACCTTGCACCACTATACCTTCAGCTCGAAAACTGGCGGATATTTTTCTAAAACACATTGTAAAATTACATTCTTTTCCGTCTAAGATGATCTCGGATCGCGGCGGACAGTTCGTTGCCAACTTCTGGCGGGAGCTTTTACAAATGCTAGATATTGAACAAGGTTTAAGTTCAAGCCATCATCCGCAAACCAACGGGCAGTCCGAAAAAACTAATCAAATTCTAGAACAGTTTCTTCGCTGCTATATCAATTTCCAACAAGATAATTGGGTCGATTTGCTCCCCCTGGCAGAATTCTCTTACAATAACAGCGTGGACGCTTCAACAGGAGAAACTCCATTCAAAATCGTTTATGGCTTCCACTTCAAGCCCTTCCCGTTCAAAGCGCTCCCCCCTCCTACTGCAACTTCCAGAGACGTAACGGAATGGTGGGGGGAAGCTGCTCACCAATGGACTCAAATTAAAAAACATCTCGACAAAGCCAAAGAGGATTACAAATGATACACCGACCGCCACCGTGCGGCTGACTGGGATTTGCAACCAGGCGATCTTGTTTATCTTTCCACGAAAAATCTGAAAGTGGCCCAAACCAGCCGTAAGCTCGCATTCAAATTTCTTGGACCCTTTCCTGTTCGTAAAGTAATCAACAAAGTGACTGTTGCCTTGGATTTACCAAAGAATTTGCGCCACGTACACGATACTTTTCATGTTAGTCTGTTAAAAAAAGCTCCTCCTGCAGACCAGTGGCACATCCGTGCCCCTCCCATTCCAACATTGATTGATGATCAAACTCATTACGAGGTACAGCAAATTTTGGACTCTAAACTAAAAAGAAATCAGCTATTTTACCTCATCAGGTGGAAAGACTTTGACTCTGGGTTTGATGAGTGGGTGAATTCTGTACATGTTCATGCTCCTAGATTGGTTAAAGCGTTCCACTCTCGCTACCCACATAAACCTGGAGGGGGAGCATCTTAGAGGGGGCAGAATGTCAGGTTCAGAATGCTTTCATGTATGTCTTTGCCTAACCGACTCCATTTTTAATCCTTTCAGTGTTTAAGTGCTTTCTTCACAGGTGCCAAGGTTCCCAGGCAGTTATCTCACAGAGAAGGATTGTTTTGGCTACTGCTGTTCCACCAAGAACCGGCCTTGAAGGACTTTCGCTTTCCTAGCTTCAAAGGGAATGTTTTGAGAACTATGGGGGGAGGTTGGGCCTGCAGGGATCTGTTACTTTGTACCTCATGCTTTGCCTGTCATTGGTAACAATGCATATGTACCATCCTGAATATTGTATTCAGGCCAGTGGACTATAATGAACTAATTCTTCAGTAAAAACCTTTTGGAAACAATGGACTGTTGTCTGATTGCAGAAGGTAGTCTGGAGTAAGGACATTATCTAGCCACAGCTCTGACACAAATGCTAGTGACAGTTTCTACCTCAGAATGTAGACTAATCTGACAATTTCTCTACTCAGAAGACTGTGGAACAGATTCTAGGTTGTGGGCACCCTCTTTTTGTGCCTATCTAAAACACAGGCTACCTCAGTATACTGGCATTATGTTTTAACTAACAGAAATGTGACTTCCCATGCTGCAAACCCGGTCAGTGATATATGCCTGCTCCTTACTGCTCTCAGAATCTCCACAGAGCTTTATTCCTCCAACTGTAACATTTTTTTTCAGAGCTCTGAAAACCCTACCCTCTAAACATAACACATTTAACAGCAACTGCTTTTTAAAAATTCCTCCCTGCTACGCTTTTAGTATTTATGACCACTGAAGTTAAAACCCAGAAAAGACTTCACATTGAAATGTGCCTCTCTTTTGATGCTTCACGGTAATGCCAAAAATGTGTGCATAATTATATACTTAATGACAGATACACAGAAATTGACATTAAAAACTACTGGATTCTGAATCCCACTAAAGGTGCAGGTTTTCTCCAGTGCAAGGAGCCTTCTTCTGGTGGAAGAGGCGTATTCTGCCAGAAGAAAGATCCACTATTAGTGGAACAAATTGGCAGGATTCAATTCATTCTTTTTCCTTCTAAATGGTTTCTAACCTCCCGTTTCTGGGGAAGGTGATTGAGCGGGCGGCAGAGAAGCAACTGCAAAATTTTCTGAAGGAGACCTCGGCCCTAGATCCCTTCCAGTCTGGTTTCCTCCCAGGACATGGGGTCGAGACATTGCTGGTCGCCCTCACAGACGATCTTCGCAGGCATCTGGATCAGGGCGGATCAGCATTGCTGATTTTATTGGATCTGTCAGCAGCATTTGATACAGTCGATCATGAGCTTTTGACCCACTGCCTTGCTGATGTGGGGATTCAGGGGACAGCACTACAGTGGCTGGTCTCCTTTCTCCATGATCGGGGACAGAGGGTGGCGCTGGGAGAGAGAATGTCATCTCGCAGGCCAGTGGTATGTGGTGTGCCACAGGGAGCGATACTCTCCCCATTATTATTTAATGTTTATATGCACCCCCTCGCCTGGCTGGTGCGGAGTTTCGGGTTGGGGTGTCACCAATATGCGGATGACACCCAGCTTTATCTGTTGTTGGACGGACGGCCTGGATCGACCCCTGATGTCCTGAGCGTGTTTTTGAGGCTGTGGCTGGTTGGTTGAGACAAAGTCGGCTGAAATTGAATCCCACGAAGACGGAGATCCTGTAGTTGAGCCGTGGGGAGATGGCTTCAGGACCCCAGCTTCCTACACTTGATGGGGCAGTACTTATACTGGCCCCGAGAGTTAGGAGCCTGGGAGTGATTCTGGATTCCTCCTTGAAGATGGAGGACCAGATCACTGCAGTTGCCAGGTCTTCCTTTTATTATCTTCGACAGACCAGGCAGCTTGCCCCTTATTTGTCCCCCCACGATCTGACTACAGTGGTCACCTCTAGGCTGGACTACTGTAACACGCTCTACGCTGGGCTTCCCATGGGCCTGATCCGGCGGTTACAGCTGGTACAGAATGCAGCGGTGCGGGTTATTACTGGAGCACCGGTGTGGGAGCATATTACGCCGGTGTTACGCCAGCTGCATTGGTTACCAGTGGAGTACCGAATCAGGTTCAAGGTTTTGGTGTTAACCTATAAAGCCCTATGCGGACTGGGACCGACGTATCTGCGGGACCGTCTCTCACCGTATGAGCCTTGGAGGACTCTTCGATCAGGTGGAAAACATCTTTTAAGGGTCCCTGGCCCTAGGGAGGCCCACCTGGTGTCGACCAGGGCCTGGGCCTTTTCGGTCCTGGCCCCGGCCTGGTGGAATGCTCTTCCTTACAAGATTAGGGTCCAGCAAGATTTGCTTGCATTTCGCCGGGCCTGTAAGATGGAGCTATTCTGCCAGGCATATGGCTGACGCTGGGTGGTGCATCCCCGCCCCCATGGAGGGGGGGTTAATCCGTTGCCCCTATGCGAATTCTGATGCTGTTGCCTACACCTACTCCACACTACTACATGTATCTGCTCTGGAAGAACTGCTGTGTGGAATATCAAATTTATATTGTGTGTTGCTTTTAATTATTTATATGTAAATATATATATTTATTTTTGCATAGTTGTAAGTTAATTGATTAGATGTAGTGTTTTAAAATGTTTTAAATGGTATGTGATATTTGTATTTCTGTTATCCGCCCTGAGCCTGCGAAAGCGGGGAGGGCGGAATACAAATGTAATAAATTAAATTAAATGTCTTTCCCCGAAGCTTCAATATTAAATGTAAGTGTGGGCCCAAATCAGCCTGTAGTGAAGCATGCACATGTCCTCATGCCTGCAAAATGACATCATTTGGAAGTGACATAATTGCGCAGGCAGGGGGGTACATGTGTGCTTTATGTATGTGCAAGGAGCACCTAGTAACAAAAGGTAAGTATCAGGTCCCACCAAGAAGTTAAGGGGACCTGGTATCCCTAATTGGAGTATGGGGGGAGGGCGTATTTTGCCCCTGAGAGGGAGCTGTGGGAGGGTTCTGAAGAGAAAAAAAAAAGAATGAGAAACTATCTGAAAGAATGACAAACTATCAGGAGAAAAAAAAGAATGAGAAACTATCTGCATCCCAGTGTAGAGAACACTGTAGTCTGAGGGCCAAGCTACACATGACGAATGACACTTGAACAGCAAGTGGATTGAGTGGAAGGCAAGTGAATAGGGAGAAATACACTTGCTGTTCAAGTGTCATTCGTCATGTGTAGCTTGGCCCTGAGAAGGTGTTTCCAGAGACCTGCAAAAGCACTAAGGAGCCCCCAGAGGAAGAGGGCCACAACCACAGAGAGAGCCAGCCACACTGTAGCAAAGACTGAGTGGGAGAGACGTGCATGAGGCCTGAGGGCCAAGCTACCAGTGAAAGTTTCCCTAGGTTTTAAACCTGTGTGTGCTGACACCATTTTAATTGATTTGCTAGCCCTTCCTCCAGAACAGGCACACATAGTCAAGTGAGCTTGCTGACTAGCCAGCTCATCCAAGGAAGACACAGGAGGAAGACAGCAATCCAGTTGCCCCTCTCCATACCTGCCCTGCCCCTCCACTCCCAGACTAGCGCTGAATCCGTGTGTGGAGTGGGGAAGGCAGACTCAGCTTCAGAACTCTTTTTTGCAAAAGGGTCAGGGAGAGGGAGGGCAGGGCAGACACACTGGGCTTCAGCAGACACAAGGAAATTGAGGTGCCTAGTCCTCCCCCCATCCCAGCACCTTCCAGTTTGGAAAGTTCCCCAAATCCATTGCTATCAGCATTCACAGGAACCCGTGCAGGGTCTGTAAGCTGGGCAGAATCTGTACTTTCATTTGGGCACTTTCACAATGCACTCCCCTTCCAAAATGGTTACGCACTCATGAATCACACTGCACTATTCCTGTGGAATCGAACCTGCTTTTCAAAAGAAAGAAATACAAAGCAGTTTATAATACAAAATCTGTTCATTTTTGTATGTAGTGAGGATTGTCAGGCACAGTGAACAGCCTAGCAGTCTCTTGTGCCTTGAACATGTTTGGTGGATGTAGTTTACAGCCGGGAGACAGCAAGCAGGGCTTGCTGGCCAGGTCACCCATCCTTCTTCTGAGCATGGTCTTCAGATGGTCAAACTAGACGTGCAAGTTTTTCAAGAGCTAGGTCTGGGTTTCCCAGACCCAACTGGGAGTCCCTTCAGCCACACCGCAGCTGTAAGGAATGGCTGTTTAAAAAATAAATAAAAGAATGCCACTGTGGGGGGGAGAAAGGATCCTCCCTCCCCCCCTCAATCCTTTTTCCAAAATAGCAAGCTGTTTTTGTTGCTCTATGTGGAGTATTCTGTGCACGTGGAGCAGTAAAACCAGGGAAAAATCCTCCCTTGTGCTATTTTAACATGGAGAAATAGCTTGTGGGGAGAGGGAGGAGGCAGGAGCACTTTTTTCTCCCATTGTAGCATTCTGAGGCCATTTGGGCTCTCATTTATTTTTAACAGCCATTTCCCACAGCTGCTGTGTAGCTGCGGGGAACCCTAGTTGGGACCCAAATTTTTAAAAACCTGTGCATCTAGTTTGACACAGAGAGACAGTAAAACACTCTTTATGATCTCTTTGGTTCCAACTTTAATTTGTGTTATCTAGATCTGAGTTTTGTGTATGTGTGTCCTGCTTTGATTCCCCAACCTTCCTTGTTGAATTAGACCCCACTTGTATTTTAGGTTCTATTTCTGAATGTTGGAGGGTCTGGGAGTTATTTTATTTATTTATTTTTTCTTTTTGCTAATTGGCCATCCCTACTATTAGGAAGTAAAAGCTGATTCGGTTTCATTTTCTCAGCCATGTCGGACGCTCCTCTTCGCAGGTCCGAGAGGAAGCGCCCGAGCACCCTGTCCGGGCGGCTGATCTGCGAAGATTAGCCCCCAAAACTCCCAGTGAGGGAGGCTGGGTCCGGGACGCTGCGGGAAGAGCCCCCCGGAATCAATGCGGGGGGTTAATTGCCCGTTTATCCCTACGGAGGCCGGCAGACGTGCGTGGCGCCTCGAGTGCTGCCAGGCCATGGAAAACGGCAAAGAGCAGAATTAGGCGAAAGCCTGCAAGTAATCCCTTCTGTTATTACAAGCGCACGCGAAGGAGTGGTGGGATCTGAAGCTAAGAAGGCTCGTTCTTCCCCTTCGCTGAGTTTCAGAATCTGGTTGGCGGTTCCCCCCCCCCTAAAATGGCAACAAAAAACAAAGTCCTGCTCTGGGCAAGTCAGTTTCGGCTGCCCTGAGGGAAGAGTCGTTGGAGGAAGTAGTGCGGAGGGCGGTTGGTGAAGCCATAAAACCCTTTGTTGACAAGCTGAACGAAACAGATCAAAGGGTGGGCTTAATTGAGAGCGAAGTGAAAACCATTAAGGAAGCAGCGGGGGGGGGCAGAGAAGTCTGCTCGGGAAAGTGCGTCACTCGTGAAGGCTACGAATAAAGAGCTTAAGCTGGTGGAGAGCCAGCTGATCGGGCTACAAGTGGAACGAACACAGACAATTTTGCGCCTCCAGAATGTGAAAGAGGAGGAAAATGAGGATTTACGGGGTCTGGTCTCGGAACTACTGGCGACACCCGCAAGGGCAACTAAAGAAGAAGTAAAAAGCGCCATTTTGGAAGTCCGTCGGGCTACTTCAAAATATGCAATGAAGCGTCAGCTGCCTCGCGAGATCATCATTGATTTTTCATCTAAGAGGATCCGGGACACTATCCTATATAATTCATACAATGCAGATTTGGACTTTTTGGGTAATAAAGTTAAGATATTGAAAGACGTCCCATTTCTAGTTCGGAAAAGACGTTTTAAGTATAAAAAGTTCGCAGCTCTTCTGAGAGAACGTGGAATAAAGTACAAATGGTTATTTCCGGAAGGAATCTGGTTCAGTCACAAAGATCAAGCTTTCAAGATATTATCAGAAGATCAACTAAGGGATTTTGAGGATAAAAATCCGGAATTTCAGTGCACCAAGCAAGACGAAAAGGAGAAGTCTGAGGAGGGGGGGGGAGGAAACGAGCACTGCGGCTGCAGTTGCTCAGAGAGAATTGCGTCCGGGACCCAGGAGGGGAAGGAAAATTTAATTTGAATTTAAATTGTAATTTGCATTTAGTAAGGTCAACCACTCCATCAATATAACATAAAGCTTTAACTTTTGAATAATGGCAGTATGAAGGGAAAACATTTTGTGTAGCATAGTTGTTACATGTTGTAGTTGTTGTGTTTTTTTTTCCTTCCTCCCCTTGTTCCCTTTCTTCCCTTTGTATTGTTAGTTAATGTAGTTAATAAAAAATAAAAAATAAAAAAAATATATTAAAAAAAAGGAAGTAAAAGCCAGTGAACTAGAAGCACAGCTGATTTCTTTTTTTGTCACCCTTTACACCTTAGGGTTGCCAGGTGAAACCATAGAGTATCTGACAATTCCTAGAACTTCCTAGCATCGCTTCCAGGCTTTCCTCAGAAATGACATCATCACACTCATAATGGTGCCATTTTTTAAAAAAAATTCCCCTGCCAATAGTTAGAGCAGAGATGGGGAACAAAAGCAGGGTATCCTCCAAGTCACCATGGGTTGGCAGCACTACCCTCCCTCTATTAACCAACTCAGGTTCCATAATTTATTCATTCAGCTGGGGGGAGGGGTAGTTGGATGCTTTTACTTGGCTTCCAATACTCCGCTTGCGGAGAGGGTGGAATAAAAATCTAAAGTAAATAATTAAATTCTCAGCCCACTGAGACTGGGAGAGCCAGCTGGAGTAGTAAAGGACCTCTGTAGAGGGAAGAGGATGGAATGCAGAACAGTACATGAGGGAAAAGTTTACCTTAACCTTCTACACACACATGAATATATTGATAACTTATACTGAGTTTTTAAAACAAAACAAAAATTGACATCTACTGTGCAAATAGGTCTTCAAAAAATTAAAGTGAGTACCTGCAAAGAATTGTAGGGAGTGGGGATTTTATCCTCTCCCCTCAACCTGGCCACCTCAGCTTCACCGCAGCAACTCTTCCCCAACCCACCCCATTCCAACTTTGCCATCATGGTGGAAGCTCCTTCCTAGCTTGACTGCCCCCAACTTTGCCATGGTGGCTCAACCCTCAACCTGCCCAACTCCAGCTTCACTGCTGCTGCAGTGGTTCCCCCCAGCCCGGGTACCCCTGCTTTGCTATCACAGCAGCTCCTCTCAGCCTTTGAGGCAGTGAAGCTGGGGGCAGACTATATGGGGGGAAGTTGCTACTGCCACCCTTGAGGCAGTGAAGCTGGTGGTATCTGGGCTTGGGGGGAGCTGCTGCCGCCTTTGTTGTGGCAAAGCTGAAATTATGCAGCTGGGGGAGAAATTTCTGGAACAGGGAAGGGGGTGGCAGAATCTACACCTCCTCACCAACTCATCCATTTCCAGAGCTGCCACCTGAGCACGACTCTTTGTAGTGTCAAAGCTTTTCCCAGCCAGAAGACTCCCAAGAGGTGGTTATCACCCTTGCAAGCTTATTGTTGTTGAACCAGAGAATCCTAATGTTGAGGCAGAGAATCCAAATGTCAAACCAGAGAATCCCATAGAGAATCCCTTTACTGAAGCAAAAGGGAGAGGTGAGGCTTGCTGAGCAGTGGCACTTAAAAGGTGGCTGGAGGCACCTTTGAAGAGCTCAGATAGAGGCAGGGGAAGAATGGGATGGTAATCCACTCTGCCTCCTGCCTCTCCTCCTGCTCTACCAGCCTCACTCTGCTCTCCTGCAGCAGCAGAGAGCTTGGCTCCATTCACACTGCTGCCCTCCAATTGACTGCTGTTCCACTTTTGTTGCATCTGCCTGCGGCAGCTGCCTCCAACCATATAATACAGCCTCAGGAAATCCAAATGCCAGAATATGATCTGGGGTTCACCCTGGAAAACTGGCATAGCTGGATTATGCTGGATCAGCATAAATCCTGCTTTTTTGCTGGTCTCAGACCCAGGTTGCACATTTCTAGACCCCACGCTATTTTTTAAGGTTTAGAATTTTTCTGCAAATGTAGAGGATTCCTCTAAATTTGGAGAAAAACTTCCAATCTGTCTAAATGGGCCAAGTTAGTGGATTTAAGTATCTTACCTGGATTTCTGATGTTCTGATGGGTAAACTGGTGGACTGTGGACTGGACTCTAGGATGGTTAGATAGAGAACTGTCTGGATAACCGCACCCAAAGAGTAGTTATCAATGGCATCATGTCTGATTGGAGGGAGGTGTCCAGTAGAGTGCCACAGAGCTCGCTCCTGGGCCCGGGGGCTTTTCAATAATTTTATAAATGATCTGGATGAGGGTGTGAAGGGATTACTCATTAAATTTGCAGATGATCCCAAACTGAGAGGAGTAGCAACCATTCTTAAAGAAGGGAAAGAATTCAATGAGATGTGAAAACACTAGAAAAGTGGGCAGGTTTGAATAAAACCTGATTTAACATGGATAAGTGCCAGGTTCTCCACCTGAGTAACAAAAATGCAAAGCATATATACTGAATGAGGGACACACTTCTGGGTAGCAGTGTGTGTGTGAACAAGATCCTGGAATACGGGTGGATGGGAAGCTAAATATCAGTGTGATGCAGCAGCAAAAAAAATGGCCACAATCTTGGGGTGTATTAACTAAGGCATGACATCCAAATCACAGGATGTCATTGTTCCATTATATACCGCATTGGTCAGGCCCCCCTTGAAGTATTGTGTGCAGTTCTGGAGGCCTCACTCCCAAAAGGATGTGGGCAAATTGTAACAGTGCAGAGGAGAGCAACCAGGATGATCAGGGGCCTGGAAACCAAGCCATACAAGGAAAGACTGAGAGACTTGGAAATATTGTTTGGAGAAGAGGTAGTTTAGCAGAGATGTGACTGCTCTCTTGAAATATTTAAAAGGCTGTCACTTAGGGGAGAGGAGCTGTTCCTGTTGGCAACAGAGGATAGGACTCAAAACAATGGGTTTAAATATGACAGAAAGGAAAGTACCAGTTGGACATTAGGAAAAACTTCTTCACATTAAGAGTCATCCAGCAGTGGAATCAGCTGCCTAAGGATGCAGTGGACTCCCTTTCACTGGCAGTCTTCAAGAAGTGGCTGGACGATTACTTGTTGGGGATGCTCTAGGCTGTTCCTGCATTGGGCAGGGGATTGGACTAGATGGTCTGTAAGGCCCCTTCCAACTCAATGATTCTATAATTTCATGGATACCTATCCATAATTGATCTATTGAAAGCAACAAGCTGTGTGTTGCTTCTTTTTTATAGTTTTGTGGCCATGAATATAGAATCAGTGCTTAGGATCTGCCAAGTAACTCTCAAAGACTTCACTGCATGAGTCCAGTAACTGCATGAGTTAAAGCACTTTATCAATAAGCTACTAACATCATACCCCTACTGCATTCCTTGCCAGGAATGCTGTTTCTCTACAAGCACGTAACATATATAGGATTCTAAGCACAGCCTAATCCCCAGAGTCCCTGCCCTGTTTAGGAAACAGCTAAGTTCAAGAGATGAGCAGCAGAACAAAGCAGAGATGATGTATTGGAAACTTCAAGGTCATAAGGCACTGCTTCTCAGGCTAAAGAGAAAACACACAGATAACAGCAGAATAGTCCCTCCTTTGCAGACTTTCACATTCCAGTCAGAGAACAGCTTCAGCTATCATCAGAGTCAAACAGTACATAGGGCCTTGCAGGATACAAGCAGTACACAGAACCTTGCAGAGTATAACAGGAGACCTTTGGGAATTTGATCTGCATAGGAGATAATGCCCTCAGTGTATATTAGCCTGAACTCAGGGCATCCCAGGCTTCATAGGATACATTTGTAATAGGTATTAAAATGCTGGAATCATTGTCTGTTTCATTGTTTCCTTTTTGACTGAAAAGCCATGAAAAAGACACTATGTATTTTACAGATAACATTTAAGAGGGCAATGTACTTTCCCTTATACATTTTATTTTATACTGCTAATATAATGCAAACATATTATTTACTCAGTATGTTATGGCACAATAGGACATTCCAGGACCATTGAAGCAGAATCTTATTTGTAATGAATGAAAGCATTTTGATAAGAAATAAAAAGCAACAGTCTAAAAGTAACTTTGCAAAACAATTCAACAAATTAAATTTCTGACAAATGCAGCTATTTTTTGTCTCAGAGAGTGTGCCAATGAGCTTCTTTAATAACAAGTACTGCTCAGTCTAATTTCTTGAGAGAATATAGATAAAAAGGGAGAACTGGTTTTTGTTTTCTGTAACAACAACCCCCACCAATAGTTCACATATTCCTTTTCATCCAGTGCATACAGCTTGTTAATGCTTGTCTTGTGATTGTTCATCTGTTGTTCTAATTTATCTTCATTTGATCACAGTTTATGAGAGAAATGTAAATATTAATGCTAGGATTTTCATTTATCTTTCAAATCTACATGTGGCTTGGGCATGGGAGGGGGAGATACTCTAAAATAAAAGCCCAGTTTCATCTTGTCTTTCACTTTTACTGCTCAGCTGATGGGGACAATTACCTTTTGTAGTTTTCTCAATGATTAAAGTGATTGACCAGTAGAAAGTGACTGTTAGATCAACAAAAAGTAAAGTAATTTCCACAGCTGGGCAAAATGTTTTCTGATATATGTGGCTCATAAAAGAAACCACGTCTTCCAGTTTGCAGTATCTCAGCATGACTGTTAATGATAGGACATTTGGGAGGTCTTTCATTCATAGGGTCGCCATAGGTCAGAGGCGACAACAGCACATAACACACACACACATACACGTGTGTGGCTCACCCATCTGTTGGTTTATATATAGATTTCTGTCTACCCTTCCCCAACAAAAACAGACACCAGCATGTAGAAAGTGCTGCTGATGGGTTCATCCAGACAATCATTCAAGTCAGGGTTGTCAGAAGGCCTGAAAAACTATTCTGGCGTTTTAAAAAATGGGCCATTCACCAGAATTTTTGGTGAAAAAATCCAGAATTTGGGACATAATTGCCAAAAGATTTTGGCAGTAGGCAGTAAGATTTTGTGTAAAGGAGGACAGACTAAAACACTTACTCGAAATGATGCCTAATATTGAGAATGGGGAGGAAGAAGAGAAATATTTGCTTCCTTTATTGTAAACTGCTTTAAGAAACTATGAAAACCAGTATACAAATATAGTAATTAAATAATTAAAAAATCATTCTCACTTAGTAGGTATACTGGAATCAAACACTCTCCACACATGTACCGAAGTACCAGGAGGTTGAACTTCACCACAGCACATATTTGCATATTCTGTTTATGACACACTGCATTCATTCTCCATAGACAACTTACACATGTTGTGTTGCATGACAGATATGGCTGTAATGACATTTAAAATATCAAATCTTAGAATACATTAGTAAAATACAATACAATACAGAGTGACACACTGAAAGCCACAACAACCAAATCAGCCTACTAAGCAGTTGTTGCAAGATGTTGCTAGAAGTCCAGAGCCCAACCTATGGAATGGCTGCAGTGGGGTCAGCAACGTCATTTCATCATCTTACTTGATGCTATCTAGTAAAATGGCCCTGAATGATCACAGAGCACTTATACTAGTCCGATGCTCTGAATTCCATTAAAAATAAGGATTTTTTTTAAAAAAACCCTTACATTTAAAAACTGAAATACTTACTAAAGATTAGAGATGTTACTTCAGTTCCAGCTTTAAGTTTCTTATATGGTTTCTCCACACTTGGGGTAAAACTGGTTGTCATTTTCCCCAACTAATATAATTTGATCAAAATATTGCTTTTAAAATTGTAGTCTTTTTGTGCGTCAGTTGTGGTATATAATATAACAAGACATATAATGGTATACAGTGCAGTAAAAGAAACAAATAGAAATAGGAACCTTGCCAAAGAAAATAACTAGGATATAAATTGTCTTAACCCTGCATGAAAATGAAATACATATTTGTGCATCACTAATTGAAATTAATGACACTAAAAATACCTTTCATTTCAGTCTACAGTATCTCCCGTTAAGTATGTTCCACCAAAATCAATAGGGCTTACTCATGAGCAAATGCATTTAATACTATAATATTGTGATATTATTACCATACTATCAAAGTTTCAGCTGCAATCCTAAAAACACTGCTTAGTGAATAAATCACAACGAACACATAGAGGCTACTTCTGTACATGCAGAGGATCAGGCAATTTGTTCTCAGCAATCTGCCCCCTTGTATTATTGTGAACAGTATCCTTCTTTGCTAATGTAAAATTTATAACACAGGCTGAATGTTTAGAGGATGAATATTTCCAATTCCTTTAATGAATGTTTGATGCTATCATTTTTCATAGGCTTCTCTGGAGGTCTAACTATCACAGTAGAAGTTAAATTAGCCCATATTTCATTTGGTCCAATAAGCGTTTAAGATGTTAAGTGTGCAGATGAATATGTACCAGTGATTTGTGTATACAGAGTGATGGTACAATCACATCTCCATAAAGCTTGTTAGAATCCTCTGATGTATTAGATGTAACAATGGTAATAATTCAGGAGACCAGGCCCTCACCTCTGTTAAATCAACTAATGTGACTTTTTTGATCTAATGGAATTAATTTTGTGGCTTAATCATCTTTATGCTAAGCCAGAAGCACATCCATGCACTAGGTACACATGTACCCCAGTTTAGTATTGCAGCATAAAACATGTTCATTAACAAGGCATACTTTTTCACTTATGTCCTAACTAGTGATAGAAGCATATTTAATAAATACTACCCTAACTCCTCTTCAGCTCCAGCCGTTCCCGCTACCGGTTTCTCATTTCTTCTTGCTTTCTCATTCTTATTCAAATGCTACTTGGCTTATGCCATCTCCTCTCAATAAATTATTTCCTGCCCATCACCTTCTGAAACTCAATGAGACACAGGACAGAGATTATCTGGGAATTTTGTCCAGCCTATGAAGTCTTCGTAGTTGGAAAGATATAAGCAGCTTTTCGCCTCTCCACAGGCATTTGCCACATGGGATTAGCTGGTCATTTGTGGTCTGAGCAGAAGAATAAGATCCAAGCCCAGTAGCACCTTGAAGTCTAACAGGACTTCCAGGGTATAAGCTTTTGAGTGTCAGGCTCCCTTCATCAGAATCTCAAATCTAAAGGGCCAAACTAGGTGTGAAGGAAGAATCTTAATATTTTTATAGAAAGGAAGTGGAATGTGAGTCTCTTTCAAAAGAAAAATACAGCCTGTAGCTGATGGGAGCTAAAGCACACTCCTTCCTTCCCATGCCTTACCTTACTGTGCTCCATTACCCCAGCACCCAAATGCAACATGAGGCAATGAAGACACACATTAGTATGGTTTCAACTAGTTCTTTTATTAATCTTTACTTCAAAATTGCTGATCAACGTCAGTTGCCTGTACCATAAGTTGACTATTTAGAAGATGGGCTGCACTAGGCATGCTCCTTGGGTGCCCCATGGCAAGTCCACCCTGGCTCCAAACCTGGCTGGCAGTTTTCTGCCTTCTTTCTGCCTTGCACAGCTTCCTGTGCTGAGAGGTGCCTAGCTTCATCCACTTCCCCTGATGGACTACAAGGCACATACCAGGTTCATGGGATGCCGCTCAGCACCTAGGGTGTTCTTTCACAGAACTACTCAATTGCCCAGAATGTGATGGCCTGATCTGAATATCACCTCCCAAATCACTGAGATGTCTTGGAGTGTTTGCTGATTAACCCTACCTATTTTGAGCAGTCCAACCTATTCCTGCCAAACAAGGGGGTTAGCCTAGCTTAGCACCCCTTGCCCTACCTGCTGACAATGATGTCCTGCAGGCCCTGATAAAGATCAGCTAAATAGAGGTGACAACTAGAGATGGGCATGAACAGAAAAACAAACAAACATGATGTTAGTTGTTCGTCGCCATCCATGAACAGGGACTCATGAACAACCATGAACATATGGTTGTTGTGGGTTTTCCGGGCTGTATTGCCGTGGTCTTGGCATTGTAGTTCCTGACGTTTTGCCAGCAGCTGTGGCTGGCATCTTCAGAGGTGTAGCACCAAAAGACAGAGATCTCTCAGTGTCACAGTGTGGAAAAGATGTAGGTCATTTGTATCTACTCAGGAGGGGTAGGGTTGAGCTGAGTCATCCTGTAAGAGTTTCCCAGGGTGTGGAATGCTAATGGTGGGAGGCTTCACTGTATCCTGAGGTTCTTTTGCATATGGATTGGTACTTGATGTGCTAATCTTCTCTGCAGGGCTATTGTCGGGGACAGAATGTTTTGTTAGCCTGGTGTTTTTCAGAACTGGAAACCATGCTCTGTTCATTCTTAAGGTTTCTTCTTTCCTGTTGAAGTTTTGCTTATGCTTGTGAATTTCAATGGCTTCCCTGTGCAGTCTGACAAAGTAGTTGGAAGTGTTGTCCAGTATTTTGGTGTCCTGGAATAAGATACTGTGCCCCACCCGAAAAATACAACAGATGCTATGATCAGCAAAAGACAGTAGAGACCCCCTCACCTCTGCAGGAGTATACCATATACCCTGCAGCTGTGGACAAGTTTACATCGGGACCACAAAGCGTAGCATCCAGACAAGAATAAAAGAACATGAAAGACACTGCAGACTTGGACAACCTGAAAAATCAGCAGTGGCTGAACATAGCCTAACTCAAACAGGGCACAGTATCTTATTCCAGGACACCAAAATACTGGACAACACTTCCAACTACTTTGTCAGACTGCACAGGGAAGCCATTGAAATTCACAAGCATAAGCAAAACTTCAACAGGAAAGAAGAAACCTTAAGAATGAACAGAGCATGGTTTCCAGTTCTGAAAAACACCAGGCTAACAAAACACTCTATACTCGACAATAGCCCTGCAGAGAAGATTAGCACATCAAGCACCAATCCATATGCAATCCAGCTGCTGGCGAAACGTCAGGAACTACAATGCCAAGACCACGGCAATACAGCCCGGAAAACCCACAACAACCATCGTTCTCCGGCCGTGAAAGCCTTCGACAATACAACCATGAACATAGCCCTGTTCATGAACATGTTCATGGTTGGCTGTTTGTGAGGGCCAGCAGGCTCTCCTCCAACCATCCTCCAAGTCAAGATCCCTACTGCACCACTCCCAGAAACCTGACCTGAGCAGGCACCAGGAAAGGTACCAATAATAAATAATAGCTTGGCCCAGAGCTTGGCAGCAGCCCTGGAACTTGAAGGGGTAGATCCCTATCCCACCACACACAAAGAAAATCCAAGCTCCAATGCACTCTCTCTATCAAAATGCCAACAGCAACTGTCTCTCCACTGTCTGCAAAGTCAGATCTGGGAGCCCCCCTCCCCCCTGGTCTTTGCTCCCTTGTTGTAACAAATGTGGAGCTCCACACTTGAAAAGAAGACCTGCCTATCATGCTAAATTGGGCTTAGATTGGGGTTTCCAGGGCAACAGCAGGAGTTCAGACAGAGTTCAGACAATCCCTGCCTAAATTGCCAAGGGAATTGATTGCAGATGCCAGACTGTCTGGCTTGACAAACAGCAAGACGAACAGCAACGAGGCTTGCAATGACCAAATGTTCGTTTAAAATGGGGCCTCACAAACATCTTGTTCGCGAACAGCAGATTGCGCTGTTCGTGGCTTTTTTTGTTCCTAATGACGTTCATGCCCATCTCTAGTCACAACCCTCTTCGAAATGGTGAACCCCATCATTTCTATACAGATATGGTTATTCAAACCTAATCAACTGATGTGAAGTGCTAGTACCTTCCTCTGCCACAACAACCTTTTTAATGGCCATGCCAGTATTCCTCCTGGCCTTCTCAATTTTTGCTGGTTTGGTTGCACCTCTCTAGATCCTCCTCTGAAGGAGTTCCAACTAAACCAGCAACAGTCCTGGGCATAGCTGTCTAATTTGGCCTAAATCCTTCTGGGCCCTATTTACAAGTGCAGCTCCTGTTGTCTGCACCAAATCATTCTCACCTAAATGGAAGGCCAGAATATTGAGGCAACTGCCCTCTTGTAAACCCTGGTGGAGAGAATGGCAGAAATGGACAAATTAACAAGGAAATTGAAAGAACAAGAAGAATTGGATTATACATTAAGCTGGGAAAAATTCAAGAAATATGTGGAGAAAAAGTGGGACATGAAGGGGAAACTGTGGTCTTTGGAGAATTAAAGGGGAGATAGAAACTTACCTAAGGTCAAAAAGGGGTATATTTTATTGTATTTTATTGGATTAGTATGGAGTTATAGTGTTATAGTAATAGGTATTTAAGGAATAGTATGTTACACATATATATGTATCTTTTTTTAGTTAGTATATTTAGTAGTACTTATTATATACTTATATAATTTTTATATTTTTAATTAAGATAAGTAATATAGTAAGTGTAGATAGTTAAGATGAGTAAAGAGATTTGATTAGTATGCATAATATAGATATACAGTATAGACTTTAAGAATCTATATGATATACTTTTTAGATTAAGTTGGGTATGGAAAACTGCTGGGAGTCACTAGAAAAGCGGGGGGGGGGGAAGGATGGGGAAATTGTTATGGGGTAGATAATGTTAATGATTTCTGTGTATATTTGTGAACCCATCCAATAAAATTAAAAAAAAAAAACCTGGTGGAGAGAGGACAGGAGCTGGCCCAACAACATCCCTCACTTGCCATACCATCTGATGTTTGCAATAGGGGACAGGTAACCCATCAGTGCTGGCTTCAGCTCTCCTTTTCATCCAAAAGACAATTGGGAGGCCCAGAATGCACACACCTGAAAGACAAGTCACACATATCAGTCTCCATAACCATCCAGCCCATTGGTCTATCAGCTTGATATTATCACGCATAACTCTTGAAAATTCTGGATTGCCATCAGCTGCTCCATTGTATAACCTGGCCTGGCAGGCCCGAAGCAGCGCCTGTTGACACAGCACCAATCCAAAATGAGTGCATTCTGAATTCCTGGGCTGGCAACCCAACCTCCACAAAAATTCACTGTGTGACGGCCCAGAACTGATATTGCATCAATGCCTCACCCCCGGAATGTTGAAGCAAATAACCTGGGGCCTCATCCAACCATATCTCATCCTCAATGAGCCCAAAGGTGACTGCAACTACCCTGCAACTACCCCGGGCTTCCAACCTTACCTAGATCCGCATGGTGAATGGCTAGCTGATGTAAGGAGCAGCTAAGGGCATCCTCTCCTGTCCTCCTCAGATTGTTTGAGCCACCTTAGCCCCACACCCCAAGGCCTCATGCCACCTTCCAGTCTTGTGGGGTTGAGACAAACTGGCCCCAAGCAGAGTGGCCAGAAACCGCACTTCCTTTCAGCACATATTTCTCCCAGGCACTTCCAGTTTGGATCAGAGCCAATCTGTGAAAATATGCTGAAAGGAGCAGATACAATAAGGTATAGAGCAGCAGGAAACAAGTGTTTGACACAGGAGAACACCATGGTTCATATTCTAGAGGATCAGAGAGCTGAGAGTGTATTTGGCTGTTTTTACATCAGCTGCATTGGCAGCCAGAAAGTTTCCTCATTTAAAAAATAGGGCTGCCAGGTCCCCTTGTGGGGGCAAGGGATCCCTTGCTCCCACACTCCACCCCCCCACACACACACTACCACTCACCTGGCTGGTAGGAGAGGGAGGCAGGCCTCCTACCCATGCTCCTGGCAGGGGCAGCAACATCACTCTTAGAAGTGATGTCATCACACAGGCCCGGGGAGTGCTCCTGCGCTTCGCATTGGGCTGATTTGGGCCCCAAATATGCATAAAGGATTCAATAATATAAGTGCTGGGTCCCCCCCTTCAGCCAGGAGGGTAAGGGTACCCGGCAACCTTATTTAAAAGAAGCTGTCGGTTTGACCTTTAAAGCCTCCATCTCTCTCTCTCTCTCTCTCTCTCTCTCTCTCTCTCTCTATATATATGGCCCTCCATCCTCTTAATTGCTTATTCAGATCATTATTCTAGTTCAGAGCCTTTACTGGCATAGCCCAAGATTATGAAATGAATTTCCAGATAAGGGGTGACAATCAATGTATCTAGAAACGTATCTTCAAAAAATTAAGCAAATGTGTTTATGAAACCTTTTTTATTTATATTATTATTGCTTTGATGGTACTTTTTGTGGCTTTTAGTAGCTGTAAGTTACTTTGAGTGCATATTGAAACATTTTAAAATGTTTAAAATAAATCATAGATAGATACTCAGGATTGTATTAATGGTTCCTCACCCATCATCCCATGCACATTAAGTAATATTAGATATACATAGAGAATTGAGGAGGAAATCGGACATAGCTTCTGTAACTGGGTTTCATTGTCATATGCAAATAAGCTCAGACAAATATACAAATTTCCTGAATTTCAAGCAGTTATGCTTGCTGGTCACAAGCAGGGAGTTGATCATTTACCACGCTATTCAGATGTGTTCAAATTAATTTGGATGTATCCATTTGCATAATTACTCTGCTTTCTCACATGATTAGACAGCTGGCTTAATGCAGCCTTCAGTTTCTAAATGTACTTAACAAAAAGGGGGGGGAATAGACATTTCTGAGTTGAGATTTACTACTTAGGTTTATCAGTGTTCCTTCAATGTCTAACTAACAGCTCAATCCTAAGAAGAGTTACTCCAGTCTAAGACCACTGAAATCAATGGGCTTAGACTGGAGTAACTCTCACTAGGATTGAACTGTAAGTTTATGATTTCTTGGAATCACTTCTGAAATAAATGTTGCTAATGCAAGTTAGCTGATATCAGTCATGTTAAAGAAGCATCTGACTGCAGGGGTGCAAATAAGGAATGAAAGCAAGTTATTCCATGCTTAAGCTTTACACATATCACTGCTATTTCACAGGTGCAAAGCTGCTATGCATGGTGCTATGTTGTGAAAATATTCACTAGAGAGGACACCAAGATCATTCCATTAGGAGTTCACTTTGTGTGTAGTTTAAGGTGTTTGAACAAAGCATGTTAACCTGGAAAGCATGCTTGTCACAAATTTCTCAGCACATCTAATTTCAAATTCATAAAACTTGTCAATAGTATTCCTACAAGGCCATTTTGAGGATGCCAGTTGAATCAAAAGAAGATGTAGTTTCCGTTTGCAAAATTGCCAAAACTGTGAATAAAAGGCACAAGTGCCACAGGCACATAGCGCCACATGGATGGTCTTAGTTTGAAATTTAATGTATATGCCCCCCAGTGCCTCCTTGCATGACAACAATTTCACATCCAAACTGAAGGGCACCAGGAAAGCATGTCCGAGGTGTTCCCCCCTCTCTCTCTCTGGTTAAATAGAAAAATAATGTGCAATTGGCAAATCATGCTGCTTAAGTGATTTCATTTTAAAATAATCAGTTGATGGGTTCTTCTAACTTCTTCCATTGCTCGACTGTTATTTTAGTTAGAAAATTCTCCCCCAATGTGTAATCCTTCCTCTTCAAGTTTTAGCTTATGAGTCATTACCCCTTTCCACTGACCTCTGTACCACAAAGAAGCAGTGCATTTCCATCTTTCTTGGGATTTCACAACCCACTACCATTGCTTGTCAAGATTGCATCTTTCACCATTTATTTTCTAGTTGGCTGGCAGAAAACCATTATGTTGTCTGCCATCTAAAAGCAGTCCAAGATCCCCCTAAGTGCTCAGCTACAGAGGAGTTTTCTGTTTTGGGGACACAGTTTGACAGAAGGTGACTTTGTTGGTGGCAGGTACAAAACTGGTAAAAAACATGTAATAAATTATGTTATGACAAAAAAAAATATTTTTCTTGTGCAGAGACAAGGAGACTCATAGTGAACACTGCTAGGAATTCTGAGTGAATTGAGAAGACATCACTCATCCTTAGAAGTTTTATTTTATTTTTATTTTTTTATTATTGTCCTGGAGGTGGCAGCCCCACACTCACCTACTCCAGAGGAGCCTCTAGCAGTAAACAGCTTCTCTCAGGCACCACTAAGGCAGGCAGCCTGAGAAAGAGTTCTAAGGAAAAGGTCACGGTGGAGCCACACCCAGAGTTGCACCAGCAGCAGCCTCGAAGCATGGTAGGCTCCGGTTGTGTCTCAGAAGGGAGGTGGGACTCAGGCAGCAAACTGCACCAGGGAACAGGCTGAAGGAGTCTAGCAGCTGCTGGGGCCTCCTGGGCCTGTGCTGGTTGGCAAACAACCTCTTAAAAATTCAGGCAAGGGTGGGGTAGCAGCAGAGAAGACCCACTCAGGGAGGCCATTGGCCCAGATTCCCTTCATTCACCATGGCCTGTCCCTAAAAAGAGGGCATTGGAGGAGTCCAGGGTTGGTCCACCTCTAGGCCAGACAGGGCCAAAGAGGAATGGCCAGACTTTTACCATGATGATGGTTGTTGTGGGTTTTCCGGGCTGTATTGCCGTGGTCTTGGCATTGTAGTTCCTGACGTTTCGCCAGCAGCTGTGGCTGGCATCTTCAGAGGTGTAGCACCAAAAGACAGAGATCTCTCAGTGTCACAGTGTGGAAAAGATGTTGGCAGGTCATTTGTATCTACTCAGGAGGGGTGGGGTTGAGCTGAGTCATCCTGTAAGAGTTTCCCAGGGTGTGGAATGCTAATGGAGGGAGGCTTCACTGTATCCTGAGGAGGTTCTTTTGCATATGGATTGGTGCTTGATGTGCTAATCTTCTCTGCAGGGCTATTGTCGAGTATAGAGTGTTTTGTTAGCCTGGTGTTTTTCAGAACTGGAAACCATGCTCTGTTCATTCTTAAGGTTTCTTCTTTCCTGTTGAAGTTTTGCTTATGCTTGTGAATTTCAATGGCTTCCCTGTGCAGTCTGACAAAGTAGTTGGAAGTGTTGTCCAGTATTTTGGTGTCCTGGAATAAGATACTGTGCCCTGTTTGAGTTAGGCTATGTTCAGCCACTGCTGATTTTTCAGGTTGTCCAAGTCTGCAGTGTCTTTCATGTTCTTTTATTCTTGTCTGGATGCTACGCTTTGTGGTCCCGATGTAAACTTGTCCACAGATGCAGGGTATACGGTATACTCCTGCAGAGGTGAGGGGGTCTCTACTGTCTTTTGCTGATCATAGCATCTGTTGTATTTTTCGGGTGGGTCTGAATACTGCTTGAAGGTTATGCTTTTTCATAAGCTTGCCCATCTGATCAGTAATTCCTTTGATATATGGCAAAAACACTTTTCCTGTAGGAGACTGCTTTTCCTTGGTTGTTTGATTCATCCTGGGTTTGATTGCTCTTCGGATTTCATTTCTGGAGTAGCCATTTGCCTGAAGTGCATGGTTTAGATGATTAAACCACGCACTTCAGGCAAATGGCTACTCCAGAAATGGCTACTCAGTTGATCCCCTTATAGCTGAGGATCAACTGAGGCAGTGCTAGTGAAAGGAAAACTGGATGGTGCTGTGGCCCCATACTCTGACTTGCTGCAGGGGGAGTCTGGCAGTTGTGTTTGCCAGCCACCTTCAGCAGTTTATCAGACAGCCAACATATATGTTTTCTAAGTAAATAAAGAGATTGCCATTTAATTCAATGCAAAGGGTAACAGGTGAATTTGAGAGTTCTTTTTCATATAGACCTGAGTTATCTTACAGAGGTTTTACATCTCCTTGGGCTTCTCATACGTTAATTTGAATGGAGCGAGCACTCAGATTTAAGAATGAATTTGAAACTTAAGTCATGCAATACTGCTGACATATAGAAGTTACTGATCTATGGTACATTTCGCACTCGGTTTTTAGAGTGCATTTGTACCTGTTCCACATCCCATGTTTGCAAGGTTTTCACACTTAAAAGCAGTCATGGGATGCAGTCCCGCTTTTTGTCCGCTGTATCCCCAATTTTTCCCCCTGCGGACATACCCCGATGTTTTTTTAAGTTCGCTGCCGACTGGCAGCTGGCCCGCATTTTGCTAATGTGAACACTTTTGCCTCCTTTTTGCTTCTCTCTCCCCCCCTCTCCTTTTCCCTGGGAGCTGATTAGTTTGTGCAGAATTAACCACTCCCACCCTCCTCAGCTCTCTGAACTCTTTGTCCACCATTTTTTTTAGTAAAGCGAGCTGAGGGTCATAAGGCTGCTTCTTCGTTGGTTTCCTTCCTCCCGGTATGCATGCTGTTTTATTTTTTTTCAAAAGCCAGGAATGATTCCTAAGCTTGCTGCTAATTCCCTGCTAGCTTTAAAATCAAGGAAAGTGTTAAATACCTGCTTTCTCCTTCCTCCCTTAGGGCATGCACACACATTCTTTTTTTTTTTTAAAGACAAGAATGGGTTGCAACGTTGTAATGTTCCTGCACTTTCTTCCTGGCTTTAAACGCCAGAAAAGGATTAAATGGCTGCTTTTCCCTCCCTCCCAGGCATGTTTCAGACTTTGCCAAAGAGGGGGAAAAAACCCAAGCATTTTGCACAGCCCTTTGGAAACAAGCTTCTGCTTCCTGGGAGAAGATGAATCGGCAGCATTTTAACCCTTTCCTGGCTTGATTTAAAAAAATGAGAGTGGTACATGTTTTCCCCCAGAACTCTGCCACCAATTGCCTCTCCGGTGGGCAGGGGACAGCCCAATCAGCAAAAAGGGGGGAAGGGTTCCAACATTGCAACGTTATTACACATGCTGAATTTTTTTTAAAAAAGTGTGACGTGAATTGCAAGGCCCCAAAAGCCCAAAATTGCACCGAGGTTTTGAAATGAAGCACAGACACCAAATCGAAATTGCAGTGGACAGTGTGAAATGAACAGGTGCAATGCCGAAGCCACTGCGATCGGGGCGAATGCTCATAAATGGCAGTTTAAACCGTAAGTGCGAAAAGGGCCTATGATTCTGTTCCAAATGTTTCCTAGAGATACTGACGTAGGAAGAAACCAAGCCTGCTGAAAGTATTCTTCTATGTAGATGTTACATCACAGAAATGGAACACAAGGTAAAAAGGACCCAAGCTGCTGCCAACAACATATGAATCAGGACTCAATTTGCTTCATGTGAGAACAGGCTTAATTGTTGCTGAATCTGAGAGTACCCACAAATATAGTCCCTTTACAGGAGAAGTTCATTCCCTGCTCTCCAACAGGTAGAAGTCATTGCATCCCTCCCATTTTTAAATAAAGTGCAAAGCTCCTACTGAGCAATGGGCTCAGTTAGGGTTGCCAACTCATGCTTGGGAAATACCTGGAGATTTGGGGGGGGGGGAGTTGATATCTGGAGAGAACAGTGTTCGAGGCAAGGAAGAACCTTGGCAGTCTTGCCCTCAGCAGTCCAGCAGCCATACAGTCAACCTTCCAAAGCAGCCATTTTCTTCAGGGTAACTGATCAGTTGCAATTCCAGGAGATCTCCTGCCCCCACCTGGAGGCTGGCAACCCTCGCTAAAGCTCTTAATCCAAATGGAACCTAGCCAACTGAATGAGGATTTTGGAGGGAGCATTTATGCCAGCTCTACTGTGAGGCAGAAACCCTCCAAGAACCACACCCCATTGCCATTGACTAAGGAATTAAAAGCTCAGGATTTATAGCTGAGGAAAGGAAGATTTCCAGCTGTAAAGAGGCCCATCCTTCATAAAAGTCATTTACTAAGTTGTGGCTAAGAACTAGGCAAAGCCATTTACTGAAAGAGGCAAGCAAGAGGAAGCTGTGGTTAAACTGGCCGCCAAGAATCTCTTCTTCATGAAAGTCTGGAATTGCGGGACAGCTTATATGAAGTAATACTTTAGAATAGAAACTGCTGATTTAAACAACATGCAAAGATAGTCTGGGAGAAGACTGGAATGGTTATGAGTTGCTAAAATCTTGTTTAAGGCTTCACATATATTCATGAAAGTATGCTTCTGTTGGACATGATGTGGTCAGAACTTGCACATTAAAGACACTTTCAAGGAAAAGGTGTAACTGAAATTTTGACCTACTCATTGAGAGCATTAGCAACATTTTCTTTCTTAATTGTCCATCTAGCCAATGAAAGCTCAGAGCAATCCAGGGAGAGAAGTCCAGCAGGAACGATACCATCCCAAGAAACTGCAGAAACAAAGCTAGGCATGATCATGGGAGTTAGCTTTCTCCTTGCCACCCTGGCTTCTTCCATGCCTTCTTCCCATCCCTGAGAAGACCAGATGTGTTCTCTGCCTCTGCAGTGATTGACCGTGTAGCTTCCCACAGTAATTCCCACTGCTAAGGTATTATAATGTATTTTGTATATTTTTACTTGCTAGTGTAGTATGCTACTGATGTAAATGAACTGATAAATTATTTTTGTGAATGTCTCCCATCATTTGGATACTTTATGTAAAGACTTTGTAAACACTTGTATATGTTGTAAGATGTGTTGTTACTCCTTGTCATTTATTAGTAATTATTGATGAAGTTGGACACTTTTGCACTTGTAGCACTATAAAAAAAAGATTTATTTTTTTTAAAAAAATTAGATTAATCACTGTGAACTCTGGGATTTTTTCCTTGGTTTAAGTTTCTGTCCCTGAAGTAGCTCTCTCTTTGGGTAGTATAGTATACTATTCTGCTTAACAAATGGTTTGTTTCATAAATCTGATCAGTTGAGTGTGCATGGCTGGTCTTAATCTCTGTAGCCTTCTGAAAAGAGCCTGAAGCACTGTGGCCTATTCAGCAGAGTTGAGTTTAATACAACAACACCTTGTTTGCTGCAATCTGGAACCCATTTAGTATAATGGAGGACTAAATGGCAACCTGATGGTGCTGAGCAGACTTTAGGAAGGGGAAGGGGGTCTTTTCTCACCTGATCCACAATGTTCAGTGGGAGGGGATGAATTATAATTAGGCCTGGTCTTTGACTGTTTAGGCCATAACTAGGTTTGGCAGGAACACTAAGGTTATTTGGCAAGCAATCTGACACATCTTGGCATAAAGGGTCATTGGCTTCAGTGGCCAGATGGATTGGGGCAGGGATGCTCTTGGTGCTGGGCAGCATCAACCAAGCACTTAATTGCTTGAGCAGCATGTGAAGGGGAAGACATTAAACTTAACACCTCTTGGCACAGTTTGCTGGTGCAGCCCACAAGAAATGAAGCTGACAGCAGCACAGGCCATGTTTGGAACCGGAGCGGATTTTCCCACAATGCTGATAGAGGTTACCCCAACTCACTCATAAAAGTAGGTGATGCTTCACTGTTGGTTTAATGATGTAGATCAGCCAAGAATAAAAACTAAGTTGAACTGCTATCTTGCTATCTTGTATGTTCATTCAGAATGTATAGGCAAATAAGCATTTTGTTACTATCGCAGTCCATCAATACATGATCCATGCTGAAATGTTTTCAATTATGATATGAAATCAGGAAATTATAAAGCCTAAGTTTTCAAACAGAAAGTTACTCATCTTTCTGCGCAAAATTACTCTGTTGTATGCAAATATTTATATAAAGATTTGTGAGTACCAGTTGTTCGGCTCAGCTTCCATAAAACCACTGTGCATTCCAAGGGCACACACATGCACCCGTGAGAAAGAAATTTAACTTTTTGTTCTTATTTTTCAGCTATACTCATCTTCTGTTTTAGTCCTTGACCTCTCTTCGTAGAATGTCCAAAATTAATACCTGAGTCACCACCACGTATGACACATTCTCCATCAATCTTAATCCAAAACATCTTCATTAAACACTGATCTGACCTATACTGTCAACTTTAAACTTGCTATGTTATAGATTTTACTCACTTCCTTTTCCAAATGGTCAACCAGGTGGAAACCCATGGGTGATGAACAGGACTGGCTACAGTTTCGCCTCTCCTCAGAACCAACCAATGAGAGGTAGTGGAATGCACCCAGCAGAATGCACCCAGTGTCAGTTGGAGTCCATTGGAGAGACTGAGGGCTAAGCTACAAGTGATGAATGACACAGGTTGGACACTTGTCAGCTTCCCTCAAGCTGACAAGTGGGAAATGTAGGTGTCCTGGTCTTGCAGCTTGGCTCTCCAACTGCTGTCTAATTGACTTTTCAACTGTCACTTGTCCAACATTCCACCAAGCTGCCTACATTTCCCATCAAAACTTGAGGGAAGCTAACAAGCGTCCAGCCTGTGTCATTCGTCACCTGTAGTTTGGCCCTGAGAGGAAAAGAAAAGGGTTTTTGAAGCTGCTGAGTGAAGACCACAGAGAGATTGTTGGAAGTTACTCTGTTCTGAAATTTTGTAACCTTCCCCTTTTAACCACAATTTATTCAGGAGTTTTAAAATCATTCACTCTAGTGCCCTATCTTGTAAATAAAAATTATTTCTTGTTTCTGTTTTAACCCTGGCTAGCTTGAAATTGTTGGCTGGGGAAAAATATCACACATACAGGCCTCAAAGATTCTGGTCATGTTAGATGGGCCCATGTTATTCAACCTCTACATAAATTTATTTATTTATTTTTATTATGCCATTTGTAGTCCACCTTTCTCTGAGACTCTAGTCTCTGTCAGACTAACTCCGTGGAAAATGGGGAGTACAGTGTCCTTCAAAATCTCTGCCTTCCCAAAGAGCATCATTTCCATCTTGTCTGGGTTCAATTTCAATTTGTTCGTTTTTAGCCATTTGACCACAGCTGTTATGCAGCATTCCGAAATTTCTGCTGCATCCTGTGGGGACTTGGATAGTGAGATATAGAGTTGGGTGTCATCTGCCTATTGATGAATGAGTTCTCCTAAAGGCTTTATCTAAAGGCTGAATATCATGGGAGATAGGATTGCACCCTGTGAAATTTCATAATTCCCATACTGGAGAGAGCTGATTTCCAAACACAGCCCTTTGAGTCTGTTCCATGAGAAACAATTTAAAGCAGTCCAGGGCATATTCTTTGATGCTCACTTCTATCTCTGGACCCTTACCAGTCAGGATTCAGACCAGGGCATGGGACAGAAACAGCACTAGTAGAATTAGTGGATGATCTCAGTCTGAATATAAACAAAGGCCATGCCACTTTATTGTTTCTCCTAGATCTATCTGCAGTAGACAATGCCATCCTGTTGAGGCATTTAAAAACAGAAGTGGGCATCAAAGGATGTGCCTCGGACTGGTTTAAATGGTTTCTTATGGAATGGACTCAAAGGGTTGCCACTGGAGATCAGCTATCTCCAGAATGAGAACTATCTTGCGGGGTTCCTCAGGGTGCAATCTTATCTCCCATGTTATTCAACCTCTACATAAAGCCTTTAGGAGAACTCATTCGCAGCTATGGAGTTGGATGTCATCAGTATGCAGAAGACACCTAACTCTATATCTCGCTATCCAGGTCCCCACAGGATGCAGTAGAAATCTTAGATCGCTGCCTGACAGCAATGGTGAAACGGTTGAAAAACAACACATTGAAATTGAACTCAGACAAGACTGAAGTGATGCTTGTTGGGAAGGCAGAGATCTTGAAGGATATTGTACTTCCCACTTTTGATGAAGTTCGTCTGACCCTTGCAGACTCGGTTAAGAGCCTAGGAGTTATCCAGGGCTACAAGTTAAACAAGTTAAAGCAGCAGCAAAAAATGCTTTCTACAACTTCACTCTAGCCTGGAAGATGGCTTCTTATCTCGACAGGGCCAACCTGGCCACCTGGATCCATACTATGGTAACATCAAGGCTTGACTATTGTAATGCACTATACATAGATCTCCCATCTAAGTTAACTAAGAGGCTCCAGTTAGTCCAAAATGCTGCAGCTCAACCGTTATCAGGAGTGAACAGGAGCATGAACATCACCCATCCTGCAGTCACCCCATTGGCTACCTATCAGTTACTGTGCTCAATTCAAGGTATTGGTTATTACATGCAAAGCTTTTTATGGTCTTGGTCCAGCATACCTATGGTACTGCTTCCCTCCCCATGTTCCTCCATGGCAGCTTTGCTCATCCGAACAGGGTCTCCTAAAGGTGCCACCCTGCACATGGGCAAAATCAACAGCAGCTCGTACATGGATTTCTCTGTGGTGCCCCCTACCCTGTGGAACAGCCTGCCTGAGGAGATCAGGAGAGCCCCCACTCTCCTGGCTTTCTGCAAACAATGCAAAACTGAATTATTCAAAAAGGCTCTTTACTCAAATGGGAGGGCTATATTGTAGGGATGGGGTCTCAGATGCTTCACTAATGAGTTAGCGACCGTAGACTTCATCACTATATTGCCTTACATATTATCTGTTACTTTAAATATGTACTCTTATGTACTACCTGTGCTTTACGTTGTTCCTAACAAGGCCACATGCCTCGACCAGGGCCAGGGCCTTCTCGGTCCTGGCTCCAACCTGGTGGAACACTCTGTCCTATGCCCGGCAGGATCTGTTATCTTTCTGCTGGACCTGTAAGACAGATCTGTTCCACCAGGCATATGGAGCTGGGCCCCTACCGGCCAAATAGAGGTGAACACCCTTCCTGCCAGAGGCATCCACCATCAAACTTTTTAACCAACTACGCAAGTAATTTTAACATGGTGGATTAGGTGGCTGACTGATCAATAAACTGACTACTCCTGCGCTGCTTTCTTGTACCTTTTAAAATATTTATATTGTACTGTTTTATATTGTTGTTTTAAAATTATAAAATGTAAGTTATTAATGTGCTGTTTTATAGAATGTAATCTGCCCTGAGCCTGCCAGTTCGGGCAGAATAGAAATTGAAGATAAATAAATAAAATAAAAAAAGATCTGGTATTACATAGTAATGGTGTAGTGGTGGAGGCAGTTGGAATGCTAGAGAGTAGAGATGGGCACGAACCAAAATACGAACCAAAATTCATGACGAACCAGGCCGGTTCATGGTTCGCGAACCAGGTGTTTGTCAGATCCCATTTCTGATGAACCGTCATGAACTTTAGGCTGGTTTGTTTGGTTTGCTTTTTGGTTCGTCACTGCAGACAGCCTGGTGCTGATCAATCAGTTTCCTAGGCAACAGGGGATGGACTTCCTGCAGACCTTCTGCTGACCTGGAAGTGAACTTCTGCTGGCCCAGAAGTGATGGTTTTCTGACCTGGATGTGATTTTTCATGAACCAAATGAACCAGTTCATGAACCGGGGGCAGGTTCATGAAAGTTCGTGGTTCGTGGTTTGTGAAATTTGACGAACCACAAACTACATGGTTCATTTCTTCCCGGTTTGTCCCCATCTCTACTAGAGAGGTGGCAGTGTATATAAAGGAAAGGAAAGTCTAAGATCCCTTTTCTCAATATCTCTAGGCAAAAGCTGGGTGAGGGGAAGTAAACACAGGGAACGGGCTGTCTTCTGGTAGAGCTTCTGAGTGAGGAGAGAGGGGACCCTCTGTATATTTGGGTCAGGGCTCTCTGCCAGATAATAGAGGGAGGATAGGTGCCCTTTACTGCCCTTTACTGTCTGAGAAAACCCCAAACCTGAAAAACACCAGGCTAACAAAACACTCTATACCCGACAATAGCCCTGCAGAGAAGATTAGCACATCAAGCACCAATCCATATACAAAAGAACCTCCTCAGGATACAGTGGAGCCTCCCTCCATTAGCATTCCACACCCTGGGAAACTCTTACAGGATGACTCAGCTCAACCCCACCCCTCCTGAGTAGATATAAATGACCTGCCAACATCTTTTCCACACTGTGACACTGAGAGAACTCTGTCTTTTGGTGCTACACCTCTGAAGATGCCAGCCACAGCTGCTGGCAAAACATCAGGAACTACGGCTATACAGCCCGGAAAATCCACAACAACCACTGTCAAGGGAGGTTTAGGATAGGGGATGGTATGAAAGTTGGTTACCATACCATGGATTTTAGCACTACCTGGAAAATCATTAAGAGTCCAGTAGCACCTTTAAGACTAACCAATTTTATTGTAGCATAAGCTTTCGAGAATCAAGTTCTCTTCGTCAGATGCATGATACAGAGACTGGTCGAATATAGAAGAGGAGGGAGGAGAAGGGGAGGAGAGAGAAGAGGCAATTAGGGGGGGAAAGGGGAGGGTGCAATCAAAACATTCCTTTGCTAGTGGACTTCCGGTGATGTTTCTGTTACAGACAATACCAATTATCCGAGATTCTAAGCAGTTTGAAAAATGGCAGAGGAAAATATCAGACTTTGTTTGGGCAGGCAAAAAGTCTCGAGTGAAAATGAAAGTGTTACAAGATGCAAAAGAAAGAGGCAGAATGCAACTGCCCAACTTAAGACTTTATTATGATGCAATTTGTTTAGTGTGGTTGAAAGATTGGATGACGTTGAAAAACCGGACATTACTGGCCTTAGAAGGATATAAAAAAATATTCGGATGGCATGCATACTTATGGTATGATAAAGTAAAAGTGGACTTTATGTTCTTACATCATTATATTCGCAGAAGCCTATTCACAATTTGGAAGAAGTACAGAAATTACCTACAAGATGGAATCCCCTCATGGGTGGTTCCATATGAAGTAATAGATCCGAGAACTGTCGATAATGAACAACAGCGTTTAACATACAAGGAGATAACACGAATGGAACTTTCTAAACTCAAAATAAAGACACAAGATGAGTTGTCTCCAAGTTACGATTGGTTTCAGTACAGACAGATCAGAGATCTTTATAATTCGGACTGTGTGAAGGGAGGGATAAGAATGGAGAATTTGGAATTAGAACAGGCACTTTTACAAGAGGACAAAAAGGAAATCTCTAAGGTATATAAAGTGCTGCTGAAATGGTATACTGAAGATGAGACAGTTAAAGTGCAAATGGTGAAGTGGGCTATTAATTTTAATAAAGAAATAACAATGGAGGCGTGGGAATACTTGTGGAAAAATACGTTGAAGATTACGACATGTACCAATATTAAAGAGAATGTCCATAAAATGATTTATCGTTGGTACTTGACACCAAAGAAAATTGCGCTAGGGAACTTGAATATGTCTAATAAATGCTGGAAATGCAAGAAACATGAAGGATCTTTGTATCCCATGTGGTGGACTTGTGAGGTAGCTAGGAAGTACTGGGGGGAAATAATAAAAGAGATAAGTGAGATTTTACAATTTCAAATAAATAAGAACCCAGAACTCCTGCTGCTGAACTTGGGAATGGAGAGCATTCCAGCACAATATAGGACATTGTTATTTTATATGACAGCAGCGGCTAGACTTTTGTATGCGCAAAAATGGAAAGTGCAAGAAATGCCAACTATCGAGGACTGGATTTACAAATTGCTGTACATGGCGGAAATGGACAAAATGACAAGAAAATTGAGAGACCTTGATCCAGGACAGTTTAACATGGACTGGGAGAAGCTGAAACAATATTTGGTGAAAAAATGGGAGGTGGGAGGAGAACTGTGGCAGTTTGAAAACTATTGAAATGTAATAAAACAAGAGGGGGGTGACTTTACCGGGGATTGGGGAGTTAAATGAGAATTTCTAGGCAATTATTTTAGTGGATTATTATATTAAGTAGTAATTTCATTTTTGATAGACAATTGTATAATGGAGAAAATATACAGTCAAAATAGAACGAATATAAGTATATAGAAGTTAAGTTAAATTGATTAACTTAAGCTGAAGGTATATGGTGTTTATAGTCATATTAAGAAATTTGGGTTAAACTGATCAATTATTATTGATAGATAGCTATATAATGGAGAAATTACATAAGCAATATAGAGTATAAGTTAAATGGACACCAGTAAAGATGATATGCCAGAAATGTAATACTTAGTTGATATAGTGAAGCCTAGAAGAGAGTGAAAGTATATATACAAGGGACAAAATAAGTTTGATATGAGTAGGGGGAAAATGGACAAGGGGTTGGAAAACTGTTGGAAGTCAACAAAAGGGGGGGGAAGGGAGGGGTTAGAATAAAGATAGGTAAAGGAAATTGATTGTATGAAGTATGAAATATAATGATGTCTAATCCAATAAAATTTTTTTCAAAACAACAACAACATTCCTTTGCTAGTATATGTAAACATCTCCTTTTAGTGTGTGGATCAGTTGGCTTCAAAGGAGTTTGCCCTGTTAGTTTGTAGCAGCCAAACAGCTAGATCATCCAATTCCAATGCAGTATGAGCCTTCGATAACCACAGCTCTCCCTGTCTGCCAGATGCATCTGACAAAAAGATCTGTGGTCCCCGAAAGCCCACACCAGGTGCCACTGAGCTCCCCCAGACCCCGCCTCTGTAAAGGAAATCTGTTACCTGTGATAATGTGATAACCATTCATAGTCCCTATTCAGTCCCAGCTTGACATGCAAATATTCATTTGCATATGAATTCCAGTTCAGCAGCCTCCCGTTGGATTTTGTTTTTGAAAGGTTTCTGTTGAACTACAGCGACCTTTAAGTCTTTGATGGAATGTCCTGGTAGACATTCCATCGCAAACTCTCCCTTCCCTCACGGAGAGGGAAGTATTGAAATGGAACAAAACACCTGGCATAATTACTGTGCCGTCCAAGGTGTCATTAGAACTATTCAACCTCATTGCTCTGCAATTGTGCAGTTTTACACCGCTGATGATCTAATCTTTTTTCTGTGCCCAGTTTGTAAAAAGAGCATGCATTATTGGTTGGTTTTATTATTTTTTGGTTTACTTCCTTCTCTCTGGGTATGATAGGTTTTGCTTTGTTTTACTGCATTCAATGGTTTTCTTGCTCCTTTTTGGTTTATCAACCTTTTTTACAGGTATAGGCTACAAACATGTTTTAATCGGTGGGTATTCTTTAGGATAAATGTGTTTGTTTAAAGTTTAATTAATGGTATTTTTAAAAATGGAAAGCACCATGAAATATTCACAGATGAGGCAGGATATCAGTTTTAGAGAGGGAGAGGAAGAATGATTTCTGGAATAGTAACATGGACTGATCTTCTCTATCATTTTTGTTTTAAACAATCACTAATCCTGATAGGTTTAGAGGACATCCTTTGTTTATTTTGTTTGGTTTTAATTGTGCATAAGAAGCAACAGCTTCAGGACCCCAAGTCTGCAGTCATTTTCAGTTTGGAGCCTTTAGTCCTTGTATTCATTTATTGCAGCTTTATCAAGCCTTTAGACAGCTCTAAGCGTTGACTTATATCCTTCTCCTGCCTGCATGCCATGGCCTGTGTCACTTCCTAATAATAGGGAGTGCAGAAAGCAACAGAAGTATTAACCTTCTTCCAGTCAGAGGCCTCAATCTCCATATAATAGATGTTCTGACAGCTTTTCATTGTCAAGGTCAGGGATGTGCAACATCTCAAGAGGGGTCTCTAATCCTGTGACAAAGATTGGAACAAGTGGCTGGAGGTTACTATTCTAGTCTCACAGCTCCAATTACCAGCATAGCCTTTAACGATCTATTTCACAGATTTATGCCTGTATTAAACAATATTTTTTAAAAAAAAAATCTTTGGCCTCACATTATCAAACACTTTTACATTTAGCTATCTAGAAAAATTTGAGTGAATGAAAAGACATTTCAAGTGCAGTGAACTGAACAAAGACCATATGGAGTTTCTAGTTATCTATGAACTTTATGATCATGTGGATCCATAGTTGTGGTGATTTTGGAGTCAAACAGTCTCTCTAATATGCTCTGATTCATCACCAGCTTGTCATTTCTACAGAAAGGACTGACAGCAAATGACGTGGCTGCTAAAACAACAATACATAGCAGCTGTAAAAACTGAAAAAACTTAGGGCATTTGGTTAAAGCTACAGGTGCTCCTTTTATCTTGCTTTAAACCACTCCCCCCATGGGTTTTTTTTTAGATTTTTTCTGCAAAAAAATCTAAAATCTACAGACTCTGGATTTAAGTATCCAAAGATCAGGGCCCCTTGGCTATTAGTGTATAAGATATTTGTTCCTTTGCTCTTTTTTCAGTCACATTTGTGAGCTGTGACATAGGATATTCTTGGGCCAAGAAATAACAGTTAAACTTGTATAACCAAGAGGAATCAGACTACCACAGAAACACTTACAAGAAGCAGTCTTACCATTGATCCATCAAGTTAGTGTTGTCTACTCTGATTTGCTGTGGCTTTCTAGTGTCTCAGGCAGAAAGGGAGTATTTCCCCATGATTTGCTACCTGCTGTCCTTTATCTAGAGATAGCAGGAATTGAAATGGGACCTCTGCATACAATGTGTCTGTTCGACCAATGAACTGCAGTTTCTCCTAGAACATCCACTTAACTGTTTATGTTGAGTTTTTCTTTCAACTCCCACAATCTCATGTGACTTTAGGGCGGATTTACGAATAGCTATTAAATAGTGCCTGGAAATAGAAATGTCTCTCAACTAGGAATTGTACCAGTATTGCTATCTTGGGGAAGTATTAAAGCTCAATTAAGTTGGCTGGTTGCCAGACTCCAGGTGGGCCTGGAAATCTCCTGGAATTACAACTAATCTCCAATCTACAAAGATCAGTTTCCCAGGAGAAAATAGTACCTTTGGAGTGTGGACTCTATGGCATTATACCTTACTTAGCTTCCTCCCTCCTCAAACCCCACCCTTCTCAAGCTCCACCCCCAAATCTCCAAGAATTTCCTCACCCAGAGCTGGCAACTGGGGTGTGCAAAATGAGACTCCTGAGCCAAAGATATACACAGAAATCACTGTTTCAAATCATTGATTCGCCAGAACAGTGACACAAATTCAAGATGCTTGGGAATAATGCTGAAATAAAAAAAAAAATCTGTTGTTTTTTTCAAGTTCCAATGCTTATCAGACCATGCAGCATGAGCACATGTTTTTCTTTGACTGTATTGATATCCTGGAAATGGCATCTCTTTCTTACAATCAGACCCTTGCAAGGGGGGAAGCACTGAGCACTCCCAGCCAACCCCAAAATGTTGCAATCCCAAGAGAGTTGTAATTCTCCTTCCCCCCTACTTTGTAGATTGGAGAGAGAGTTTTCTTTCTTTTTGAAACTGAAAGCCTGGGTTTGTTGAGGAGTCTTTAGAATTTAACTCCTTTGTTCAATTTGCTTGAAACTTGAGAGTTATGAAAGACAGGCAGAAGATGCTCTGTTGCAGTTTTGGTGATATTTGTTTGAAAAACAGTGACTCCAACCTTTCTTGAAAAAAATCACTATAAGGAATAATGGGAAAACTGCCAATCTCATACCATACTTTGTTAAACAAACTCCACAAAGGAAGGATGGCAAATGGATAGTTTTCAGCAGAGAGGTAAAAGTTGTTTATTGTCAGTCAGTCATTGTAAGAGTAGGAAAATGAAATGAAAGGATATTCAAGAGATGAAGCCAATGCCCTGCCTGGAGCTATTCTGCTAGGCTGCCACCATTTTAGAAATCAATAGATGTAAGTGTGGCTATGCAGAGAGGGACCTACTTTGGGAGTCTGTAAAATCAGCCACTTTTGTTCAGTTCATTAGATTAGAGGGAGGGCTGTGTTCTGGGCAAATCTGATGCCATTATTTTTATAAACAGCTGCCCCAGACCACTGAATTGATTTCCCATTGAAAATAATGGTCCCAAATGGGGGAAAATCCCACAGATTGGACTCACAAACTAGTAATAGCCTACCCAGAAATAAGCAAGCATGGTAAAAATCCCCCCACCAAAGTCTGAAGCAGAAACTATAATGAAAATTGTCTCATTGCCCACCCCTATTGGCAACCCTATTGGTTAGATATCACAACATCAGAAGTAGGTTCCTTTACCAGCCAATTGAATAGTTCAAGACTCCTACTATTACAGTAAAATCAACGTAGTGATGTCATCCCTGCCATGAAGCATCCCATAGGTTAGATTGTCTTTCTACACACCTTTAAAGGTTTCAGGTAGATTGTCCTATGTAGAGGTATTTTTTCCCTTTAACATCCATGGTTTTGGTTTGGGGACGCAATTACTCGGATGGGCTAATATTTTGTATTCACTGCGAAAAGACACCTGTTTAATTCCTTTTATTATAGAAAAACGTAAGAGTTCTTTTGCTTCCCAGATTTATTGTGGAGTTTTTTTGCAGAGCTAATGTTTCACTTTCCCATCACAAGCCCCTAATTTTGGCTTACATCTCATAATTAATTTTCTAGCTGGACTAATCTAGTGACAAATTACTGAAATCTGGTAATGCTTTTTGCAATATTCACTCAGTGTTTTATAAGAGTCGTAGTGTCTAAATTTCAGAAGCCAGGAACTTTCAGACTAGTTTAATGTATGTCTTGGTTTCAGAAGAACATGAGTAATACCCATGAAGGGATTTTTTAAACCTTTATTTAAGGGGAAATACTGGGCATCAAAACAGCGATTTGAGTTTTAATATTAAACTTTCATTAAAACTGTTCATTTATTCATTTATATCTAAAGATCTAGTGATACAATGTATAGACATTGTGTTAGTTTGTTATTAGAACATTAAATGGCTCTATAGACCTTTGGAAGCTGAAGGTAGATATTTTCCTCCAGTTTTAGCTTCCATTTCAGGAGAAATAGTTTTGTCAGGCTTCAAGCCACAAATTTTGTTTGTTGACTAAATTTGATTTCTTTGCTGTTCGTGTAGTGTGTGTGATTGTCACAGGCCCCTACTGGATAAAATCCCTTGTGATAAATAGCTCTCCCCATACATCATGCATGTTCTGGCACTGTTCTGTCGAAGAAAGTAGATTGTTCGCTTAAACAATTTAACAGACAATTCTTAAAAAATTATACTTGGAAATAATTGGTCTACAAACTACCCAGACTGGTAAATTTCACATTGACTTGCATGGGAAGCCATTGCATTTTGGAATTAGGGCAACCGAGTAAAGTCTACATGCTTGCAATGAAAGGTCACTTCCTCATTTATTTTTATACAGTTTTCAAGAAATCAATGCTGGATCAGAGCTAATACGCTGATATTACAAATGGGGAAGTTGGTGCCAGCTTAACAGGAATGATCACCTTTATGCAACCTTAATGAGTCAGATGGTGACTACAGAGAATTTATCAAATTACAAATGGAATTGCTTCTGACAATTTTCTGACAATATAATATGCCATCGTGTTAACTGTCTCTTTTTTGCTTATGGTAGTGACTACATCATGTTAACTGCCTCTTTTTTTGCTTATGATAGTGACTACATCAAGAAACACACATGGCTTACAAATAATGCCCTTTATCCATGACCTATTCATATGGAATTTATTGAAAAGCAGTTTAAATACATGACTATGCTAATGTGTGAAGTGGTCCGAATCTACCTTGTTTAGAGTGAGAAATCCATATTAGAAAGGAAATTCTGCATATAAACTCAAAAGTTGTGCCTGTACCTTGGAGCAGGGATGCCACAAACTTTGGGGCAAATGGGTTTCAGTTGGCAAGCATATCATATTTGACAGCAGCAATCAGTCATGAGCCGCTCCTCAGATCTGTTCACCTATCCGCAATCTGCCTCAAACAGCTGACGGACAGCCTTTTTCATAATTATTTTTCTATTTATTTGTTTCTTACTTTCTTAAAATATTTATCTCATTTTTTCCCATGGCTGAAGATGGCTATGAAGTGGCTATAGTGGTATTTCCATTTCCTTCTTTCTTGCAAGCCACTCTTGCATCTGTGCAGTAGGTGAATTTGGTTCTCCCCCAGTCATAGATGCTCAAGTCAAGTAATTAATAATATTTGATTTATATAATAACATTTGATTTTTTTACTGCCCTTCAGGACAACTTAACATCCATTCAGAGCAGTTTACAAAATGTGTTATTATTATCCCCGCAAAAATTTCCCTGTGAGGTGGGTGGGACTGAGAGAGCTCTGGAAGATCTGTGACTGACCCAAGGTCACCCAGCTTGGCTTCAAGTGGAGGAGTGGGGAATCAAACCTGCTTCTCCAGATTAGAGTCCTGCCACTCTTAACCAATATATCAAACTGGCTCTGTGTGGGGGGGGGGGTAGGGGGGGGCTATGATTCTTAAAAGGCTGTGAAAGAATGTGTGTGAAATAAGCTCAATAACAACATGGATTTACATGAACACTAAATGGTAAGATTTTTTTTTGAAAAAGTGTATAATCTCTGGATGACAAATGAATTTGCTCACTGTTCGTTAATGTGATTGGCTACAATGTGGAAAGCAGCAGGGGCCAGGTCTGTGGGGAGCGGGATGCTGTGACAGGCTGTCTGCAAACGCACATGCAAAATGCTGCCAATGGCATTGCACTGTACTTTACTGTCTGAATAAAGAAAAGCATCCTGACAAACGAGCTTGAACTGCTCTTGAACAGCCAAACAGGGTGTCAGTGTCTGTTTTTGTCTGCAACCAGTGAGCAGAACATGATCCAAACTTGTGTTTGAGCATCCCTAGCTTGAAGCACCTTTCATCAATTTTAGTTCAGAGCACTAGCTGCAAAAGTTACCGGAAGCAGCGGTCATACCCACATTACTGGATGCCATTTTTTCAGTGCCATATTTCCTCTCTTTTTTTAATTAAAAATTTCAGATTGAAAGCAGGAAGCATTGCTGTTACTCTCTTTTAATTCCAGATGCTTCAGGCTTCATCACATAACCAACTCTCATTGGTTTATGGCATTGTCATGTACTCATTCTGCTTTATCGTCATGGTCATGCCACTTAGCCAATAACATTTGGCTATAAACTGGCATTTGAAGTATCTGAAACAAAAAAAGGAAGAAAAAAGAAAAGGAAAAGAGTGAGGATAATGTTTCCTTCCCTGACTTGCAATGTTTGGTTAACAATAGAGCAACAATCTGGAATATGAGGACTGCTTTTGAAGGCATTCCAGGCAGGCAACTTCTCCTTTGTAAGGACAGATGGCAAGCCTTTCTCATGCCAACTGGCTAATGTTAAAATTGATACTTCTTTGCTTTTTAGGAACAGGGAAAGGATTCTTCCTCTCAGGAGCAGAATCACCTTTCCTCTTTTAGAAAGGTGGACTTCCACCACCACCCCAAACCTCAGTTTCCCCCTTGAGGG
The DNA here is from genome assembly GCF_028583425.1 of Eublepharis macularius. Lineage (NCBI taxonomy): Eukaryota > Metazoa > Chordata > Lepidosauria > Squamata > Eublepharidae > Eublepharis > Eublepharis macularius. Next base: position 66,943,729 of record NC_072793.1, read on the forward strand.
ACCTGGCAATCCTGCCATAGGCAATAAATTAATAGAAGTTTTCAGTTCGGGTGATGCTTTTTTTCCCTATTTCAAGAGCATCTTGGAATGTTCAGCCATCCTTGGGTTGGAATCAATAAAGAAATTCCTTACTCTCTTTTATGAACCCTTCTGATCAAGGGTTGAGATTAATTAGAACTTGGATTAGAGTCTTTTGCATCGTGATTCTATAAAATCAGCTGTCTTCTTCAAGCTCTGGATAGACAATAAAACCACTTTTCTTAAACTGATTTTTAAATTGTAGCTGATAGGGGTCTTTCCAAACTGAATTGCAGATAGGAGAAATTTTTCCATGGAATCTATGCTGCTTGCACTTTGCAAAGGAGTTGTCTAATATGCGGTGTGTGCTGGCAAAGGAGGAGGGGAGGGCTTGGGGATCTGCAAAAAAGTGGGGGTCCTTGAATTGCTAAAGTCTGAGAACCATTGGAATACAAAAATGACACCTTGTTACTGTGCCAAACCCAATTGTTGCTACTAGTGAAAACGAAGAAGATAAAGAAGGGAGCTCTGACTCTTGAATGCTCATACTCTGAAATTCTTGTTGGTCTCTAAGGTACCACCGGACTCAAATTCTGAAGAAGATAAAGTAAATATAGGTGACTTTCATGAACTCTTCCCCCTAAAAAATCCCCATTTTGAGTAGATAAATTTAATTTCTGAACTTTTGAATTAGTTCTCTCTGATTTTGCTTTTATTGATGCTATGACTTGGCTTGAATGTCAGACTACAAAATTTAAAAATAAATAAGTATAGTCAGAAAGACAGTAAACTTCAAAGATAGCATAGCAAACCATTTTTTTGTTCTGTTTACTACTACTCTGGATCTCTCAAATTCTGCTACTACTATCCTTGAATTGGTAGATTTTGCCCTGATTTTTCCTCATCAGTCATCCTAACTCTCCACCTTGCTATGCTCGGCGGATCAGAATTCTTGAGATCAGAAGTTGGTAATTAGTCCAGTGAAGTAACTTATGTTGGCTAGTACTTAGTAGAGTTAGTCCTAGTGGGATTGTGTTCAAATAAAAGTAGGAATGAACAGAGACCATTTCATTGAAACGAGATCACATTAAGTTAATCGAGAGCCTAATAAACCTTGGAGCACCAACTGTGAGGTTCCAACATCTGGCAAAACACAGTACCTTGTTTTAAAAGGGGGCAATGAGGTCTTGTGATCTTGCTCATTGATTCTGATAAAATGGTGGTACAGATTTTAAAAGCTTAAGAAAAATCAACTGTATAAATTACCAGCTACCTGATCTGGCATTAACAGTACTGGGGAAGAATTGCAATGCTTCAGACAATCTAAAAATCAGCAATATGAAGTTTTATCAAGAATGACAAATGCAATTTTGATTTCTATCAGCAAAAGTATATGTTAGTCAGTCTGAGCACAGGTCAATCACCACTGCAAGGTTATGTTTGAATCAGCATGGCTCAAGAACAAGAGAATATTATGACTAAACTGCAGTAACACTGGGATTCCAATACTGAAGCGTCAGATGGGATATTTGGCCCTGAAAACAGCAGCAGAGAGAAATCTGTACTGAAGTCATAGTGCTGTGGAACAGGCAGAGGAGGGGAATTAACTCTTCTCCCTTGCACTGTTTAAACTACAGTAGGAATAATATTACCTGTTAGGAGTGTGCACTGATAAAATTTTTGTTTCAATTTCAAATATAGGGTTTCTAAATGAACCATTTACCATTATTGGTGTTTTCCAGGTGAGACGTTGCCAGTTTGGATTTTACCTGTTTGGTTTTTTCCATTATCATGAGCTTTGGCCCCATTCTTTGCAATGAGACCTTTGAGGCTTTTTATGGCAGCTGTTTTTGCAGTTAATGGCACCAAGATGCACATTCCCCCTAAAAAGGTCGTCTCAGAAGTAAGTCCCATGTTGTTATATTTTATTTCAATGAATCTCTTAGCTCTTCCTTCAGTATACTTAAACTAGAAATCTATACTGAATTTTTGGTGATATGCACATTTAATTAAATGCTACTGATTAATTAATCAATTAAAAGCCAGGTGATTAATCTACAAAAAAATCTTTAATCACCTGACATCCTGAGTGGAATACAACATATATTGATAGCAAGTAACAAACTCCATATTCTTTTTGTATTAGATTGTAATGTTATTTCTTGTCTGTTTATCCCTTCATTTCCTGGATGTGTTCAGCACATTTCCCTGTTTGTAATTTGTTTGACATCTTAAACTTTGTGTTCATAAGAATCAAAAATCATGCTCCCACTCTTCAGAAGTGTTTTCTCTCCTTCATTTATGCACTTTCAGCAATAACATTCAATTCCCCCTTAGAAATCATATAGAGGGAGGTAGTCCATCTCTTGTAAACGATACTGATATTTGCAATAACAGTGTTTGTGTAATAAATCACAGTGGTGGCATTCAAACTATATCCTAAGAAACATGGTTGGTCATTCTGCCTTACAGCTTTACTTAGCTACAGTTTTCAGCCCTTTACAATCACAATGAAAATACTGCCTCCTGAAGCACTGGATTCCAAGCTAGTTAAGAAATCCACAACTCAGAAAAGTAAAGTCCTTGGACTGAAGTCTACATGTTGAATATAATAAAACCATGGTTGTTGTGGATTTTCTGGGCTGTATAGCCGTGGTCTTGGCATTGTAGTTCCTGACGTTTCGCCAGCAGCTGTGGCTGGCATCTTCAGAGGTGTAGCAACCATCGACTGTGACACTGAGAGATCTCTGTCTTTTGGTGTTACACCTCTGAAGATGCCAGCCACAGCTGCTGGTGAAACGTCAGGAACTACAATGCCAAGACCATGGCTATGCAGCCCGGAAAATCCACAACAACCATCGTTCTCCGGCCGTGAAAGCCTTCGACAATATATAATAAAACCATACTTTTATACTCTGTAAATTTGCATCCCAGTCCTATAGAACTTTAATTTATAGCAAGTACTGTGGACTTCAGTGGAAATCGGTTCCTTGTAAATGTGCATAAGATCAGAGCATTATTGTCAGTTCATGTAACAAATAACAAATAAGCTGAATGTGTAAATGTGAACTGCATCTGGTGCTTGGTGAAGTGGGATTGGCTTCATTGCATGCCCAAGTCCTGTTCTCAAGACAGGGCTGCCACTTGGCTATGTCACCATTGGCCAAAGTGGATTGAGTGAGTGGGCTTGAGTTTGGGCATGCAAACCAAAAAAAAGGCATTTATTTTGAGGTAAGCTCCATTAAATGGGGTGGAATTTGCATCTATAAAGATATGATTAGAACCAGGATGTTAATGAGCTTAAATCCTAGCACTTGCAAGAAAATTGTGAATCAGGCGGTGAGGTATGCTAGGATGCTGTCAAGAATGCTAAATTGCAAATCTATGATCTCCTCTCCACACAGCCAAATGATTGAATGATTCATTATGATAAGTCCTCTCACAAATTGCATGAAATGAACTTTTTTAATAGTGAGACACGATAGTTGCAGATTTGCAGCCATGTAGTAGTTTCACAATACTGATAACCATATGCTTTCACTAGACTACCAGAGAAGGAGTTAGAACAGAATAGTGTAGCTTTTAATATCAGATTGGTTTCTCCATATTGAGTGATTATCTAAAGAAAATAGGATTTATTTCCCCTTCCATTTGCCAGAAGTACACCTCTGGCAGAATGGCAATAGATTTATGGCTTAAAAATTACTTTGCCATCTAAACAGGAAGTTTGTCAAATTAATGAACTAGTAGATAACACTCTATGAGTGACTCCAGTTCACTCCAATCATTAGTATGTAATTTTTGGAGAACTGTTTTGGTAAGGATCTTGTCCATAACAGGGAAATAGAGCAAGCTAAAAGCTACATATTTGTTTTTTTTTACATAGTACAGTTAAAAAAACGATTACTGAATTATATTTGTCAGAGTCACAGTAGATTTCTTTTTATGTATATTTGCTATTCACACACTGCAGAATATTGCCAAGTAACCTCACTGGTGGGGACTGACAACATGGAGTTACATGCATTCATGTGAGACCATATTCAATTTATGTGTATACTGAATTAAGCACATTCATTTTTAAACACCTTCCAGTAAAATTGATTCATTTTTAATATTTTCTTCTTTTTTCTCATTGTAGTTTTTGTCTTAAATTGGCTTTTTTTAATCCACAAGTACGCACAAAATAAACTGTAAACAATTTTGACATTACACATATGTACAAAGTGAACTACATAAGAAAAAAATTAGAAGAGGTAATTCAGTGGGTGCCATTTGATCTACATCAAAGTGCAACAGACTGACTCAGCCCCAGCAAAGTCAAGAATAGAAGTGCTTACATGAGGTCAGAAAAACATAACATGAGCAAGGCCCCCGTATAGATCACAATATCACAGAAGTCACAAAAGAAACACCAAATCCTGTGTCCACTGTGAAAATATTGCATTGTATGCATTTACTTGTTTGTGTGTGGATGTATATATGAAATCTAATAGCCAAGTATATCACTGGATAAATCCTCTGAACTGATTAAAAAAGAAACAAGTTGGGGAGGGAATCTTCTTGCTGTTTCATCTGCTTTGCAAAAAGGCTTCTATGATTTTTTGCAAATGAGGTGCTTATCCTGCAGCATTTCAGAACAACCACCAGGAGAATAATAGTAGGATTCAATCCTGTTTATCCCACGATAGAGCAATTCCCTTCTAATGATTGGTCATGAACAAATTTAGTCTTTATTGTTGGAGTCAAGAGATCAATAATCTTAAAGTATTTAATAACGTTCTTGGTAATCTTCAAAGTTCACAGTGTGGACAAGAAACAGTCAAAGCATCTATTGTGGTTTTCTTCCAAGATGCATATCAAGAATAGAGATTAAAATACCTAAATTAACTGCTAGCCACGACACTCAGATGTAAGTCCCATTGATTTCAATAGGGCTCATCCCCAAGTTAGGCATGTGCAGAATCCCACCCTCTATGAAATTTCATCTATACTTTTTGCTGAAATTCATCAGAAGCTATTCCTGAGTGGGAATCTTCAACTTCACCTTGACATATCGTAGTGAACTTCAGTGAACCAGGTATTACTGATGTCTCCTACTGCACAGGGAGTTTCTTCACCCTTTTTAGTTTCCTGATAGATCCAGTGCTATTGAGCGGCAAGATTCTCTAGTACAGAATCCCAAGTAGGATGCACAGATCATTCCTGAAAAATGTCTGTAGTTTGCTCAAACAGTTAGCTCTTTTAAAATTGTTTGGATGTTTCTCTTAAGTAAGAATCTCTGAAGTCATCTCACAATTTCATCTTTGTTGGAATTTGGTACCAATGGCTGGGATCCAAAAGAGGATTTTCATAGACAGAGAGGAGGTGATTCTGGCAGATTGCTCTCTCCTGTTGCAGACCTCTGACTCCTCCTTATAATGTTCTTGGCAGTCCCGTTCCTTAGGACCAACATTGGTGCGCATTTTTGGTTGCAGAATGAATCAAGGAAGTCAAGGTCTACAGAGAGAAATCCCTTCTGTTCATGAAAATTTTCAGTGGATCCAGGCTAATGTTGCAAAAAAATGCTTAAGATAAGCCCACAAGCATATATATATATATATAGAGAGAGAGAGAGAGAGAGAGAGAGAGAGAGAGAGAGAGAGAGAGAGAGAGAGAGAGAGAGTTGGGGAACAGAGAACAGTTGGAAAAGTAAACAAAGAGATTTGACCACATTCTGGTCATTGGCCAGAGCACTTATTTATTTCCGTTTTCTGCTTAAATTTTTCTTTACCCAGAAAACTATCAAGCAGACTTTTCAGAAAAGCAATGAAAATCTTAACTTCTCCTACATTTTCTATCAATAATAATAAAATAAAAATTTGCAAATAAAAGTTCTGGAAAGCATTTAAATATACAGGATGTATTGCACTTACTGATAACAGCTCTAGTTCTCAGAGCAACCATGTCTGGATGGGAAATTGCATGCCCAATGGGTGTGGTGTTTGTGATTTGCATGCCTGGTTCAATAGCTGTTTGTCCCTTGATAGCAGCTGTTTTGTGGGAAATAATTTATATACTGCCCTTCAGGACAACTTAACACCCATTCAGAGCTGTTTACAAAGAGTGTTATTATTATCCTCATGACAATCACCCTGTGAGGTGGGCGGGGCTGAGAGAGCTCTGAAAGAGCTGTGGCTGACCCAGGGTCACCCAGCTGGCTTAAAGTGGAGGGGTGGGGAATTGAACCCGGTTCTCCAGATTAGAGTCCTGCTGCTCTTAACCACTACGCCAAACTGGAGAGTAGGCAGGACAGAATCCATTCCCAGCTATTGCTCATCTCTCATGAATAGTCAACTAGGAAATTCTGCCTTTTTAAAGAGGGCTGTGCACGTTCCACCTCAGCTGTTGGAACAGCCTGGAGAACAGTGCACACCACATTCATTTATGCATTTAATTTTCTATCCAGCTAGGGATACAGATGCAAAAGCCTGCTTCTGCATGGCTATAGCCCCTAGGTAGATCATGGCAAACATATATAAAAAGGCCTCATGGGAGTTCCAGTAGGAGTCTATAAAAGCAGTCAGATTTGTGTTACCTCACTCAAGTAGACTACTTTCCTATATATGGAGTGATTAAAAGAACCTTCAAAGAGAGAAAGGTTATACTAATAAGGATATACCAAGACTGCAAAGAATGTCCTGCTTGTAATGAAACAGAGTACTGGCTTGTTCTGGCTGCCAAAGTCATACCTCCTTACACCAAGAGGCTTCGTTCTGACCCTCAGCTCAAGATAATTGACTACACATCACAATGATTGTGATGGCATTTCAGTCTTACTTTCAAAGTGTACTCGTGCATCTTTTTAGTACGGATATTTACAACAGACTTTTGACATTGTCCTTATAGAGATATAGTAAAATTGGCAAATGTTCCAAAGAGACTATAAAGTATAAACTTAAAATCAAAGTAAACAAATACAAGTAGTTATTATAACAAAAAGATGTCTTTGTTTCACTTATAAACTGAAGAAGAGAACAATAATAATGAAAACTTAATGAATTTGCATCAAAAATGTTTTTTATCTATTAAAAAATCCATATCCAAGTTTCTGTCCCTCAGAACTGCTAAGATGAAATCCTCATCTACTTTGTCAATAGAAGTGTATATGCGTATTTATAAAGAACTAGTTAAAATGTCATGAAGATAACTTAAGTAAGTAAACTAGCCATTTGAATGGGTTTACCTAAAGTTAATTTAAGATAGTAGCCATGATATAGGTAAAAGCTTAAAATGGCACCAAGCCTTTGAAGGCAGGAACATATTTCGCCTCTTCTGGAATTTTCCCACAGAACTGACAGCTTCACATCTTTTAATGGTAAAGCAAGTGCTTATTCATTCAGACATTTCTTTGTGTACATTCTTATAAGACTATTACTTACAATGTCTCTAAACTTAGACACTTCTTATTTAGGCCTACTTAAATTATCATATGAAATTTGTTGGAACCATACATGACTTCCAAAACAGGAAACAGATAACTACATGTTCTGTGTTATTTAGAGACTAAAGATTTCTTATCTTTAGGGCAATTTTTTGTAAAGGATCTATACACTTCATGTAAAGAGTATGCTTCTTACTATGTTTCTTGCAGAGGTGCCCTCTTCCTCCAGCAATAAGGCTACTGAGAAACTTGAGGTGAGGAGAGAGAAGAGCTTGATAAACTGCTGGCCATCCAGCTTCCAGCGATTCTCACCAAGGTGGCCCCACTGCTGTCAAGAAACTGCTTTTGCCCAGTAAGTTTCTTGGCTGTTTAAGCTTTTGATTCAGGTTTCTAGGTCTGGTTGAGCATAGAGAGCAATCTCTGAAGCAGTGCAGTTAGCATGACTTGGCAGTTTTCAGAGGTGGACTGAACCACACAAGTGCCAAATGACATCACAGCTCCAAGGTCCAGGCCAGAAGAGAGTCTTGCACTAGGGTCTTCATTCTAGTCTGTCCCTGCCTCCCCAGTGAGTTGGCTGTTTTGCTGTGCTCTGGACTTGTCTACCAGGAAGGTGTCAGACCAGAACTTTGGACTCTGTGCTGGGATTTTTTGCTTTTAGCCTGACACGGTAACATTTGTGTCAGGGGTAGGGTTGCCAGGTCCCTCAAGTCTCCCAGCGGAAGACTGGGACGCTGGCTCCTACCTCATTGGGGGCTGTTCTTGTTCTGCCCACGTGCGCAAAGCGTGCGCGCACGCTTCCGGTGTGCGCGATGATGTCACCTTTGATGTCATCACGCAGGGAGGAAGGGCAGAGAGCGTGGGCAGCTCTCTGTCTCTCTTGCGCCACCACCGCGCCCCTTGTCCCTGCTGGCGTGGGCAGCACATGGGCGGCGGTGGCAAGAGAAAGCTCTCGTGTGCGCTGCGGCTGTTGCTGCCCCTGTGCTGCCCACGCCAGCAGGGACAAGGGGCGCGGCGGTGGAGGTGAGAGAGAGAGCAGGCTGTGGCCACCGTAGCTCACTCTCTTGCTGCCGCTGCCCCTGTGCTGCCCGCACTGGCAGGGACAAGGGGCATGGCGGCGGCGGCGAGAGAGCAGGCCATGGCCACTACAGCTCGCTCTCTTGCTGCCGCCGCCGCTGCGCCCCTTGACCCTGCTGGCACCGGCTGCAGAGTGCCGGCGGCGGCCATGGCGAGAAAGCAGGCGGCGGCAGTGAGAGCAGTGTGCTCTTGCAACCGCCGCCTGCTTTCTCTCTGCCACCACCTGCTCTCGTGGTGCGGGAGTGCGCCCCACACCCAGAGGCGCACCGCGCCACCCAGGGAGGGGGCGTCCCAGGGAGCGCGCCCCCCCCCGCCGGCCAGGTAAGCGGGCACGGGGGAGGGAGGGTGGGATCGGGAGATCCCCCGCCCCGAGCGGGGGGGATGGGAACCCTAGTCAGGGGGCTGAAATCTGTCTAGTGCCTGGGGATAGTTATTTAGCTGTATTAGTTTCCTCTCCAGTTTGCACACTTCAACGTCAGTAATCTTTGCACATTTGTTAATAAACTCTGCGTATACTTCTATGCTGTTCTCGGGGTTTTGGGCTTCAATCTGAGTCCATACCTTGGCCTCTTTGCCATCGCTATCCAAGTTGTTGTTTGGTGGAACTCAGTCTGCAAAGTGTTCTACCTCTTCTTTTTACTTATGACCCAGTAGGACTTGAAATTTGTCTCTTGGTCTCAAATTGAGGGTTAAGCAGAGAGACTGGTTGGCAGTTCATTGGGTGTTTTGCTGACCTTCCACTTAAGCTGTTTTTGGATACAGGGACCTTGACAACTGCCACGACGGGATTGCTGATATGTAATTTTAAATGCTGTTGTTATTGCCTTTCTCTCATTCCTGAAAGCCACTTGAGTGCTTTTCAAAAACAGAAACATGATATACATATCCTAAATGAATGAATACAATTATGGAAAGATTCCAAGAGATCTGAGAGCTTGATGAAGAGGTAAACCCTTTGCAGAAGAACAAATGCATGGCTTGGAACTCTTAATGCACGAATAATGAACAATATTATTTTGTCAGAGACAAGCCAAAAATTATTCTATGCGCACAGTCAAGATCCGAAATGCCTGTGTATATAGAATGAGGTTGCTTATTTATCTTTCTGTCTACATCTCCTTGATTGACAAATCTCATTCAAAGAGCCCTCCAAATTTCAGGAGTGGTTCTTCAGGAAGATGTGACAGAGGGGCAAAGTGGCTGAGTAGGGGACTCTAGAGGCCACTGAGCTGTGTGAATCATGTGGCTTGTTTTCATTTATTTAGGTCAGGTCCCGGTAGTATGAAAAGAGGGTCTAGAAGCCCATTTTGCTTCTGGCAGCCCTGTACACAATCTGCTATGATGCTGCTTTTTTTCAAGAGGAAACTTAACTTCCCTGGCTGAGCTTTTCTTAGTCAGATACTATCACATTTTTTTCAGCTCTGCATTTTATTTCACTGCCCATTTATGCTTTAGTACTCCAAACAACAATTGCTAGGTGCTTAATGAAAATAGCCAGAGATCTTGCAAACCATTAGTGGAACTTAACTCTTCAACTGGAAATTAGTTCTTTCAATAATACAGCTGTATCTATACAGCTTGGATCCAAATAGTCACACAAATGTAGAGATGGGCATGAACCAGAAAAAACCCGAAACATGTGGTTTGTGGTTCATCAAGTTTCATGAACCATGAACCACAAACTTTCACGAACCTGTCCTGGTCCGCAAACCGGTTCATTTGGTTCGTGAAAACGTCACATCCAGATCAGAAAACCATCACTTCTGGGCCAGCAGAAGGTCACTTCCGGATCAGCAGAAGGTCTGCAGGAAATCCATCCCCTGTTGCCTAGGAAACTGATTAATTGGCACCAGGCTGTCTGCAGTGATGAACCAAAGAATTAACTAAATGAACCAGCCTAAAGTTCATGGCGGTTTGTCAGAAATGGGATCTGACAAACCATTGGTTCATGAACCACGAACTGGCCTGGTTCGTGCTTAATTTTGGTTTGTATTTCAGTTCATGCCCATCTCGACACAAAAGCCCCTACTTTTACTTCCTACCACAGCTGCCCATCATCTCCTCCCCCAAAGTTGCTGTTGAAGATTGAGGCCCCTCTAGAACATTTTATTATTGCAAAGCATTACCAACAGAGAGGGAGAAATCAACAACACTCATGGGTATAAACAAAAAATATATGATTGGATCCAAAGGAGCCATTGAATGAACAATTTCAAATCTCTACGCTGCATTCCCAGGTTTTCAACTACAAGTTCCCTGACCTAAAGAACTCATGGAACCTATTCAGTTGGGGGTGGAGCTCCAAAGCCAGGAGTGTTGAGAAAGATCCATTTTGTATGTAAAGTTCCACCTACAATTCTTTGGTTCCAGCCCATTAATAATATAAAAGCATTTAAAGAGAGGATTGAGTCCCCCTGCTATGAAATTCTTCTTTTCTGTCAATTTCCTCAAAGATCATGTTGGATGAATCAACATACAAGATTAAGAATTGGCATATTTTTGTGATGGAATTACTTGTAGTCATTCAGCATCTAATCTGCATATAGGATTATTTAGATTGTAGTACATTTACTGCACCAAGCATGAATAAACCTTAGTAGTCTCAATTAAGGTGGAAGTATGACCGATTCAAAGGATTATAAAATGAGTTGGTATGTAACCACTATTGGAAGATGCTCATGAAATTCTTGGAAAATGAAGAATGGTGATGCAGAACACTGCATATAGTAGTACATCTTATTCCATAGGATTTCTATGCATATAGGATTTATATGCTATCTTTAACATTCCTTCTCTTTCTACTTTAGTGATACTACAGGCAGGATGAACATCACAGTAGGTTTAGATATTTTATTGTATTTAGATTCTACTTTCAGTGTGATATTGTGAAAGAAACAAGCTTTTTGTACTGCTTGCACTCTTGTATAGATCTGTAATAGTTGGCTTAAAGAATAATGAACATCTGTGCTAAGAAAAGAATCTCTGTACTAAGAAAAGAAACTCAGAACAATACTGTAATAAGCTGAGTTACTTTCTTTGTTTCTGGGCTATGTCACAGTCAATGCACAGTTAATGGAATAGCATCCCAGAATTTTCACATGAAGGCACTTTACCCAGAATTTAATTGTGACTCTTACTGATAAAAAAAATTAAAGTAAGGAAGTGGGGCGTTTGTATGTTTGTTTTTAATCAAAATATTTAGGGCAACTTCTAGCCAAAGTCAATAGGAGAAATAAGCATAAGATTAAATTATTCCAATTGAAATCAATGAGGTTTGCTGGATTATGCCCTTACACAAGTGAAATAACATCCTACCATATAATTTACTTCTATTAAGGGTACCCCATCAGGAATTTTGTATAAAAACTCTGGCCACTGAACCCAGTTTACCAAAATTCACCCATATCCCTTTCTTTTAGCTTTTGTGCATTTTCAATGAGGCCTTTAATTCCAGATGTTTTAACAGGGATTTTGCAAACTAAATTATATTACCAGTCCCAATAATATGGAAGCTCTAGTATGCAATCAGAGATCCCAAGCCTGCAAGGATTTACCCATTCAGTTCAATGGAGCAAGTACATGCTACATTTGTATTCCCCTGTTCCCTCCACTGAACTAAGCAGGCTAGATCATATAAAATTTCTCTGCCTGCAGAACACTGGTGCTTATATGGGGCTCTATATTAGATTTTATACATACGTAGTTTTGTTACTATTGGACATATATACATATTCACACATGTGATATTGGTCATTAATTTTTAAGACTCTTATTGGAGCCGTGATACAAGGCAATAATTATTTCATCTACAGCTGGGAAATGAAGGCCATAGAAATCAAATATATTCTGACACACTTTGTATGGTCTATTTTTTTTCTGGAGATATTAATCATGAATGATACCATTTTGTGGAAACTGAAGCCTGTTTTATTCAATCTCAGAATAAATAAAATATTCAGATTCTTCTTTCTTTTGGGTTAATACTTTGAACTACAATATACTATGAGTTCTTTCTTTCTTTTTTCACAATGATAAAGAGAAACTAGCCATAGTGCAGGGTTTCAGATAGTCTGTGTCTCACTGACAATCCAACATGTAAACTGCAGGATAAATTCCTGCTGAAGTGCAACTGGGTGAATGAGCCTCACATGCATTTTTCTTTATAATTTGCTATTAATATGGATTAATCCTAGAATGTTTTTTTTTGTGTGTGACTCACAGTGAGAAGAACTGTGTGCACAAGATGATACTGAGAAATGACTGATTCTTATCAAGAACTTATAATAACAGAAAAGACTAATTTCTTATTTTCTACTGTTCTGCAGGAACGGCTGTTACTGGCTGAGAAAACGTCTCCAAAGTCCTAAAAGCATTAAGGACACAGCATTGTTAATGAAGAATGCATTGGAAACCACACTATCTAAGACAATTTGTATAATTCTGGAGCCTGCCTTGACTGCACGGGGGGAGGGCAGGAAATACCAGGGAGAGGCAAAATGCCACAAATATATTTGATGCAATCACTGTAAAAAGAAATGAATGTAGATGCAAAATAAAGCATTTTTTCCTTAAAAACAAAAGGCAAGAAAGAAAACTGTACATAATCAGGCTGAATCTAAAGGTCATTTTCTGCCAGAAGAAAGGAAGTCAATTTATAGCAATTCTCCCCTCCCAGTAAACACCACCACTCCCCTCATACTGTTTCTGAGGGTCCATTTTCCCCAAGGACAACATTTTGGGGGACTCAGTAGGTCACAGCAGGGAAAAGAGAAAGGCAAGGCCACTCTGCCACTTTTATTTCACGTCCTGACAACCAGAATTAAGCAGAAGGAGGGGGGATTATCTTTTTCAAGCAGCAGTAATAATATGAGAAGCTCAAGTGAGGCATATATGTGGTATTAATTATTAGTTATTAGTTAATTTGGGATATAGCTGGAGTTTTTAAGTGCCTTTCCAACCCTATCTAACCTCTGTTTAGGGTTTCATCTTTTATTATTTATCCATTTTAACTAAATTTATAGCTAGCCCCATCCCGAGGCCTTTAGGCAGGTAATGTCTGTCTATCAAGTACATTTTTAAAAATCCTTACCCTTCCTCCAAGGAGCTCAGAAAGACATGCAGGGTTCTCCTGTCCTCCATTTTTATTCTCACAACAACCCTGTGAGAAAGCATGACTGATCAAAGCTCATTCACAGCACAATCCTAAACAGAGAGGAATCCCTTGAATTCAATTGGCATAGACGTGTGTAGCTTTGACTAGGAATTTCACAGTAGAGTGTAGATCTCCTAGATCCTAGTCTAATACTAGTGCCACTAGCACTGTAGACACTAATCAGTCTACTTTATCCCTTCCTATAACCTGCCATTAAAATCCAGTTTGAATAAAAGTGTCTTACATCACTTCTGAAGAATGTACAGACTTGGGCTATGGCCTCCTGGGGAACAGAATTCCAAATCCCCCCCCCCCCCCCGCCACACATACGGTTCATAGGCTGCCTTTGTTTCATTACTCCTTCCTTCCAGATATGACATTGCACAGAATTCATCTTGCATTCTAGAATAATGGAGGCAAACATTCCAATGACTGATACTAGTGTTATTTCTCCCTATTCATTTCTTCAATTTCATGGCAAATCATTCTGACATTCCTTCAATTCTATTTTAGTTACATGTAAAGGGAAAAATAATGTTGGAACCAGCTTTGATTACACTCTCTCTCTTTCTCTCTCTCTCTCTCTCACACACACACACAGAGCTGCTTCTTCAGGGTACAACCCCTTCAAGCTGGGGAGTATGTGGGAATATGACAATCAATTGCTCTCTCACTCAGTGTCATAAAAAGACAATCTACAGAGAGCAGCTACAGTTCCTCTAGAAAGGGACTGAAGCAGCCTTCAAAAGATAACAGGGGGGAAATTTCTTTTGGTTCCATATAATTTTAAATACCAGATCCTGAAGTGTATGTGAGGCAACAATTTATAGCCTAAGTCTGCAATACCTGAGTTTTACATGCAAAAGAGATACTGTACTTCACTGAAAGAAAAGCTTAGCTCAGCAGAATGACTTAGAACACAGTATCTGGCTGTAGAATTGTGGAAGAGATTTATCTGCACCAAATTAGGAAACTTAAGAGTGCAGTCCTAAACCTAAATCAATGGGCTTAGAAGGTGTAGCTTTGTTTTGGATTGCCCTATTAACTCCACTCTGCTAAAAATAAACTCTGTGCCGTCTAAGCTTGTAATCATAGACACTTTTCTGTGAGTAACGCCTATTGAATCACATGGGACCTACATCTGAGTAGAAGTAGGTCTGCTCCCTAAATGTGTAGTATACTGTGCATGTCTTAGAATACTTTTTCTTGAAGTTTTGGGAAGCATTGTAAAAAGGATTGTTTACTATATGTAACCCTGGCTTTTCAGGATAATATAACAAATAGTTGCTCCAGAATGTTTAGATTTAAGTCAGCTCAGTCCAATTAATTAATCAGCATCAGTCCAAGTTTTATGACGTACATAGAAAGTTAAAACATGACAAATGCTAAACAGAACTTGGGTACCTTCTCTCTCTTTACTGCAAAGAGAAACATACTCAAAGCTTATTTTTTGCTAGGCTCTCACACCTTCTAACAATTTTTATAGCTTGACTCTGGAATCCCATGAAATAAACATATACCAAAGTGCCCCTGAACAGAAACAGAGTATTTTCCTTCAGCGTTAACTACAGACTCCCCATGGATCAAAGGTCAGAGTGAAACATAGTGGTGTTTTCAAGTAGACAGGGTACCCAGCACCTCTTTTTCCCCAACAAATTCAGCTTTAGACAGGCTAAACTGACTTTTCTACCAGTAGTTTTTAAGGCCTTACTGTTTGTCCTGACAAACAGACCTTTAACCATTTAATATATTTTAAACTGCTGACATTCTTTAGAATTCCTTGTACTATTTCACACTGAATATTTTAATTTTTTCTCTTAGCATCTTTAAGATGCTGCATCCTCATTCTAAACGCGTTGACTGAAGTCCTCAATAGAATCTCATAGGTGTGTTCAGTATTATAAATTTTGTTTCTACAGAATGAACCACCACTTCTTGACTGCTAAATAGTTCAGTTTGTTTGATGCTCGGAGGAGATAGATTTTGTGTCAAGTGCATAATGGTTGCACATCTAAGCCATAAGAGCTTCCCCCCATTTCCACAAAAACAAGCATCTTCAGTACCTTTCATTCATTCATGGAATGTTATGGGTACAGATGCTAGTAAGTGAAGCACTTTCCCACAAAGGGAATTTCTAGTGTGCTGAGAAGGCTGTTTCCATTAGTTGAGTGCATTTGGAGTCTTTTCAATTTTTAATTTCATTTTCCAATGCATGCAGTCAGTGTGGCATGTTGCCTGTCACTTGAATAATCAATTTCCTGCAAGTCGGAGTGCAAAATGCATCTTGTTAGGCCTATAATTTCTTCTAATTGCATCTTGTTGAAAGAGGATGGGAATCTGTTCTCCCCATTTGTTTGGGCCAAAGACATCTTGGCAGCAGTGCCTGGCAAGCTCCAATAAATCAACAATTTAGCTGCTTCATTCACCAATGCACTTACTCTAAAAGTGTGTGTGTGTGTGTGAGCGCACGCAGTACCATCAAATTGCAGTCAGTTTATGACAATGTATCCAGCATTTCCTATCTGAATTCCTGTCTTTTATTGTAATCCTTTATCTCCTGGACCCATAGAAAATAAGAGAGTTTTATGGTGTGAGAAAGCCTAGAAGGTAGACAAAATGCCCTGTATTATATAAAGGTGCATGAAAATAAAAGGAGCACTTCATACATGGCTATAATTGAGACTGCTCTCTTTTGTTGCTGTTCCCATTGATAAAGAGACAGGAAGCGTCTTGCTACTGGAAACAATGAGGACTGCCAACTTGTTAAAAAAAAAATCTTGCCTCTATGCATTTAATTGATGCCTGCCATGTAAAAAAATGGGATACGAGTCTTCTCTTTGCCTGGAGTTAAATGATGGGGAAAGATTTCCCTGCTTAATCACTGCATGCATATCAAGGTGCTATTAAAGGCAGAGAAGCAAGACCTGTTGAGAAAGTTGACAAACCTAGCAACATTGCCGAGTAAGTTTGTGCTATACTTGCATGCATACTAGAATTCTTTTCTTAATCCCCTTTACAGAATCCCTAGACTATGTTATAAGCTCCCGCAAGGGTAAAGGAAACCATTGAAAAGGCTGGTGCCAGAACTGCAGAGAAAAGCTCATGTGTGGATGCACAGGAGTGTATTGTTTGTGCATGTTGTTGTACTGGATATGCAGTCATTGACTTCTCAGATCTTTCAGCTAAGCTGAGAGCAGTCTGTGGTCCATAAACATTCATGATGTGCTAACAGAGAAAACAGAACAGGTCTAAATGTCTAGATTAACCCCTGATATCAGATTAGTTCACAAACATTCACACACACACACGCACACACACTTACCAAAAAAAAAGGAGAAATGCTTATTCTATATGTAATTGTACAAGGGGGAAATAGATTGCAGGATGAAACGGACAGATATTTTAGGTGGCACACAGACATATATACACTCTCTCCTAGTGTAAACTGGCATGACATAAGTCTTCCCTTTAAAATCACAGGCACCTGTACATCCCAGCCTTCCTCATTCAAATAAATGATGGTAAAAGAGAACTCAAAAACGCATGCAGCTTAGAAAATCACCATCTACCACAAGTTCTGCCCAATCATAAGAGATTTTTCCATGAGTGGTGCCACAACCGTATTGCACACATTTCATTAGCTGATGATTTTGTTGTGCCTGTGGCATTGCACGCATTAGACTTGTGTTAAGAGTTTAACAAATAGATGCTCTGTTAATCCTACCAAGAGGAGAATATATATATATAAATATTTTGGTAAAATAGGCAAATTAGGCAGTACTGTAGTGATGGATTAATTCTTTTGTGACCTAACAAATTATCATCATTTATTTCTTTGCCAGTTGTATCTCATTCAGTAAACTGTATATCAGGCTGATTTTTCTGGCCACTGCCCCACTCCTATAGATGATACTTTCGTAATAGTTCAGATTGCCAAGGGTGTTTCCTTTCTGGAAACCTGTCTGGGATTTTGATTTTCAGGAAATCCTGGATGCATTTTTCTAATTCTTCCTCAATAGAAAGCTTTTCTTTCACCGCTTTTTTTTTACTAGAGTTGGATTCCCTAGAGCCGGAAGTCAGAGTTCGGAGCAGGTCACTTTTCCTTCGGATTTCAGACTGCTGAAGTAGCTGCACTGGGCCTTTCTTGACTGGTCGATCCAGAGTCTGTATGTTGGACTGACGGGTGACTGGGCCACAGATAACAGTCTCTTGTGGGGAACTGGCTTCTGATTGGCTGTCACAGCTAGAGGTGGATAGTTCATTGCAGGACGTCCCACTTTCTCCTTCTTTATCTCCTTTTCCATTTTTGCAGCAACAGTCACAGTGTGATGAAGACCATCTTGAAGGCTCACCTAAAAGGACAAACGAAGAGAGTAAGATGACATTTTCATATAGGTGTCATGAATCACCAGAAAGACATACAGTATAGCTTTCATTCATATGCTAACAGATAAGGATTTATTCCTAAACTGCATTATTGACAGGTTGAATGAAGTATACAAATGAATACTAAGGCTCTGCTAGGAAGAAAAATCACTCGTCTTTGTGGCTTATAATCAGCCAGCTGGCAGCGCTCTGCCATAAAAAAACTGCTTCTGACAGCAATTCTCTGACCAGTTGCATGCATTTAGGTTGCATGGCAATCAATAGGACTTAAGTGTGCATAAGTGGATGCAGTATTGAAGCCTCAATATGCTTTAATTGGTTCAGTGATTCATATTTCTTTAAATGCTTAGCTGAAGATCTGCCCAGAGTAATAATCCACAACTAGGAGAAAGAACCAGAACAGATTAAGGAAAAACCCTTTTCTCTCTGAATGAAACGTTGAGCTAATCGTGGATTTAAATGTCATTTGGAAGCATCTGTCTTCCCGTAAAATATAATTATCACATCCAACCTGTGGGGACCAAAACCATCATTCAGGCTGCACTAAATATAATTCAGTTTGCTGAGTAGTAACTTTATATCAGTGACACATAAGAAATCAGGACACTGAATCTGCGGATGCAAATCAAGTAAGGCATTACCATTTTGTTTTGTTTTGCAGAGAAGCCAGTTTCCAACATTTGGCATACTGTAGCAGGGACAAAAATAGGATGCAGGAGGAGATTATGCAGATAGGAGCAGCTTGATTGCTAAGCCTGCAGTATTTCAGTGGCTAAGAAATTGAGCTGAGAGGTCACCAGTTCAAATCTCAATTGAACCACTAAATCATTAGATGGCTTTCAGCAAGTCATTGTCTCTCACAGAAGATCCCTACTATAATTCCAAGTTTTTTTTTCTCTTTAAAAGATTGCAGGTTGTGAGAAAGACCCTTCTCTTCCTGAGGCCCTGGAGAGACACTCCTGATCAAAGTAGACTATCCCAAGCTAGAATCCCAGAAGGCTATACATCCCACTACCGTACATAATGTAGTTATTATTGAATAGTACAATGGCCTGCAAACCCTCAGAACCTTTATACAATTATTTATTTATTTATTTGTTTGTTTAATCACATTTCTAGACCGCCCTCCCCATTAGACAGGCTCAGGGCGGTTTAACAACAGCTTAAAACAATAAAAACATTATAAAAACATTAAAACATCATATCAAACAATTAAAATTGGCAGGCATAAAATATTAAAATACAGTATTGTCCTGCATGGGTGGTGGAAGGTCTTCAGTGGTATGGCCGGCGAGAGGACAGCCTAGCCCCCACCAAATTATTAGGGTTTTCAGTGACTTCTTAATTTTGAATAACAGTGAAACACAGGAAAGGGTTTGGGAGGTGCAGTGCCAAAAAGTTCATACTTGTTACTAGAACCAGCTCCCTGTGTTCACAGCCTATGTCTTTCCCCCTTTTAAACCACTGATCCTATCAGGAAACATTGAAAGTAGACATGGGCACGAACCGGGGGAAAAATGAACTGCACGGTTCGTGGTTTGTTTAGTTTCACGGAACACAAACCATGAACTTTGCTGAACCTTTGCTGAACTTTGCTGGCCCTTTTCCTGGCTGGTTCGCAAACCAGTTTGTGGTTCGCGGTTCGAGGGAGCCCAGAACTAGCCCCTTCACGCTCACAGCCAAACTAAACAAGACCTTCCCAATGCCCAATACCCACCAAATTTGCAGGGAAGCTAGTCCTCACTGTCCTCTAAATACCCCCCAAGTTTCAGAGAGATTGAACCTTGGGAAAGGCATGGTCCATGGGACCCCCCTTTCCTGTCATTTTCTCTTCACAGTAGTAAAAACTGGAGTGTCTGCTGGCAGCTACTTTGAGGGGCTGGCCCTTTTCCTGGCTGGATGGGCCAGAATGGGAGATCTCTAGTTGGCAGGGACAGCTGCCAATCAAGCATGGAGGCCTCAGATTGGGGGCAACCAAAAGACTGCCATCGTTGCCTGGGCAATGGATTGAATGGCGCTAAAGTGTCTGGTTTCCCGAACCAGCAACAGAACGGTAGGAAAAAGTCATTTGTTTCGTAAAAACGTGGCCCTATGTAACGTGTGTTTCTTTGACTACAAACCAGCTGTTCCATCTGGAATTTTGTTCCATGGTTCGTTTCATGCCCATCTCTAATTGACAGATAAAACAATACCAGTTGGGTGTAATGGCACTGAGACTGGTAATTTGTTCAGGTTTCATGAAGAAAAGTTATTTTTCCACTCTGGAATAAAGGGACAAAACACCAATGAATAGTTAAACTGGATTTTAAGTGGCTAGTCTGCATACACTTCCCTCCCTTTTTCTGTGGGTTACCACTCATGCCAGCATATGCACAACCCCAACTTGGGTCCAAGTTTAGGTGGCATCTTTACCAGTCTTTTTTATCCTACTATGCACAGAAATCCACACTTAGAGGTAAGCCTCTTTATCATGTCATATCAGCCGTGTCCACATCTTACTATGAATACACATACATCTGGCCATAATGCATACATTTGTTTATAACAAAGGGCCAACGCATGTTCGCTTTATGACTAAAAACTGGGGCAAGTATCTGGATAAATGTGGGGTTTGTATCACAGGTTCAACTGTACTCAACGCACATACAAAATAAAATCAAGTGTATGCTATGCATAAATTGTACACGTGTCATTGTAAAAAATATGTACCGCTAAAATCTCTCCTTCCTTTCTTTCCATTCCTCCAGCTTCCCAACAGCTGTTAACAAAACATTTGCCATTTACGGAAGCAGCTGGAAAACAGCCTCTCTCCCCACCTTGTGACTTGTTCTTCCCTGTTCATGATGAAGGAGCCTGACAGTCTGTGAGCAGTGTGGCTAATTTAATTTATAGACTTGCTTTGAGAGTCCTTCTGTATCTAGTCTGGAAAAAGTCAATAATAGCTAAATTGAATTTTTTTTAAATATAATTTTCTCAGCTTTGGAAGAGGCATTACACGCCGAGGCTTAGTAAAAACGAATCATGCGAATTCTGGGGAAAAAAAAAAACACCTGCATGAGCCTTATCGATTTACAAGTCCTTAGTCTGCAGTTGACATTTTAACACAATGGTAATTTCCCTCTGCCTATTGTTCCTTTGCAAAAAGAAAAAGGAAAAGAAGATTTAGAACTACCATATTCCATGATCAGAAAATGATTCATTCCAACAAGCTACTGACAGCTTTCAACAGGCCTCCAAAAATCATTCAGGAGCAAAGAAATAGATAGAGATGGATGTGACTGGGATCTTGACAGATATAGCACAGATATAAATCTTACTTGTTTTTCTGCTAGACACCACTGACACACCAAAATCACAGACAGGAAAGAACTTTCAAACCCATCACTTCTTCAGCTCAGAATACAATGCTATAGAATTCCATAAAATTCTTTCACATCGCCAGATTCTTTTGGGACTAGTTTACAATTAGCAGAATAATTTTTCCTGCAGTCAACCAATGCAGAACATGGGTGGAGAGTTACATGACTGGATGTTCCTTCACTTCAGAAGCTTCACAATGTAAAAAAATAGCATGTCAAGGACAAGTCTATCCTGAACTGAACATTGGCAAGTGGTGTTATCACCCCATCTCTAGTTCTGCTATCTATTCAGAAGCTATATGTCTGCATGTGCAACAGCAATGGACCACACTGCCACTACTGTGTTGATGCCCTGTGTTAAGGACACTACATCCTGTCCCTCCTGCAGTAGTGATGGGTACTGGAGAAATTGGAATCCTCCCTGTGACCACCATGTGAGCGACTGCTGGCCTATATATGTACAAAGAGTAAGTGAGTGATTGTGTGAGTGCTATCCCTACAATCAGGAATGATCAGGACTTAGGCCATTTCTGCACAGCCTTAAAGAGACGGCCCACTCATAGAATGCTGGCAGCTTTTCTCTTTCACTCCACACATCTCTGATTTCAAAGCGGTCACAGGCTGTTTGGCTTCTGTTTTTTTGGCACCTTTTCGGGGACGCAGGAAAGTGCGGGAAATTGCATTGTCATAAAGGCACTGAAAAAAACGGAAGCCAAACAGGCTGCTACCACTTTGAACTAAGAGACATGTGGAGTGAAGAAGAGAAGCCCCCAGCGTTCAGTAAGCGGGCCATCCCTTTAAGGATGTGTGGAAACGGCCTTAATGTTCTCATGGGAAGAGATTCTACACAAGTATAGCTTGTGCTGCACTGCACCCAGAGTTCTTGGACATAACTGGGAGGTGGCAGTATGTCAGCCCCCCCTATACACTGAGACCCTGTTTACAGCTATATCATGGGGAGAAGGCTAGTGACTTTGATCTAGGAATGAAGCTCTGTGCAAAGATGTGAGCTAAGCTATTGTGCCTATTATAGCAAAAGCTTTACAAGAGCACATGGGCTCCTTCCTAATCTGTAGAAATACATGCATCATTTGATCTATGGATCATAGCCAAGAATTATATTGATAATTACCTTTTCTAAGAGACCCAGTCCTGTGATGAGTGATTGTCTGATGTTTTTCATGAGTATACAAGATGTACCACTTGGACATTTTTTTAGATCAGAAGACCTGTGTAGTCAATAAATAGCTTTGTACATTTTATTCCAAATGCTCTCCATACATTTTCCAAACGGAAGCCATATGCTTCATAATAAAATTGTTTGGTGATAAAAATGACTGGCAATAAAATGCTATGGTTCCTGAATATAGAAAACATTTTACAATGGAATGTGAGAAGATGTGTGTGTGTGTGTAAATGTATGGATTTGACCAAAGTTAAAAAAAAAGAAAAGCTATACATCCCATAGATGTGTAATCTGAACAGTTGTGTTCTTGTTTTTATTTCCAGGATTCACAGCACAATGCCATTCTGACTCTCCAAAAATGAGGATAAAATCTCTCACTCCCTGAAAATCCATTTTGTTTAATTTGACTCCTTTTTTCCTTTTATCACATATATCATACTGAAGTTTTTTTTTTAATGTACTCCCTTTATTCCACCAGACTGACCATTTAATAGAAAAAAATTTCACCCCAAATGTCACTAAGCACTTTATATTTAATTATCTTTACTGGCCATTGTACGCTTATCCACAATTGTCCACATGCTAATAGTCCTTTACATGGCTAAAAAAAAATTACTTGAACAACCCAATTTGCCAAGGACTTTTTGGACTTAGTGTATTTGTAAATGCATGAAACTTTCAGAATTCATAAATAATTTAATGAGGGAGCTGCACACTTCAGTGCTTATACAGGCCAAGGAAGTGATGTCCATATAGACAGAGGCTAAGCTAAAAATAAAAGAAAATGGTTCCCAGCACCAAGCAATGCTTATACACCACTGTTCAGTGTAACTTTCTTCTTTAAAACAATATATTTAAAAATGACTAATGACACTACAGATATTTTTAAGAAAAAGGACAGTGTTGTTATTAGAGTTGTTATTACTAGAAAATTAATTCTCCTAATCATACATTTAAAAAGGCCACAGTTCACACAATTAGATAGAAATCCAATACCAGAAACATTTATAATATACCATGGCTATCACTTAAATCTTCCATAATAATTTTCATGGCAAGTTTCAGATACCAACAACTTTGATTTCACTTTATTCCATATACAAAAGTTTTCATACAGATCCTGTATGCTTCATCTTAATTGTTTATTAGTCAATGTTTGGTGAATTGTGATGGCCTATAGCTATAGACAATAAACTCTTTTGATCACTGTAAGCTTCAGGATGTGTGCAGACTGGCTCAAAGATACCTTATGATCCTAATGCTTAATACATTAACTTTTCAACTCAGGAACCAGAATATATTTGATTACATGATATATTGCAAAAAATGAATGTTTTCTGCATAACCATGCTTGATTTGAATTTATTCTGATTCTTATTGCAAAACATCCCCCCCCCCCGAAAATGGAAAATGAAATGGAAGAAGAGAAAAGGAGGCATGTGATAGGGAAAGTTTACTGTGTCAGAGTGGTTTCATGTGAAAGGAGATGCACAAAAATCAGAAGTCCTGCTCCTGGCCCTTGGAAACGATGTGTTCTGAGGAAAAAACAGACTTTTTATAAACACATACCTGCTTCAAAAATGCAGTCACACACCTGGTCCCCCCCTTTTCTCTCCATAATACATGGTAAAAATTACCTTAATTCCTTCTCTTAGCCCCACCCCATGTCACTTGCTGCTGCTGACAGAAGAGGGAGGGAGATGGGAAATGTGGAATGCTGTGGAGTCACTCACAACATACTATTTTACTAGACTGCACAGAGAAGGAGGGGAGACCAGATGCATGGCAATTAGGAGTCAGTTGTCTAGAGCAACCTCTAGATTTGAACCTATGGATTCTAAGCAATACACACATCAGATCTCATTCTAGAAAGCCAAATAATGTGCCTCCCTACCTGTTTGCAACTGTGCAGGTATCTAGGCTTCCTGAGTCTAGCTACCCAAAATGAAAACCCTGCAGCAATGGATTTAAATTATTCTGTTATAGTGGACAATTATAGATGAGCTCTGTGATGAGTCTTTAAAAAAACAGCCCAAATGCTTTGGAAACTGGGTGGGTACATAGCCTTTTTTAAGTTATGCTTTTCAATCTCAGGATATTTTCCTTTATTTGAAACTGGGGGCCTGTCACACGTGCTCTAAACTCATGTGTGATAGGGGGAAACCAGAAGTTTACCTGAGTTTAAAGTATAACTGCACTCACCTTCAAAATGGTGTGGGGGAAGGAAAAAGCTCTCCTGTATGTGTGCACAGAGGCTTGAGTGGTTTTGTCTGTCCCTGCTATCCACCCAGCACTCTTTTGCAGATAGAAAAGAGCTATGGGGGGAAGGCTCCTTCTCCTGTTCCACACGTCTCCTGGACAAACACAAGGAAGAGAGAAACAGAAGAGCTCCCCCACTCCAGACTTTTTTCTATCTGCAAAAATGCACTGGGTGGAAAGGAGGGACAGTCAAAGCCACTCCTGTTTCTCCATGCACACTCAGGATGGAACACTTTTTCTTTCCCCAAACCATTTTCAAGGTGAGTGCAGTCATATGTTTCACCCAATCACACACAAGTTTACAGCATGTTTGACCAGTCTCTTATTTCCTTTCGGCCATGATCTTTGAATATTGTAGCGCACTATGAGTGGCATTGTTGTGAACATTGTCCAGAACATTCCGGTCCCATGGCAAACTGAGATTGGATTGGTTGAAAGTTCTGCAAAACACACTGGTATTGCTTATTCATACTCAGCTCCTTTATATTAAGATATATTGTTTTAAAACAATTCTTCTGCAGTTCTGACAAGGTGCTGGACGTAAATCTGTATTAGGAATGCTAAATGGATTCCTCTTCAACAATGTAATTTTTTTCTTCGGAAATATCTCAAATTATGACTCTAATCATTTCCTAATAAGATATTGATATTGTCTCCAGAAAATCTGTGGAATTTAGCAAGTAATTCCTCAGCTGCGTTTTGGTTTACTAGTTTTTTAGATGGGTTTCTAAAAATGTTTTTACATTTTTACTCTGCAAGTAATTCTAAATGTTCTTTGGATCAGATCAAGGAAGCTGGATTCTGATGGGCTGGATTATTTGGTTAAATCAAGAAAAAAGCTTCTCCGGACTTTTATTTCCAGGTATGGAGGAGGCATGTAAGACCTCCCACAGCCTGTGTCCTTACAGCTCCCTATGCTCCCATCTGGTTCCTCTCCCAGCCTCTCTACTTGCTGCCTCCTGCCCCCCACCAGCCTTGTTCCACTCACCTGCCACCTCCCAGAGCCTACCTCCATTTGTGCCTCTTGCTTGCTGCTGCTCTGCCTCTGCTCCTTGATTTTTCTCCATGAGGCAAGGGTTGCACAACCCTCATCTCATGGAAAAAACAGATAGTTGAAACAGAGTCAGAGAAGCAGTGAACAGGAAGGCAATAATGCAAGCTGGAGGTATGCCATGGCAGGAGAGTTGTGTGAGGCTGGTAGAGGACAGGAGGCAGCAGGCAGAGTGGATATCTGTCCCACTCCTCCACCCCCATCCAACCTCCAAAAGATCCCTTCAAGCCAGAGCCTTTTAAAGCTGTGGTGAATCTCATCCTTCCTTGCTTCAGTTTGGGATTCTCTGGTTTGACATTGGGATTCTCTGGTTCCCTTGTGTAGTTTGGTTCTGTTGAGCTTTGTTCATCATATATTGGAAGTGAGACTGGCATTGGGACTGGCCTTTGGCCAGGGGATTGCCTTTGTTTAAGGTTTCTCTTTGCCTGGAAAGCCTTGGAAATGTTTCCTCCATAGGAAACAATGGAGAGTGGTTGGGGGCACCTTCTTCAGGGGCCGACCTGGGGTCCAATCTTCATGAAACTCAAGGGAGGGGGGTTAGTAGACAGGAGGGAGTATGTTTTCTGTAAATGTGGTGGAGTTTGCTTAAAAAGTGCAACCACCACCCTGGATAATTTTCCCCATAGGAAATAATGCCCAGTAAATTCAACATTCTTTAATCTTACCAAACCAGATTAGAGAATCTTACTCAGATGTCAGGGATACTGAGGGTCCCCCCCCCTGAAACCTAGATTCAGATCAACTGAATGGGGGGGGTGCAGACCCCTAATAATCATTTCCTCCAAACTGATGAGCTTTATATTTACCAGTGTGGAGTCCCACTGCTCTGTGTCCAAGAATTCCTCTTGTGACATTGCAGGGCAGGGAAGCATCTGAAGCTGAGCCATGCCACTCAGGAGTGCCATCACCACTTTCTCTTTTTTCTTTAATCAGGGTTTTCCCAAACTCAATGCTATTTCCAGAAAATGGCCCTTCTTCTGATACTGACCGTTACCAAATGCCACATAACTTGTGATGTGTTGCTATTTGAATCAAGAGTGCCATTAATAATGTTGCAAGTAATGAAACAGCCCTCATTCTTTGCCAATACTGGCACATCTGCATGTTCATGTCTTGTGGTCAGGGTGGGGCACTGTCTGGCAAGCTTGACTGGAAATAGGAAGTGTTCTTGGTGCTATGAGGCTGATTGCAGGCTTAGCGCTGATGGGTGGGGAAATGGCAAGGGCACAGTGACAAAACACACAGAACATGTTAACCAGAGTTAAAAGAGGCCACCACTTTATTGGTTTGCAGCTTGTGGAGCATTGGCGAGGCATAGGGATCAGATCCAAGCATCAGCTGACCCACCTGCTAGCTGATGAACCACCATGCCCCCTCAGACCACCAACTGAGGGGGGCGGGAAACAAGGAATGGCACCTATTGGGATACCACATGGGCATCCGCCTCTGTCCTCACTCCCCGACACCTGGGAGTGAGAGCGCCCCTGAGTTGGGCATGCCTCACTCCCAAGATCCATTAAGGGGATCTCCTTCCAAGGGAAATTGGGCTCATAAGTCCAGGGTCTCCCCAAATGGATCTGAGCCTAGTGCCCAAACTGGTAACCCTAAAGTTGTGACAAGGGAAAAACAATTACTGATGGCAATCCCCAAGAAACAGCCTACATAAAAGCCTCCCACCAAAGGCTTGGACAAGCCAGTGGTCCTATGAAACAAGGGAGGGCAGGGTGGGAAGCCAACCATGAGCAGAATGATGAGGCGCAGGGCCATTCACCTCTAAGAACTCTAACAACCGACCTGAGAGGGAACAGCACTTTCCAGGTCCGTTGGTTAGCCTCACCCCCTGAACAGTCCGGCCAGCCAGCCCTGATTGGCCAGCCAGGAAATTTGAATCTGAGGCATGGGTCTCTGAGCAGTGGCTCCTGGGAGAGCCTGAAGATGGCGGCCGCTGTGCCCCAAGCCCCATCACCACCCCACAGGCTGCAACCCAGTCGCCCAGGTAAGTCTGGGAGCTGATGTATTTCTTGTTGGAATATAGTGTGTTGCAAGGTCTGACATTCAGTCATTATGGGGTTAATATGTTTACCTACTATGCTATTGTTTAGATTGACCTGGAAAGGGAACCTAGCACAGAGCCAATAATCTGCAAGCCCGGGAAACTGAAGTGTGTTTGTAAACTGTTATTGGTCAACAGGTCAGGTGACTTTCTTTCTAGGGTCAAGAGGAAGGAGGAAGAAGAAGATTCTCCATTTAGTTATCCCAGCTCTTTGTTTGTAACAAGTAGTAAGAATGTAGCTCTAGGATGGTTTGTTATTTTGTAGGCAACCTGTGACCCCCTTTTCCCTTTAGAAGTAAATTATTTTAAAAGCTAAACTCGTGTGCTGACTCTCTATTGATTCAAGATCCATTGCACCTCTGATTTTAAGCTATTTTTTTAACCCTTTTCCCCAACATTTTTAAGCACCAGGATATACTAACTGTACAATATTCAATAAAGGAAAATGCTCAGGGGACAGAGTGAAGCTCTGGTACATGCAGACTCCAGGGGTTAGATGTGTTCCAGAACTATATTAAAGTATAAATATATTTAACTGTGCAATTTTTATAGCAGAATAGTCTTGAGTTAGTTACACTGTGATGAGTGGAGATTTTTTTTAAAAAGTTAGTGAAGATTACACTAGTTTTTATAACTAATTATTTGAAGAACCTATTAGATAGATGTTTATATTATTATCTTCCGTGTTTTTATGATTCACTTGTCTTGCTGAATCTTGAAGATGCTTTCTTACATTTAGATTCTGCTCGGCTCATTGAATTCTGTATAAGATATATATTTCAATTTCTATTTGTTTATATTCCCTCTGACTCATGGTGACTTGGCATTTTTCTGAAAAATGTAAAAATAATTTGTAAAAGAATTCTAATAAAAATGTGCATGGCAATTCTTGTGACTAAAAGAGTTTTTTATTCAAACTCTAATTTCCAGGGTTCTTTATGATTTTTATGATCATGCTTCATTTTTCTCTGGAGCACTCTGCAAAGCTGCAGTTGATTTGAGTTAGATCAACAGCTGCTGCATTACAGATTTGGAAAAATAACTCCGCTTGCCTGACTAAGAAGCATCTTTTATTAGCTAGGAAATACCTCACAACTAGTTGGTATGACTGCTGGATTGCTGGATCAGACCAACTTCCCTCCAGTGGTGGCCCAAATTGCTTTGTTAGAAACCAAGAAACTAAAAAGATTGCTCTTGGATAAACAATTCTGCAGATAGGGCATTTTACTAAGAATCCCCCATTAAGGATTTATATACTTTAATATATAAGGATTTACTTTTTGCAAGAACTGTTTAAAATATACAATTAATGTAAATAAATTTTGTTTACGTGATAGGCTACTCTAGTAAATAATGTGGGAGGGAAAGTGGCATGGAATAGTTTAATCTCGTCAGATCTTGGAAGCTAAGCAGGGTCAGTACTTGGATCAGAGACCACCAAGGAAGACTCTACAGAAGAAGGCAATGGCAAACCATATCTGCTTCTCACTTGCCTTGAAAGAGGCACAAGTCAGTTGTGTCTTGATAGCACTTTACACATACAGTAAATGATGCAGGCAGCAGGAAATCAATGAAGCTGGTTTTGATTTTAACAACTATCACATTGCTATACCTCTGACCTGTAGGACAGATAATTTAAAACTATCAAAATGGATCAGTTTGTTGCTTGTGGCATTTTTCATTCTAATTTTGTAAGTTATCCATTTTCTAGTTATGTGATGCAAGAATTAATTGAAGTTGTTGTGACTGTTCACATTAGTATTAAAATGTTTTGTATTTACCTTATCAGAAAAGTAAATCTTGAGGTGTTTTACCTAGGTCACTGTTAAATTTTCACACGTGGAAATGTTAGGTGTAGAAGTTTTTCAAGAAGCTACATTTTACAACTCTTCCCTTGGTTATTTTTTTCCACATGGTATACTGTCAGTTCACAGCTGCACTGTTCCATTATTTTTAATAAAAAATTTCCAGAGGTGATCTTAGCCAATAAGGGATTATGCAAACAATACAATGGCATTATGTCATTATCCAGTCATGATTTACACTCTATGGAGAAAACAGGTGGGGTTCGGGGTCCCCACCCTGTGCCCTGTGTAACAGTAACATTTGAGTTGTGGGTTATTCTCAATTTCCATGTGTGCAATGCCCAGTTTGAATCATGACTGTGGCACACATAGCAAAGGGGTTTAAACCTTCCCCCCTTTGCCATTTCCCTTAACAGCAATGTCCTGTGGCTGTACTATTAGGCCTGTTAAGGAAAACTACATGTACATGTGTGAGTTTCCATAACAGACCAGATAGTTCCCTCCATGGACTTTCAGATTAGGAATATGATGTGTGTGTGTGGTGGGGGGTCTTTTCCTGTATGCCACAGTCACAGTCCAAATCAGACAATGCATTCATGAGAATTTATTCAAATATGCAGTTCGTGTGTGGAGGTTACACTACAAGACACAGACTGGGGATCCTGGACTAGAGATGGGCACGAACCGAAATATGAACCAAAATTAAGCACGAACCAAGCTGGTTCGTGGTTTGCGAACCAGCGGTTCGTCAGATCCCATTTCTGACAAACCTCCACAAATTTTAGGCTGGTTCATTTGGTTCGTTTTTTGGTTTGTCACTGCAGACATCCTGGTGCCAATCAATTAGTTTCCTAGGCAACATGGGATGGACTTCCTGCAGACCTTCTGCTGACCTGGAAGTGAACTTCTGCTAGCCCAGAAGTGGCCTTCTGCTGACCCGGAAGTGATGGTTTTCTGACCTGGATGTGACGTTTTCATGAACCAAATGAACTGGTTCACAAACCTGGGGCAGGTTGAACCACGAAACACATATTTCGGTTTTCCCCCGGTTCGTGCTCATCTCTATCCTGGACCCAAGCTATATTCTCTATAATGTGTGAATTATCTTATTAGCGACGTGATTTTATGAAATCAGTTTAGAGTGTGAACTGAAAACATTGCAATCACTTTAAGTGAGTTTTATGCTGCATAATCACACAAATTTGCAATATAATGTTCCAAAGCCACAGCCAGTATTATATGTACTGGCCTCAACCTGAATGGGTAAACTTTTTTGTTCATTTTACAGACTGCTTTTAAAAAATCACTGAACATAAACAGGGAGAACATATGTTTATCACACATACCCTGTCTGATAGCTTTTCCTGGGAATTAACGGAGTCTTTCTGCCAATATAATTAGCAGATTTTGATTTTCTCTGCTTCAAAGACAAGATGGCCAATAATGGGTTTCTGCCAACCTTTTCAGATTCTGTGCTTGGACTTACAGACTTAGAGAGCATCCCTAAGAACTTGCACAGCTGTAAGTCAATTGACTTCAATGGGCTTAGAAGGGTATAAGTCTGCTTATGATTGCATTACTTGCATTGGACTCTCTGTGGCTTTTTCCAGTCATATAACTGTGCAAGAGCTGTTGCTCTCAGTATGAAGTGGTGATTGACATTAACCCAGAGAAATGTGAAAAAATGGAAGAACTAATTCATCAATATATCATATTCATTTGCCTTTCATGAGGAAAATGTTCTGTGGATGATCAGCATGGAGTAAAAGGCCTTGTACAAAAGACATTTTTTTTTTAAATTACAAAGCTTAAATTATTGTCAGATGGCTAAGGCTCCACATGGTGAAGAGTGCCATCAAGTCCTAGCGAACTTATGTTGACCCCTGCTGGGTTTTTAAGGCCAGAGACCTTTTCAAGGCCAGGGGTTGTTTGCCATTGTCTGCCTCTGCAACTCTAGTCTTCCTTGGAGGTCTCCCATTCAATTGCTAACCAAGGCCTACTCTGCTTAGCTTCCAAGATTTGATGAGATCAGGCTTACCTGGGCTAACCAGGTCAGGGCAATGATACATAAATAAGCCCTATTTATCTATATCCCACATTCCCTGAAAGATCATGGCAAGCAATATTTTGGCTATCACAGGCAATAAGGCACTCCTCTTTCTGACTCAGTTTAAACCTATATCATTAGCAGTATCTTTCAGCAGTGAGTCCAACAGCCCTACTCATTATAAGCAAAATTATAAGCATAATTTATAAGTATCAAAGAATATTCCTCTTTTAATATTCTGTCTTGGAGAAAGGACGCTGTTGTCATTATTTTTCTGAATTATTCATCCAAGTAGAGCAGAATCAAACATTTATGTTTCTTCACATAGCCAGCTCAGGGAACAACTAGTTACATTTCTGTTATTAATAAGAGTGTTTTCAGAGTCTCCACTTCATGTCTAAAATGATAATGTTGGTGAGATTGTAACAACAATAATGTATTGTATGAAATTATAACACTGAGAAATTTGCAAGTTCCATGACTGTATTGCCAAGAGAAACAATGAAAATGTCACACAACAGAAAATATTATCACTTCAGATGAATGGGAAACTGATTACTAGGGGTGTGCAATTTGGGTCCAGGATTTGGGGGGAAAGCCAAATTTTTATTTATTCAGCAAAACTGAGAATCCCAGTTTCAATTTGGAATCCTGAATTTAACCCCATGAATTAATTTTGGTTAATTTGAGTTGATTCAGGAATTGCAGCTTGGCTGTTCCCTTGCTGTCTCCCCAGGGCCAGCACATCCATTGAGGCGGGTCTGGCAGCTGCCTCAAGCACTGAGGCAACAGAAGGGGTGCTGGGGGTGGGGGTGCACGCTGCATAACTGGCTGTGGCACCACCAGCCGCTGAGGGCTGGCTGCCTGTGCGCTGCCCTGGCTGCCTGCTGCGCCTGGCCTGCAACTGCTGCGCCCGGCTGGGATTGCATGCTGGCAGTGACAGCACAGGGCAGTCTGAGCGGGCAGCCTCACAGCCCTTCCACTTAGGTGCCCCATGCTGCCACCACCGCCCACACACAGCTGTGGGCCAGGCATGGCAGATGGCCAGGAAAGCGCGGGGGAACTGAGTGGAAGGGCTGGGAGGCTACCCACGTGCCATCCCAGCTGCCTGCCGTGCCAATGGGGCCAGCTTGCAGCAGCATGCTATGTGATGATGTCACACACTGTGATGTCATCACATTGCCCAGGTGCGCATGCGTGCTTTGCGCACACATGGGGGCAGAAACAGCCCTGAAGCTGCCCCCAACCTCAGGCACCAGAAGGCCTGGCACTGGCCCTGTGTCTCCCTGCAAAGAAACAGCAAAGAATTGGCATTTCCAGTCTTTTTTTGCAAAATGGGAGGGGAAGAGAGAAGGGACAGTAAGCGAGAGGCAGGAAGGATGAGGAATGAGACAAGGAGGGAGAGTGAGTGGCCAATCCTTGCAGGAGTTCTCTTTCTCTGGCCAATGGGATTGTTCTCTGGCCTCTCACTTAGAAGGAGCCAAACATGTTCCAACCATGTGCAACCTGCGCATCAAGGGCACCTTCACTAAGGGGACTGAAAAGCTCACAAGCTTGAGATATGTGCTCTCTTTGCAGGTGTGCAGGCCAGGAGGGGCTCCCTGCCAGAAGAAGGGGGATAGCTCTGCTGTTCCCCCCACTGCCTCTTCTCAGTAGGTTCCCCTCATGGCCAGCACCGGGATGTCAGAACCCTGCAAGTTGCTTTCCACCAATCTTTGAGCTACTTGGCCAGGAAAGAAGAGATCTGACTGGACCTCTCTCTCATGCCCTCTGACAAGCATCCAGAAGAAGTGTGTCTTTTCCCATGCAGGTGATATTGTCAGTTTGCATTGCATTTGCCTCCTCCCCTGGAGCGTTGAGCCATTGGTCTTCCTGGTCAACTTTCTGCTCTTTGATTGCCTAACTCTGGACTTCAAGGGTGAATGAAGTGAACCTACTTGTGGCCTGCATCTTCTGCAAGTCTGTGTTGGAGAGGTGGAAAAATCAGTCTTCCCAACACTTAGGTAGAAAATCAGCAGGTAGGCCAGTTGATCTAGTTAGCACAACATAAAAAGCACACTCCAATTTGGACCCAGCCCCCATACCCTAAAACCACCAGACCTACTATGTTGGCTCAAATTTGTGCAGAAAATTGAGAAAGGTAGCACCAGAAATGTTGTTCTCTACCCAAACCGAATCAGAGAATAGTCCCCAAATTTAGGAAATCCCATTTTTTCTGGGACCCCTGGAATCCAGATTTCCTGGATTGTGGGGGAGGGTGCACACCCCTAGTTTCTACCATTACTTGGCATCCATGCCGCTTGTCACATCTTGCTATGGGATCTTGCTCATAATGATCCAGCCCAGGCTTGGGGGATTTGGCTGATTAATTCAAATTAATATATAATTGGTTGTCTTTCAACAAGGGCTAAACTAGACAACACATGGGAAGATCCTTGAATGTGTTGGAAATAGCAATGTCTGGTGTACTGCAGCAGCAAGAAGGAAGAAGAGCCTTCTATGCAGGGGAAAGCAAGGATCACTTAGTTAGGACAGTGAGAGCAGCATCTCTCTTGATTCCTGGGGGTCAATTCCTTGTCTTGTCTCCTATTGGGCTAAACAGGGCAATATCCTGCTTCTTCTCTCTCCTGCTACACTTCTTCTCTTTGCAAGATGTAGTCAGATAGCAAGTAATCTCTCTCTCATCTTTACTCTCAAGTATGTATTTCCTCAAATAAACTTTTTGCCTCTTTAATCAGCACAGCATAACTTCACTGCATTTGCACTCAGCTATCAGAATGGTAAGCTCTTGGGGGGAAAAACATCAAAGGGGGCCCAATCTGAACCAGGTCTACAGAGAGGGGAGGGGTTAATCTTTTCCTTCTGCCACTTTTCCACCCACAATAGCAATCTATATGTTTTCTCCAGTGGTTTATTCAGCAGCTTGGGGAGAAGGTGTGTGAAATTGGCATAATGTCATAGCAAGAAAGGGTTAACTTTCTCCCTCCTTGCAATGCCCTGATATGATAAATGTGCTTGGGAGATCTAGTCACAGATCCCCTGGTGTTTAATCTAGTTGCGACCTTAGGTTACCATCCTGTTAAGGTTTCTGTATATTAATGAAATATGTAAAGTGGAAATAACATCATCAACCTGACAGGATATAGTATCCTGCTTTTAAATGCCAGGTCAATTAAAACAGTGGCCATCTAGGACTTCGTTCTGGATGAGAAGGCTGACCTGGCATGTATCACTGAGACCTGGTTGGGGGGCCAGGGTTAACCACTTGTAATACTTGGCGATGCATCAGCATAGGCCCAGTGAGTGGGCAGGCAGTCTAACTGTAGTCTATTAAGATTCTACCTGCAGATTGTTGAAACACACCCAGAGATATTGAAAACCAAGCCTCAGAAAACCAAATCAAGTGAAGATCATTGTGTGAGTGCAGTCTACAGCCTGCTAACCATTTGAATTATACCACACAATACAAAAGACAAGAGCATCGGGAGCATTTTTATATTGGTTTCTAAATGTATGGGTGTGTTTGTTTAATATAAATATTTTACAATCGACCACCGAGGAAGGCCTGAGGGCCGAAATGCATCCGGTCTGTCTTTGTGTCAGTCATTGGACTGTAGCATCATCTGAATATGGAGAATGTTTTAGTTACTTTTAACACATGCATGTAGCTTGTAATTTAGGCCCTATGTTTTTAACTTGTTTTAACTACAACTAGGGTTGCCAGTCCCCCACTGGGGGCAGGGGATCCCCCACTCCCACTCCACCATCTGCTTAGCTGGCCGGTGGGGGAGGAATGCACCTCCCAGGGGCGCACTCCCAATCAGTGCTGCACACTCCTGTGGGACCAATCCGGCCCAAATTGGGCCACTGCAGAGCACAGGAGCCACTGCGGAGTGCAGATCAGGCTGTTGCAGAGAGCGCTGGGTGGTTGTGACTTGCATGATGATGTCACTCTGGAAGTGACATCATTGCGCAATTGGGGGAAGGAAAGTGCTGGGCCCCCCACCTCCCGCTGGGAGGACAGGGTTGTAAGCAGTCAGCCCAGCCTTCACCAGCTGTACAGCAGTTTTCATATAGCTGCATGTAATATTAAAAGTGTACAAGCCTCTGGAGTTTAAAATGGCTATCGTATAGCCACCAGAGAGCCTCTGCCGTTGTTACATCCCACCTGGGAGAACCAGGCATGCAAGGAATGCTGTCCTGGAATGTGGAGTGATTGCAGCTTGATTGGATTTACTGCCATCCCAGCCCCACTGGTGCCCATAGCAACAAAGGACTCGCAGAGTCACCCCCACTTAGCATGTTCCTTTCCCTCCTTCTGTGATAAGATCTCCTGTCTGTGATTGAAGAGCTAATCAAATGACATTCATAAGTATAGACAGTTGTTCCTGGCACAATGTATCCCCTCCCTAAAAACACTTAACCTAGCTCCAGTGTACTTCATCAGAAAAACTGTCCTTTTTGTGCAGTGCTAGAACTAGTTTTGCATCTGCATTCACACATCCCAGCAGCTATCAATCAAAGTACTCAAGCCTTTTGTCTAACCCAAGATCTGATCATTGGAGTCTTTGTCCTAACTGCTAGGAAGACTCTCCTCCACCTCAGGGCACATTTCACCTATAAAGGTAGAGCTTTAATTCAAATCAAATTAAAATCGAACTATTCAAATCGAACACATTTCCGGATCCACAAGCGCTGTTCCCTTGAGGTTTGCTCTAAGCCTCTTGCCTTGCCAAGGATGCTGGATGTTTGAAGCTTCTCTCTCTCTCTCTCTCTCTCTCTCTCTCTCTCTCTCTCTCTCTCTCTCTCTCTCTCTCCCCTCACCGTGGACTGGACCCCTTCTCCAGGATAGGTAGATATATTTACTCCCTCTCTCGCTATTCCCAAAATCTGGTTACATTTCCTAGGACTCTCTCTCTCTGTGTAATTATTTTCCCCAGTAAGCTGTGTGTATGTGCATGAAGTTCTTGTGTTCAATAAAAATTTATTGTTTGATATTAAGCACCAGACTTGCTTGTTCTATTGTTGGAAGGGACCTGGTACACAAAGGTGACAGATCCCAGTTACCACCTCTCGTATAGCTGTCTTCCTTGCTGGCTAATTCCCCCATAAATTATATTTATTGCAAGGAGACCATTTCCAGTAACAGAGGGACCTGACAACTCTAACTGCAACCTTGTGTACACTCATAATAAATACTTATTTTGAATATTTTTATTTTAGTTTGTAACTTGACCCTGTATTTTCTCCAGCCTTGTTTGGGTTGAGTCTGCAGGTGCTTCCCTCTCTCACCCTTTTCTCTTTTGTTGTTTCCTGTCTCAGGTAATAACAGGCCCTGTTTGGGGTCACACTCTTGACTTCGTGTTCTGCTCTGGGCAGGAAGAAGGCGGGGGGATTAAAGATGATTCTCTTGTCATGAACAGATCACCATTTGCTGGGGTTTAGACTTACAGGATTTCCAAAATTCTGCAGGGGTGGGAGATTAACATGGTCCACCTGATGGACCTGATTGGTTTTCAGATACCATTGTGGAATTTTTCTACTGATATGGTTGGTGCTCCTACCAATACCCTGATTGATCTCTGGAATGAGGAAATGACTCAGGAAATTGACAGACTTTCTCCTAGATGCCCTCTTCCCTGTCTAAGAGTCGGGGCACCCTCAGTTTACTGAGGGGCTGCAGATGATGAAAAGACAGGGGAGACAACTAGAGCAACAGTAAGGAAGGACAAGTAGACTACAGCTCAATTTAAAGCCTACTCTGTGACAGCAATGACAGTAAAGAAACAATATTTTTCTGCCACCATTGGATCTGTAAGGTGTAGACCTGTGGAACTCTTCTGGGTGGTCAAAGGCCTATGGGTTTCTGGAGGTGGAGGAGGTGGACTGCTCTGCAGCCCACTGTGATCATTTTTGTATCCATTCTGATGCACGTAAAATCTCTTGCATCCATCTGATTTGGACTGTACATTGTGACATGATCAGATGGTCCCAGGGTGCCAATATGCTCAATTGTGTGGGGAAACTTTCAGCTTGTCCAGGCTGAGGATGTGGACAGGTGATCAGTGTCATCAGATCTGGGTTGGGAAATTCCTGGAGATTTAGGTGTGCAGCCTGAGGAGAGTGCAATTTGAGGAGGGGATGGACCTCAGCAAGAGTATAATGCCAGGGGAACTGATCTCTGGAACTAAGTTGTAATTCTGGGTGATCTCCAGGCTTTACCTGAAAGCTGGCAAGTGTTTTTATTATTGGAGAAGATGTATCAAATAGTATTTGTTCTTCCTTTTTTGTTAAATCTTAAAGGTGCGATGGTTCTCAAATTCTGAAGTTAGCAACCTCATCCTGTAGTCCATAGTCTTCCAGTTTTCAAAATTGTCTTGCCTGTTCATTCTTTTGGGGGTAAACAGGTCTACTTTCTTTCTGCACCCTCTTTTTTTA
The DNA here is from genome assembly GCF_028583425.1 of Eublepharis macularius. Classification (NCBI taxonomy): domain Eukaryota; kingdom Metazoa; phylum Chordata; class Lepidosauria; order Squamata; family Eublepharidae; genus Eublepharis; species Eublepharis macularius. Next base: position 66,981,980 of record NC_072793.1, read on the forward strand.
TACTCCACCTTTCTCCCCAGCATTCTCCTCTCCTGCATCATCACAACAACCCTTGAGGTATATTAGGCTGATAACTTTGTGGCTGGCCTCAGGTCACCCGGGAAACTTCCAAGGCAGAGTGGTGATCTCCAGTTAGGAACTTTCCCTCTTTTTTCTTTTATCAAAGGGTTCACCTTGTTAGTTGCAGTCTCTCAGTTTTACCTGTGTTAAAGCATTGTTGTAAAAATATAATGGGAGAAGAACTGGAAGCCTATATACACTGACTTGAGCTCCCTGGAGGAAAGGCATGAGACACAGAGAGAGAGAGAGAGAGAGAGAGAGAGAGATATTTCTAATTCAGTAGAATTATTCTGAATAGATACTCCAAATACAGCTGTCATATTCAACTAGCATCACCTTATTAACTCTCTTGGGAAGGAAAGCCTGCATGGTTCATTTCCAAACTCTGAAATGAAATGGAATATCATTGCAGGTTTAGAAATCCCTAGATTCTTGGCAGGCTTTATTTAATGGGAAACAATATAATAACAGAGAGTGCTGATCATCCTTGGTTGGGTGGGTCCACAAACCATGAGTGTAAAGTGCTTGATGAAGCAGATATTCTCCATATCGTTCTTCCCCCAATAGCTCCCATGACCTCCCAAAAGGCATCCCCAAAGGTTGGAAGCACATTGGAGAAATGAAAAAGTTGAGAAGATTCATTCCTATAAAGCACCGTGCACTTTCAGTTTGTAAGATCCATCTCTCTGTGAATTTTTGTTTGCCAGTGGTACATGGACAAAAATGTCTGATTTTATATATAATTTTGATATGCTTGCTAAAGCTCTGTAAGCTTGTTACACATTTCCCTAAATATCCCATTCTGATTTAAAATGGGTATGACCCTACAAATCCTGTCCTTGTTTCTCATTTATTGTGAAGTTAATTGTATTAGAATTTTAGCCTCAGGTTTCTAGATGACCTGAATTGCAAGTAAGTATGATCTTCCCCTCTTTTCTTTGCTATAGCTGTGTGAACTTCATGGTCTATGTTGAAACCCCATGGCATCTTCATTATAAGTGAACCTACTGGGCTAACTAGGTCCCTGCGCTCAAGAAACCTCGTGGAAGAAAAGGACGAAAAAGAATTAAGCAATAATATATGAGGAATATGCTTTTGCCAATCAGTATCAAATTAATTACTACCCAAATGTAACTGAGATTTCAAATGGCAGTTAAATGAATACTGCTCCACGTTTTCATTCCCACCGTTTTTAAAAAAACCTTACCGATCACTCTTCTAAATGCCTCTGAAAGGTGTGGAGTTTCTGATCCCTGCATATTAGTAATGAAAATGAAAACCTTGAATGTGTATGTGTGTGTGTACAAATATGCATATATACCGCAAAACAGTGAAACGAAAGTATTTCTAGAGACCCGTCACTGTATGTTCAACCATATGACTGTCAGATCACTCTTAAGAATTTTTTCTTAGCCGTTAGGATCTTTCTATCCCTTGTTCTAAGAATTTGCATGGAATTATGTCTCTCTTTTTTGTCAATGGAATTTAATGCAGAAGCAGCCTTTTAATCTTGAGGATCTCAGAAATTGCTGTAGGGCTGGGGCCTGCACCCCATTCTGGCCAGTAGAAAACACATAGCCAGGGCCATGCTGCATTTTCTAGGAATAATACTCTCTAAAAATTTTCCAGATAAAGGATCTCACACAAGTTCACAACATAATCAGCCAATTGGGAGTACTCAGCTACCTGTAACACAACAATCCTATGCACACTTACACTGGGGAAGGCCTCACTGAACTCACCTACACCTGAGGATTGGACTACAAATGTTGTAAACAATCCAACTCAAAGCAGTATCAAATGTTTTATTGAAGAATAGCCAACCCAACACAGAACAGCTTCCATATTCAGCTGGCAATGCTTCTCCCTGATGTCTGCAGGGAAACTTGAACAGCTTCCCATGTATTCAGATGCACAAGCTGGCCCTAAATCAGTAGCTTACACATTTAAAAGTTCTCCTTTGGACATGATGAAGAAATGGAGCTTGCCAAATGCCAGCAGTAAACTAAGCCATCCATTCGTCAGAGCTCCCTTCCATAGAACAGGCCTCATCATTAGAGCGGCAGGTTGGTAATAATAATAATAATATTTTTGTTCAACTTAATATGTTTCAGGCCAGCAGGATGTTTGACAATACCATTCTTGCCACTGCCTTTGAGAACCCTACTTAATCACATTAGGCCGTCTGTTCCTGAGCAGCTGCTGAGGCTTGCTAGATTGATTCTGTAGCCTAGGTGTCTGGAGCCTAATTCTACAATCAGGATTCATTAGACTGTTTGTAAACAATGACAGCCTATGATAGATATGCAGTTTCAGTTAATTACCACCTTCTCACACCTCTAAGTCGTTTGTATGAGAATGCTGCATTCATAGCAACTGATCTTGCCATCCTGAGACTCAGAGCGGAACTACAAGTGACAAAAGGCACAGGTTGGACACTTGTCAACTTCCCTCAAGTTTTGATGGGAAATGTAGGCATCCTAGTCTTGCAGCTTGGCTCTCTGACTGCTGTCCAATGGACTTTTCAACTGTCACTCATCCAACATTCCGCCAAGCTGCCTACATTTCCCATCAAAACTTGAGCCTTTTGTCACTTGTAGTTCCGCTCTGAATATAGCTCACCTCATCTAGTAGGAGCTTCTCATCTTTTTTTAATTGGAACACTTATAACGAACCCACCTTTCTACCAATATTGGCAGCCAAGGCAGCTTACATTTTTAATAAAAATTTAAAACAAAACAATTACAGTAGAAACTGAAAGCCTAAATAAAATAAAGATTAAGTGAGAACATACAAAGAGTCCTACTGGATCAGACCAGTGGTCTGTCTGGTCCAGTGTCCTGCTTCACACAGTAGCCATTGAGTTGTCCTGCAAGGCCAGCCTACAAACAAGTTGTGGAGGCCAAGGAGAAGGCCTGATGTTGCTTGCTGGAATGGGCATTGAGATGTTTGCTCACTGAATACAGAAGCAATCGCTATGGACCTATTCTCCATAAATATGCCTAATGCCCTTTTAAAGTCCATATTCCTATTACACGCCTATATTCCTATTATAGCCACAGCTGCTGTCTCTCTCCAGGAAATGTGCAGGCTGGGGAATATAGCCCTTCCTCAGAATAGGAATCGGATCATGTGGGCCATAAAAAGTCTTATTCTCTGGCAGCCACTGCAGAATCCTGTGCACACAAACACACACCCTAACAGATCCAGAGGATCTTGGGAACAGAGTGGGATACAGCAGGAGTGGGGAGATGCAGCAAGAAGGGGAAATGGCAGAAATATCCTCCTCACTCTTTTGCAAGCTCTTGCTCTGTTTGCAGAAAAGCGCACATAAGAGGGAATAGAAATGATTTCTACCAATTTTCCCACAAGTGCCCCCTCCTCCTGCTGCATCTCACCCTGTTCCAAAGTATTCCTGAACTTTATGAGAAGTTTTGAAAAAGGGTAAAGGAGGCTGCACGTGGGAGTGAAAAGGGGAAATATGCATTAGAGGAAGAAATCCTTCTTTTCACAATCCATAGGATTCAACTCATAATTTCCAGCAATATCAGCAGTTACTGGATACAGGTTTTCTTCTCACCCAAGCTGCAGTTATTAAAGCCGTGCTAAGCAGCTCCATTCCTTGCTGCGTGGCTCTGCTTCTGAACTGAAAGTGTGGCAAACTGACAGAAGTCCCCATCTCAGCTCAGAGATGGCCTTGCTATGGCCACAGCTGATATCCGGGGAACAATCTCATCCCTGATGAAGATCACATGGTCATGGCATCATTCAACAAGTTCTTCTGTTCTGCAAAGCTCTTAGCACTTCTCTGAAACTGCTCCTCCTACTGCCTCAGGTTTGCCACTTTGTACCTCATTCTTCTGTGTTGTTACAGAAGCGCAATAAATGTTAGCTTTATTGTAAAAGTCGGCAGTGGGTGGTGCTGGCATGGAATAGAATACAGACTATAACCAAGTGAAGATTCTCTGACAGCTATTAAGTGATGTGACAAGGATCACTAAGCTAACTAGCTTTCCAAGCAGCCATAAATGGCATCCATTAATCACAGAAGATTTTGAGAAGAATACCTCTAAAATTATTTAAAGATCAGTGCTAGAATAGATACAAATATTGGTAATAATTGCTGAAATCTATCAAAAAAGAAAATTAGGTCATTTATAACACGAGTCATCATTCTATGTATGTTCTGAAAGCAGAAATTCCAACTCTCAGAAGCTAATATGCCAGATTACCTTAGTTCCTTCCTCCTCATACATAAACTGCTCACGTGAGTAGACCATTCATATGTGTGGCATTCCTGCCAGTTTGGGGCCATTATTAAACACTCATATGATTCAACTTCCTTCAGGCAAACATCTGCTTGGAAATATTACATACCAAGCAGGACTTCTGAGACTGAATTTTACAACTATGGAATGAGCTGAGATGCTGGAAAGGAATGCAGGCTGCAGGAGTGCAAATGAGTGTTATTATGTCTAGTTGAATCAACTGTATTCAGACACCCATTTGGCAAAGTGGCATTTCGCACCTCCTTTAGAACAGAAGGAGGTTGTGCTTTTTCAGCGGCAGCCCTGACACGGCAAATTTAAACAGCCAAATTCTAAAAAGCCCAACCTATGTATTTATCAGTCAAAACCTCATTCAGTACTTAAATGAATTCACCCAGTGAAGCACAGAAGGAAGATGACGGGATGCAAGAGCCTAGCAATTTACAACATTCCTATTGACTTGAGCAAAAGTATACATAAAGTATTTCTGACTCTGGTTCCATTGTAATACTGTTCTGTATTCTAGCCTGTGAGTCTGATTCTAATAATACTCAGGACTATAAGGTAACTGCGTTGATTTAAAATAGGTTTACTTTAGTTCTTTTAGGATCAGAAGAAGGCACAGCATATTTGAAAGATGGAAAGACTTGACAGTGCCAGGAACAGTTATGTTTTATTTTTAAAAATCCCTCACAGTGTTCTCTTTCAAGCTTAAATGCCAGAAGTAAGGTCATAATGTAACAGAATATGCCATGAAGTTTTTATGTCTGTATCAGGTGAGAATATCAATAAACCGACTGACACATAGATGAGCGGCAAAGAAATTCAGAAGAAATCGTTCGACAGCTGAGGAGAAGACTGTCCTTGGCGTCCTACCCTAGAAAGAAGGCAGGATTAAATTCAGTCACAAATTTACTGAGCATCCTCAGGAAGCAAGAATATAATTGCACATCTAATCCAACAGTGCAGACCAAACAAAGGCCAGCTAACTCCTCTCACCTTCCCATCTGGGCAATCCCACTCTAGGACCTGTTCAATATCCCAACCTAGAGATTCCAGGTCTCTGGGGGCCAACATTGGGGATAGAGTGCAAGGCAGATATCTACCTCACACCCACCCATTGCAGTGGAATCGTGTCATTCCAATGTGATGCAGAGGCGACAGGTCATGCAAGGGGCCGATTCTAGACTTGTGTATGGTACTTGGTTTCATTTCTCTCATTTTTATTATCAATTCCCCTAAAAGGCCAGTTTCATTACTCGGTTGTTTCTTATGGTTTTGTTTCATTATTGTTTCTTTTTCATTGTTTCATTTTCATAATTCTATTTTGTTATTATTTACCATTAGCTTCAATGGAAGTATCAGAACGGGACCAAGTTCAGGATTACAGTACGTTGCTAGAACTGCCAAATATCAGACAGATAGAATAACGCCCCCTCCCTTTGAGGCAGGGAAAAGTGCTCATGTTTAACATTAAAGTTTATTGGAGAATTAATAGGAAACTATATCACATAAAGTAGCTTGAGGAATGGCACTGCAGCCGCTTAGCTTAAAGAACAAGAGCTTGAGCTTGCAGGGAGGACTTCCAGTGCCAGGTAGACTGCTACTATTGTTGGCTGCTTATACTTTTAAAAAATCACCCCCTCTTCTCCCTCTGCCAGGTTTGCTCCCGTCATACTGCACATTCGTCCCATCAGAGCCAGAAGATCCCATACTAGTCATGATGTGCTATGTTTGTGCACAGGTGACAGGTAAGATGCTTGTATGAAATGCATGTAATTTTATTACTGGATTGTGTGTGATAAAATAAATAAATAAAGCTTTGTGCTTAGATTATACTCGGGACACCCAGACATACAACACAGATTGAGCTACACAAGTCAGACAAATCCCAAATTAATTGTAATTCCCAAGAACTGTAGCAGCTTCAGTATGGGAGAACAATTAAAAATCATAAGCATTCAGTAGCACAAGAACACACTCGGGCAACACTGCCAGTCACACACTGAAACACCTAATAAAGAAGTAATGAAGCAAATAAGACTAAGGGGGAATTATATGGAAAAACTGGGCTCCAAACAGCCAGAAATGGCAGGAGAAAGCAAGATAGAAGGCATGCCAAAGCAGGGAACAAGGGGAAGGGGTGGGAAACAACAGGTAAAATGCTTTAGAAAGAACTAGAGAATGCAGCATACACAAAACAGAAACTATATTCCAAAAGAAGGCCAAGAAAGTAAGAATATAGTATAAAACATTACACTGTACTTGAGCACAAGAAAACCCGCAAATGATCTCTCTCCCTCTGAGCTGGATTTCAACAGAAAGGCAAGCTGCAGTATATGAAACCAAACCAGTTCTTATCTGATTCAAAGTTCCACCCTATAAGCTTCACGATTGGACTACCTCATGCATATATGTAATCTCAGTGGCGACAGTCTGCAATCAACCAAAAAAATCCAGAGGCTCTCTTCCCCCTTCCCCTGAGGGGCACAGCTTTGTATGCCCTTATTAGGAAAATACAGAAGAGAGAGAGACAAACAGAAACTCCCTTTTGCAGAAACAAAAACTATTAGACAAAATGAAAAAAGCAATTCGGCTCTCCCAGCCGCGGCTCGCCGCGTAAGCTGGGAGCCGGCAATTGGAGCCCTTGGAAGGAGAAGGAGGCAGACTCCCTCCCTCTCCATCCGGGTTCTGGGAAGGGGCGGAGCTTGGCGCTTTTGTGCGCGTTCTGCCCCTTCCCGGCGTCAGATCTTTCAAGCGCTCGGAGGACTTGCTTCGTGCTCCGGCGCTTTGCAGCACAGCAGCAGGGAGCTTGGCCGGGCCGGCTGGGCCTGCTGCGGGCTGTGCACGGCCCGGAGTTGTTGAGCCGCCGACGGCGGCGGAGTGTGTGGGGCGCTGCCGCCGCGGTATCGGCAGGCTAGGCGCGGATCTTTGCGGGCCCTGGGGTTTTGGGTGGGCTAGCCATTTCAGGGCCGTTTACGGGTAGTGGCCCTGGTGGGCTTGGCTTTGCCCGCGGCATTCCTCTTTGCCTGGTACGCTTTTCGGGCCCGCTAGGGGCTCCCCCCCGGGGCTTTTATTCCCCCCATTGCCCCTCCCCCATTGCAGAAGTCCGTTGGCTTTGTAAGTGGGGGTCATTTGGCTGGGTGTGTGCGGCTGACACCATCTGGTGGGTGCTAGCCGCACTGCAGGTGACTCCTGGTCCTGTTGCTGGGGAAAAGTGGTGTGACATCTTTGGGGGTGTGGTCACTGCAGCCTTGGCTTGTTGCTGGGGAGGTTTGGGCGACTCCTATTGGAGAGAGCTGTAACTGGTCTGGCAAGGGCTCCTGGTGACACCTACTGGGACAAGGCTGTTACTTTTGTTACTTGTAGTGCATCTTGAGCTTGCTAAAGCATGCCACCCAAAAAGGGAGGGGGCCCTGCTAAGGGCAAACAGCCGGTGAAACGGCCTGCACCCAAGAAACCTCCTCCAACTCTGTCCTCATCGGATGATGAGGATGGCCCTAGTAGGCAGGAGTTGATGGAGCGCATGGCTGCCCTGGAAAAACGGGCAGCGGGTTTGGCTGCGGGTGGGGATTTACCCCAGCCGCGTAGGGGTGCGAAGCGAGTCGCAAAAGTGGGATTTAACAAAGACTTTGCCTCTCGTCTGTTGGCACTAGAGAAGATGACAGCCCTGAGTACAGGGGAACCCAGCTCCAGTCATCATTATCCTACTGCGCCTGAAGCGGAAGGAGAAGGCTATCTGCCTGGGCCTGGGGACTGTGGACAGGTGGCTGTGGCGGTGGACTCTCCTCTGGCTGAAGGTACGGAATATCAGGCGCACTTGCACACACACCAGAACGCTGTTTGGCCGTGGGGGGCTGGAGGGCAGTCCACTCCTTCTGGGGTGTCGCTTCCTTCTACCTCTGGCGGTTATAACGCACAAGTTTGGCCCCCATTAGGACAGCCCATTTGGCCTACGTGTGCCAGTGGCTCTTTGTACCAGCAGTTGCCGTCAGGGGCCGCTGCCTGGGATGGGCAGGGGCATAATCCATCGAGCACTGGTTGGCCCTATGGTTACGGGACTCAGCCTGGCCTGCCCCCCTATGGGATGCAAGGATTTGGTGTGGTTCCGTATAGGGCCCTACCTACGGGGGATACGGCGCTGCCATTGGGGGATCACCTGACGCAGGCCACCCGTGAGAAGATTTTGCGGGGAGAATATGTCGATGTCTTTACCCTTCTCTTCAGGGAACTGGAGAAGAAGGATAAAGATGATCTTGAGGATAGGGACAAGGAGCGGATCCGCCGGAGGCGGATCGATAGAACCTGGGCCCACTGGCTTCCAGGGTTTTTGGTGTATGCGGGTGTTCTCGCCAGGGCGCAGCCGCATAGGGCCCTTCCCCTGTTTCAATACATGAACATTATTTACAGGGGTTATACTGATTTTGAGGGTGGGGCCTGGCTGCGCTACGATGAGGAATTTCGAATGCGGGCCGCCTTAACCCCTAGTTTGCCGTGGGATCAGATTTGGGTCCAGCTTTGGGTCCAGGTCATGACTCCTTCAAAGTCAACGGTGGGGGATAGGACCGATAGCGGTCATTTGATTATCAAGCCAGTTCAAGGTTTGGGTCCCCGCACCCCTGCGGGGCAGCTGGTTCAATCACGGCTGCTCTGCTGGGACTTCATGTCCAAAGGGGTCTGTTTTAAGCGAGCATGTAAATTCCGGCACGAGTGCCCCACTTGTGCTGGACCCCATGCCCACTCTGCCTGTCCCAAGGGACGGCAGGGTGGCCAGGGAGGAAAGCGATTTGGGGGCGGCGGCGGCCAGCAGCCTGGTGCTGGCAAAGGGCCCCAGCCCGGTAAGGCTGAGGGTACTTGAGGAATGGCTTCAGGTTTACCCGCGGCGTCGGGACGCTGAGTATTTAATTTCGGGTTTTAAGTTTGGCTTTCGTATTCCGTTTCACGGCCTTAGGACACCTTTCATGGCAGCCAACCTTAAATCAGTGGCTGGCATGGAAGATGTGGTGCGTGGTAAGATATGAAAGGAATGTGCTGAGGGTAGGGTATTGGGCCCTTTTGATGCCCCCCCTGTCCCGTCCCTCAGGGTTTCTCCTTTAGGGGTGGTGCCGAAGAAGGCGCCGGGGGAGTTCCGCCTCATTCATCACCTCTCTTTCCCAAGAGGGGGCTCGGTGAATGATGGCATACCCGAGGAACTCTGTTCAGTGCATTACACCTCCTTTGACCAAGCAGTCAAAGTGGTGCGACGCTGCGGGGTGGGAGCCGAGATGGCAAAGTGCGACATCAAGTCTGCCTTTCGCCTGCTCCCCGTTCACCCGGGAGACTTTGATCTCCTGGGTTTTGCATTTGAGGGCAAGTTCTATATGGACAGGGCCCTACCCATGGGGTGCTCCATATCTTGCTCTGCATTTGAGCGCTTCAGTTCCTTTTTGGAATGGGAGTTGCGTCGCCGCTGTGCCTGCAAGGACACCTGTCACTATTTAGATGATTTTATGGTGTCTGGGCCTGCGGGTTCGGGGCAGTGTGCCCGGCTGTTGGCAGCCTTTACTGAGCTTGCTGAGGAGCTAGGGGTCCCCTTGGCCCATGAAAAAACGGAGGGACCGTCGGTGATCCTGACGTTTTTAGGTATCGAGCTCGATACCATGCAACAAACTCTGCGGTTGCCACTAGAGAAGGTGGCAGACCTTAGAGCGAGACTGGAGGACTGCTTGAGTAGGGACAAGGTGTCCCTCCTTGAGTTGCAGCAGTTAGTTGGCCATTTAAATTTTGCTTGCAAGGCCGTTGCGCCCGGCAGGCCCTTTCTCAGACGGCTGTGCGATGCTATGGGGAACTTACGGCTACCTCATCATCGCTTACGAATTAATAAAGGTATGCGGGAGGACCTGCTAGTCTGGAAGGAGTTCCTTGCCGCATTCAACGGGGTGACTTTCTGGAGGGAGGATTTGTTGCTAGAAGCTGAACTCCAAGTCACCTCTGATGCCTCCGGTTCCACTGGTTTCGGAGTCTTTTTTAGGGGGCATTGGTGTGCTGACCAATGGCCCTCTGATTGGGTGGCCCAGGGATTGTCCAAAGACCTTACGTTTTTGGAGTTTTTTCCCATGGTAGTGGCGCTTTGGCTGTGGGGGTCTCAGTTGGCAAACCACGCTGTCCACTTCTGGTGTGACAACTTGGCGGTGGTACACGTGGTCAACACCATGACCTCCAGATCCCCCAGGGTGATGCGGCTGGTGAGGGCCTTTGTACTTAAATGCCTACAGCTGAACATACTTTTTAGGGCCAGGCACGTTCCAGGCGTTAGCAATGGTGTGGCAGACGCTTTGTCTCGCCAACAGATGGAACGATTCTGGCAGCTTGCCCCTTGGGCCGACAGGCAGCCCGCGAGGATGCCATGGGAGCTGTGGGAGCTTGGACGGCAGAGGTAGATAGAGCAATCCAGCTGTCCATTGCTCCTAGCACACGCCGGGCCTACGACCGTGCGGTAGGACAGTTTCATCAGTTTAGGTCGTCAGCCAACCTCCAGCATGTTTGGCCCATTTCGCAGGAACATTTACTGCACTTTTGCGTCGTGCAGAGGGACAGGGGACTTGCAGTTAAATCTATTAGGGGCCAACTGGCCGCTCTGGCTTTTGCCAGCAAATCACGGGGCTTAGCGGAATTTACAGGGGCCTTTAGGATTAGGAAAGTGCTGGAGGGATGGTCTAGGGAAAAAAGGACGCCCCCTGACCCTAGACAACCCATATCTCCTTCGGTCTTGCGGGGACTAGGGGCGGCATGGGCTGAAGTGTGCTCATCCAGGTTTGAGCATAAACTCTTCCATGCAGCAGCGTTAACTGCATTTTTTGGGGCCCTGCGAGTTAGTGAGTTGGTTGCTTCATCGCGCTCTGATTTATCGGGTAGGGCCTTGATGGCCAGGGATATTAAATTTGTGGGAGACAACGTCTCCATTTGTATCAGGAGGTCTAAGACGGACCAGCAGCAGCGCGGAATCACCTTCCACTTGGGCCCTTGTTCTGAGGCGGGCTTGTGCCCGGTTAAAGCCCTCAAGGAATACACCGCACTTAGGGGTGATGCCCAAGGGCTGTTGTTCTTACACGAGGACCAAGCCCCTTTGACCAAGTATCAATTTTGGACAGTAACTGAGAGGGCGCTCAAGAAACTAGGCTTGTCGGGGGTCAAATTCGGCACTCATTCCTTTCGGATTGGTGCGGCCTCCACGGCAGCAGTTTTGGGATACCCCCCTCAGGCTATTCAGAAAGTGGGTAGGTGGCGGTCGAGAGCTTTCAGGTCTTATGTCCGACCCCTACAGCAATTTTAAATGGCGAACTAATTGCTCTTTCTCCAGGTGCCGTGTCGGGCCGTGAGAGGAGGAGGATCCTGATATGTGGCCACAGCATGGTGTTTTGGGCGGCCAATCAAGCTAAGAACACGCCGATTGGATCCCAGTTGGGCCTGAGTGCTGTGGCCACAGTGGAGTGGCAGGGACGGCGGGGCCTCAGGTGGCCGGGCCTCTTGCCTCTCCTGTTTAGGGGGCAGTTGCAGCCGCCCCCGCACATTGTGGTCATCCACCTGGGTGGGAATGACCTTGGCATGGTACAGGGTAAGGCCCTGTCAGTGCAAGTAGCAGTGGACCTAGCATACATAAACGACCGATGGCCTGGTGTGCTGGTTATATGGTCCGAGATGCTACAACGGCGAGTTTGGCGGGAGGCTTTGAATCCCAAGGCTATTGAGAGGGCCCGCCGTAAGACCAACCATGACATCAGGAAGGCCTTGGGGCAGGGCTTGGGCATTTATCTGCCACACCCCAGGATTAGGGCCGAATTTGCCCACCTCTACAGAGGAGATGGTGTCCATATGTCACCTGAGGGCAATGATTTATTTGTAGATGACCTGCGGCAAGGGCTTCGGGTGGCGCTATGCCACCTGTGGGGCGCGAGGGTCTAAGCAGAGGCTTGACCCTTGCGTTGGCAGGAGTTTTTGGGAATAGGGTGCGGGCTGGTGAGCCCCTGTGGCATTCCCCAAGGTTGGGGAACAGGGTCTGCTGTTAGGGCGGTATGCATGGGCGGCTACCGTCAGGGAGGGCAGACGCCTGAGGGGATCCCCGGGAACAAGACCTCACCTCATGCTTGGCGGCTGGGGCGCAACAGGTGCTTGAGTGGGATCCCAGGGCCTAGCTGGCCGGGTTGCAGCCATTCAGGAGATGGCCTACACCCGGGGCATTGGGGGCTCGCCCAGACAGGCAAGGCGGTGGTCAGGTGCTGACCCCAGGGCTTGACCTGTACCGCTCAGTTAGCCCTTGCCGAATGTTATTGTTATGGTCATTTAATAAACGGCCCTTTTATCCAAGCCTGTGTCTGTCTCTTACTTCCGACTGGGGGTACAATTCGGCTCTCCCAGCCGCGGCTCGCCGCGTAAGCTGGGAGCCGGCAATTGGAGCCCTTGGAAGGAGAAGGAGGCAGACTCCCTCCCTCTCCATCCGGGTTCTGGGAAGGGGCGGAGCTTGGCGCTTTTGTGCGCGTTCTGCCCCTTCCCGGCGTCAGATCTTTCAAGCGCTCGGCCCACCCACCTCACCCTGTTTTTAGTGCAGGAATAGCTGGCTGCTATTTATGGGCCAGGTAGGAATTTTTTCCCTCCTTCCCTGATTGGCGTTGTGGAAGGGGTTTTTTTCGCCTACCTTGCACTAATGGCGGTGGTATGAGTATTGTTGGGTTTAGCCGTCGGTGGTAGTGGCAGGGGTTTTTGGGAATAGGGTGCGGGCTGGTGAGCCCCTGTGGCATTCCCCAAGGTTGGGGAACAGGGTCTGCTGTTAGGGCGGTATGCATGGGCGGCTACCGTCAGGGAGGGCAGACGCCTGAGGGGATCCCCGGGAACAAGACCTCACCTCATGCTTGGCGGCTGGGGCGCAACAGGTGCTTGAGTGGGATCCCAGGGCCTAGCTGGCCGGGTTGCAGCCATTCAGGAGATGGCCTACACCCGGGGCATTGGGGGCTCGCCCAGACAGGCAAGGCGGTGGTCAGGTGCTGACCCCAGGGCTTGACCTGTACCGCTCAGTTAGTCCTTGCCGAATGTTATTGTTATGGTCATTTAATAAACGGCCCTTTTATCCAAGCCTGTGTCTGTCTCTTACTTCCGACTGGGGGTACAATGTGAGTTTTTTTGTTATATGCTGTTTAGATAAGCAATTTGTTTCATTTTCACAATTATGAAATACTCCATTTTCAGAATGATTGTAATTAATAATGAAAGAAATGCTCAAGACTAGCCCATTCTCTAAAAATTGGCCTCAAATTTATGTTTGGGACTGATTTTTAGAGAATTGGTCCCTGGTGCAATCCGTAGCTTCAGCATCATGCTGGAAATGATGTTATATTCCAGTGTGACAGGTAGGCACAGGCCAGATTAAGGGGAGGGGGGAGGAGAGACTGGGGGAGGGGAACCTGGCAAGCCTGGCCTAACTTCTTTTCCCACAGCACAGCTCTTAAAGAAGCATGAGAGAAGGCTGGCTCAAACCTGATTTTACCAAACACCCAAGCCCTGTCTAGGGGCCAAGCTACAAGCGACGAATGACACTTGAACAGCAAGTGTATTTCTCCCTGTTCACTTGCCCTCCACTCAATCCACTTGCTGTTCAAGTGTCATTTGTCACTTGTAGCTTGGCCCTAAATTCCAGCATATTTTATTTAAAGACTTGTCAGGAAGTGGGGTATGTGTGGTAATGCTTAACTGGGTCTTTCATGGGATATTTGGCATACATGTTCATTATTGTTTTGTTGGCATGCGTTTTCATTTTTGTTTCCCTTGCATAAACTTTATTCATGTTTATCACATTCATGATTTATGTTATTCCTTTTATTGTATTAATTTCTCCTGTAGTCCTGTTTGCCAGTCCACTTCCTGCCTGAATATTAATATTATTGAAAGCCTTTTTGTTGAAGAATTTGACTTGCTAGTATCCAAATACACAAACTTAGTCAGTGGGAGCTAATGCACTTGCTTTACACAGAAAGTACGGAATATTAATATAAAGACATTTAAAAAATAGATAATGCCAGAAGACAGGAAGTACTTTCTTTTGTCTCTGCCAATCTCCTGTAGTGTTTCCAGGTCCAGGTTGGGAAATTCCTGGAGATTTGGGGGGTGGAGCCTGGAGAGAGCATGGTTTGGGTAGGGGAGAGACCTCAGTAGGTCATAGTGCCATAGAATCCACCCTTCAAAGCAGCCTTTTCCAGGGGAACTGATCTCAGTGGCCTGGAGATCAGCTGTAATTCTGGGAGATCTCCACCCACCAACTGAAGAATGGCAACCCTAATCTCCTGCCAATCACTCTCATGAAAGGGGGGGGGGGGAGTGAGGAATAGTATCTCCACATCCATTTTTGCTGCATCATTCAAAATGTAATTAACCTGTACTATGTCCCTCCACCCCTAGTGATCTTCTTTTTATAAACCAAAAGGCTGTGTGAGAGAGACACACAGTATGCACACATTCATTTATTGGCAATTATATTCTCAATTTCTTTCCCAGGTCCCAGCGTACTGTTTGACTGCTGCTGCTGCTGCTCATTGACTCAGTGTTTTCACTGAACTATCTACTATGACTCCAGAAGCTATTTACCAAACTCTCAGTTGTTTGTAGTTTCACTAAAAAAATAAGACCTATGTTGTGATTACTTTCTCTGCATTCTCTAAAACACTTGAAGCAAAATTCTGTTAGTATCCCACAGCACCTCTGTTTGCTCACTTTGCTTCAATATATCTGAAATGCTTAAGTTTTTGTATTTTGAAATAGATTTCTGATCAAATCACAAGTTAATTTTAGAGTGACCTTTTCCCTTCAAGCGAGCCTATTTATTCATTTTATTTACTACATCTTTTATCCCACTTTTCCTCCAAAAAGCTCAGGATGTTCTCATTTCCTTCCTTTTATCCTCATAACAACCTTGTGAGGTTAGTTTAGCTGATAGTATGTGAGTGGCCCAAGATCATCCAGCAAGTTTCCATGGTAGAGGGGGGATTTAAGGGCATCTGCTTTATCTGAGGGAAGAGATCAGAGTCAAAGTGGTATAAAGGCTCTTAGAACAGACACAGAGAAACCACTTCATAAAAAATTATCATCTAGTAAAGCGTAATACTGGAGAGGCCTTCCTTCGGATATTGTATCATGATGGGTACATCCAATTTATTCATTTGATGTCAAGAGGCGATCTATTAAGCACATATTGAAAAATTCTCCTGTTGAATTAAATATGACTTAAGAGTATGTCACTTTGTTTGGATTGTACTCATTTGGTCTCTTTCCTTTGGAAATGGGTGTAAAGGTTGAGCTAGTGGACAATCTTCAATCATAAGCATACGTACCAATCTGTTTCACTGTATCTCAGTCTCAAGTGAAATACCACATTATTGAAATGGTGTGCTTTTATATTTATTTCCTTTTGTTAAAATATTTTAACCTGCCTCCCCCCATGGAAATGAACCCAAATAAGTAATAGGATAAATAGATGCCATTAGGCAGTATATTGATGATGACCAATCCCAGAGTTCTGGAGTTTTGTATCTTATTCTTTACATCTTTCCTGTCTCCTTTAAATACTGACTAGGTGATCCATACTGAAACATGGAATTGTGCTGTGAAAATGAATACCAGCTTTCTTTTTGCTAACTCTCTGATAAATAAATGGTACAAACAATTGTGTGCTCTACTAATAAATACACAGGTGGTAAAAAACTGAGAATTTTGAAAAGGTAAGCTAAATTGAGCCTTCACTGTGCTGGGTGGAAACAGGGCTGGCCCGCCCATTGAGGCCAGGGCGGCAGCTGCCTCGGGCGCCAAGGCGCCGGAGGGGGTGCCGACCTGGGGGTGGGAGCGCGCGCCACTGAGCGGAGCCTCACAGCCATCCTGCCCAGTTGCTCTGTGCTGCTGCTGCTGCCGGCACACAACTGCAGGCCAGGCGTGGCAGGTGGCCAGGGCGGCGCGCGGAGCATCTGAACAAGAGGGCTGGGAGGATGCATGCTGCCACGCGCTGCCCCAGCTGCCTGCTGCGCCCGGCCAGGAGTGTGTGCTGGCGGCGGCAGCATGGGGCAGCTGAGCAGGCAGCCTCCCATTCAGTTGCTCTGCAGGCCAGGCACAGCCAGCGGCCAGGGCGTCTGGCTGCGCCTGACCCACAGAGCAACTGAACGGGAGGGCTGGAAGCCACCCCCACCTCCCCGCGCATGCCAGTCCTGCTCTTCTAAGAGTAAATTATCTCTGGAACAACCAAAAGCTTCACTTTATATTCCCTATTGCTGATTCAAGCTGATTAGAAGGCAAAATCTTTCTTCACCCTCTTAATTCAAAGAGAAAGTATAAGCAGCAACAGAAAGGAAATAAAATTTTACTTGGAGTATGTCAAACATGGTGTGGATTAATTAAATCATACATTTCTAAAAACCTGACTTTTATAGCAAGCGTCAAGATCACATCACACTTCCCCCCCCCCCCTTGACATTCAGTGGTCAATGTGGTGAAAGAGTCGATAATTGTGCTATTTTCAGTGTACATGTTGGGGGGAATTCATGCATGTATGAATACAGAACTGGGATAGAGTAGTAATTTTGGATTAATTATGAGGATGAGGATGTGCTCATGTCCCAAACCAGAGATTATGCTGGGGATCCATGATCAGATTCCCAGACTATTTTAGCAGCCAAGAACAGCTATAGGAGAATGGCCACAGGAGGAGGTCCTTTTTCCTAACTCGAAATGCTCCCTGAGCTGCTTTAAGCCCATGCAAGGAAAAAGAAAGATACCTATATTATAGTTCTGAATTAGGAAATTTCCAGTGTGGCAGCTAGAGCGCTGTACTAGAATCTGGGAAATCCAGGCTGGAATCCTCACTCTGCTATGTGAGGTCAGTGGGTGACCTTGAGCCAGTTACTCACTCTATGGTTATTGTGAGAATAAAATAGAGGAGGGGAGGATGATTTGGTAAGCTGCTTTTTGTCCACATTGGGAAGAAGAATTTGTAATAATAAAAGGATCCATCTGTCTAAGTGTGGCACACGTAACTCCTCAGAAATTGAAGCGAGGAGTCTGAAAATTGGCCTCCAGCTTCAAAATGATCATGGGCTTGCAGTGCCCAAAACAAAGGGAATCAGAACATTGTGGGCCACGTTATTAACAGAAATCTATCCCCCCTCCCCAATTTGCAATGGAAGTTGAAGTTGTCTTTGGCAGGCATAACTCATCTAAAAAAAAAAAAGATAGGGAGTCTCAAAATTGGCCACTCACTTCAGGATGATTATGGAAGTTGAAGTACCAAAAATGAAGAGAACTGTAACATCCTGGCCTAGGTTATTGGTAGACCCCCCCCTTTTTTTTTTTTTTTGCTATAGAAGTCATTTATGTCTGTGGAAGGCGCAACATCAGAAAATAAAAGGTAGGTATTTAAAATTTGGCCACTACGTTCAGCATTATAATGGGGTTGCTATACCAAAAATGAATGGAATCCAGAGATCCTGGAATGAGTTATTTGCAGAAGTGTCCCCCCCCCCCCCACAACTATTTGCAATGGAAGCTAAAGTTGCATATAGTGAGCATAGGGTTGCCAGGTCCCCTTACCCTCTGGATGGGAGGTAAAAGACCTGGCACTTACCTGTGACATCATCATGCAGGCCTCATGCCGCCCCTAGGAGTGCTCCCGTGCTCAGCAGCAGGCCTTTTTTTTCAGTGCACAGTGGGATGATTTGGGCCTCAAACAAGTCAAATCGGCCCCGTTTGGGACCAAAATTGGCCCGCTGAGGAGCACAGAAGTGCTGCTGGGGTGGCACAACAGGCCATGGAGGACTCCCACATTTTACAATGGGCAGATTTTTTCTGTGCACAGTGGGTGATTTGGGCCCCAAACAAGCCAAATCGATCCTGTTTGGGGCTGAAATTGGTCCACTTCAGAGCTCAGGAGCGCTGCTGGGAGGACCCTGGCAAGCTCCTGCACTTCACAGTGGGGTAATTTAGGCACCAAATGGGCCTGATTCGGCAGAGTGCAGGAGCTCGCCATGCTGTCTGGGAGCGCGCGCCCAGGAGATGCATTCCCCTGCCTTTTCCCTGGCCAGCCAGGTAAGTGGGGGCAGGTGGTGTAGGGTGGGATCAGGGGATCCCCCAGAGGGGGAATGGCAACACTAGGCAGGCATAACTCTAATGAAAATAAAGCTAGGAATCTCAAGGTTTGGGATGGTAAAACGAGTTGGAACATCCTGACCCCAGAAGCCACTACTTCCCTGCTTTTTGCATTGGAAGCTATGGCTGACTGTGGCAGGAGCCATAACTCATCTGAAACTAAAGTTAGAAGCCTCATAATTGGCCACGAGCTTCAGGATGATGATGGAGATTGTACTGCCCAAAAAAAGAAGGGCAAGGTAATCTGCTAATCTCACAAATATTAATTCAAGAAGATCATAGAATATCCAGGCAACTCAGGGGAAGAGGGTTCACATCATAAGGGTCCAACATATTGATCTTTGCCCCTATTTTTGAGGGGAGAAAGAGAGGACATTTATTGTAAAGACGTAGTTCATAAATAATTGATATAAAATGAACACGAGGAAGAGAAGTAGGATTGAGTCGGCTGTTTCTGCTAATATTCATCAGCTTTGCAGATACAGAACCTATTGGTTTTGGGAAGGACTGTTTTTTGCAGAGTCCCAAAGTGAGTGACCAGAAATTGTATGCATGTAAAAATAAAAATAAAGACTGGCAATTGTTTGTTCTATTCTATGGTTTTAAAATTTAGAGTTTCCAGCAATTCCTAGAGCTTCCCTTGATCACTTCCCAATTGTTCCCAGAAGTGATGTAGGGATTTATTGTATTTTTTTCTCCTGTCACAGATTCTAGTGGCAGTGGGCAACAGGACTTGTTGGCTGGAGGCCACCCTCCATAGTGGGTGGCCTGGCACATCTACTGTCAAGTCAAAACAATTCTGTCCACCCAGGCTTTTAATTAAGGGGTTGATTTTTAACACAGTTTTAACATGGAAACTAGGCTAGGATGTTTTAAGTTGACTGGGGTCTGGTTTTATGATCTGTGTTTTTATGCTGGACCCATATCGTCCCACACCATTGTCTCACGTTTTGCTCTAGCAGTGTTTTATGAATAGAATACTATGAACAAAGTCAACAATGGGAGTCTGGGCTTGGCTGAAGTGGAAGTTGATGTCGGGGGCAGTGAATGTCAGAATGTGATATCCCTTCAAATGCAGTATGTATAGGAACCTCATTATTCATGCAAACTCTATAGAGAAGATCAGAAATTCAGCCAGACACTTGGGAATTGATCACATGCCCAATTAATGTACACCAGTTTGCTGAGTTGCAGATAACTCTTTAGAGTGGGCAGCCATAACAAAAGTGCTGAGCAGTGAATGTTCAGATGAAAATAGAAAGAGCATAGTGGAAGAGCAGGTGCAAAAGACTTCCCTAAGAATGATTGAGTATACAAGGCTTTAGTGTCACATGTTGATGATCTTGGGCAGGGGGTGGGGAAACTTATTTTAGTTTTGTTATAACTATGTGAATATTACCTTGAACTGTATAGCTGCTCAATGCAATTTATTCCATGCTCCATGAGCTATTATGTTAAAATAAAATATAAATACCTTCACAATCCTATTATAAGACAAGTATTTTTTCACACATGGCACATGCTTACTTTGCAGTAATGTAAATAGTGTATCTTGAGTGATTCTTTTATAGTTTTGCATTTGTCTTACTGCATTGCAGTTCATGACAGCAAATCAAAACCATAATATATCCTATTGAAATAGACTAGACATGCATCTCCTAATAAGCTGTAAGTGGTTTCCTTCTGTGTCATTTGAAATTCATTTAAATGTGTTATCCATGATAAATGGATTTCTGCAGCCTAAATATATCCAATATATGTTATCCCCTATGTATAGTGTGATGATTCCACCAGTGACGTCTGGTATATAAAGTATAAATACTGTTCAAAGAAGGCTAGCAAAAGTATATTTTATAAAGCATAGGAACCAAACTGTATATTTTATAAAAAGAGACTGCTTCACTTACACGGTCAATTTACTCTTTCAGCCTTTATTGTACTATAGAATTTTAGGAATAAATTAATTGCCACAGAAGAATGATCTCTATAAGCACTGGGCCAGATCAGAGATAGTCTTGTTTCACTGTAGAAAGCAATTAACTTTCATGGCATTAGAAAATGGAAAACAATTTCACAGATTAACAGAGCTTAGTGTTGCCCATTGATGATGTTAGCAAGCAAAACATAAATAAAGACACACATACATATTGTACACAGGTTTTTTTTAAAGGCTGTTATAATTCAGGGCCTTAATATAAAACAATGTGAAACAATCATTTTGGCAGCACATTCCAGCAGAGGAGCCATTTTCTTAGCTCCAGTATTTGTGTACTTCAGCAGGGAGGAGTGGAGCATCATTTGGACTTTTTTTTGGAAAGACCAACTCTGTCTAACATACAGGAATGTGGGAACACTTTTATGACGTACTAGAAACAAAGCCCGTTGTGGGGGGAAATACAATGGGCTCTAGAAAGGGGAGAGGGGGAAGGCAGGCATTCCCTCCTCCTCTGTCACTGATCCCAACCAGTGAAGGAGTGGGGTGGGCATTGCCACCTGCTCCACACCTGATCTCAGCAACATGAAGGGGCAGTGGGCTTTGCTACCTGCTGCATATCTGATACAGGCAGGGTAAAGCGGGGCAGGCATTGCCACCTGGGATCCCAGCTGGGTTAAGGGAAAATTGGCATTGCCTTCTGCTCTGTGCCTGATTACGGCTAGGTGAAGGGGGGCGGGCATTGCTGCCTGCTCCAAGCCTGATCCCAGCTGGGTGAAGGGGGGTGGGTATTACCACCTGTTCCTTGCTGGGCGAAGGGAGGACTGAGCACTACCTTCTGCTCCTCATCTGATCCTGACTGGTGAAGGTGGACGGTGGGCTTTGCTACATGCTCCGCTCCTGATCCCAACTTGTTGAAGGGGGTGCGGGCATTGCCATCTTCTCTGCTCCTGATTCCTGCAGATTAAAGGGGGGCAGAGATTGCTGCCTCCATGGCTCCAGATTCCAACAGGGTGAAGATAGGGTGGGCAATGCTGCCTGCTCAGTGCTTTATTCCAGTAGGTTGAAGGAGGCAGGCATTTCCACCTGCTCCACTTCTTGTCCTGACTGAGTGAATGGAAGAAGGGAATTGCTTCTTGCTCTGTGCCTGACTCCACCCAGCTGAAGGCACTGGGCAGGCACTGGCACCTGCTCCACTCCTGATCCCAGCTGGGTGAACAGGGTGGGCATTGCCATCTGCTCTGCTCCTGATCCCACCTGAGTGAAGGGGGGCGGGCATTGCCACCTGCTCCTCTCCTAATACCAGCTGGCTTAAGGTGGGGGTGGGAATTGCCACCTGCCCCACTCCTAATACCAGATGTCTGAAGGGGGGCAGGCATTGCCACTTGCTCCACTCATACCAGCTGGGTTAAGGTGGGGGTGGGCATTGCCACCTGCTCCGCTCCTATTACCGGATGCGTTAAGGTGGGAGGTGGGCACTGACACCTGCTCCTCTCCTAATACTGTCTGGGTTAAGGCAGAGAGTGGGTATATCTACCTTCTCTACTCCTGATCCCAGCTGCATGAAGGGGGGCATTGCCACCTTCTCCGCTCCTAATATCATCTGGGTTAAGGTGGGGGGCCAGCACTGCCACCTGCTCCGCTCCTAATAACAGCTGGTTAAGGTAGAGAGTGGGCATTGCCACCGCTCCTGATCCCAGCTGGGTGAAAGGGGGTGGGCATTGCCACCTGCTCGGCTCCCAATACTGGCTGGGTTAAGGTGGAGAGTGGGCATATTTACCTGCTCTGTTCCTGATCCCAGCTGCGTGAAGGGGGGCATTGCCACCTTCTCCGCTCCTAATATCAGCTGGGTTAAGTTGGGGGCCGGCACTGCCACCTGCTCCACTCCTAATAATAACAGCTGGGTTAAGGCAGAAAATGGGCATTGCCACCTGCTCTGCTTCTGATCCTAGCTGACTGAAAGGGGGCGGGTATTGCCACCTGCTCTGCTCCTAATATCTGCTGGGTTAAGGTAGGGGGCGGGCATTGCTACCTGCTCCACTCCTAATACCAGCTGGATTAAGGCAGGGGGCGGGCATTGCTACCTGCTTTGCTCCTAATACCAGCTGCTTGAAGGGAGTGGGCATTGCCACCTGCTCTGCACCTAATACCAGCCAGGTTAAGTCACGGGGAGTGCATTGCCACCTGCTCCACTCCTAATACCAGCTGGATTAAGGCAGGGGGCGGGCATTGCTACCTGCTTTGCTCCTAATACCAGCTGCTTGAAGGGAGTGGGCATTGCCACCTGCTCTGCACCTAATACCAGCCAGGTTAAGTCACGGGGAGTGCATTGCCACCTGCTCTGCTCTAGTTCCCTGCCTGGGCTTCCCACCATGGCATGTTTTCTAGAGCGATGTGGTGAACTACCTGGGCTTTCCTCTGCAGTAGCGCCCTCTGGTGGTACACCAGGGTATAAAGTGAGTCATCTGAAACACGCTTACTCAATTATATAGTAAGATTGGGTTTCACGCCCACATTTTATAACACATGCAATGTAATGTTCAAACATCTATTTTACATACAAGCTTGACATTGTCACCAGCTCAGAACCACCTCCCCGCCAAGCTCTTTTCAAATATCATAAGGATGGATAATGAATACATGTGTGAGAAAGGAGATCATGGTGGCAAGCTCCACCCACACTTACTGCATTTTTTGGAATGCATATATAAAGCCTGCACATGCAGAAGTGTTATGCATGGATGGTTCTCCCTCTGTGATTGGGAACCCTAAGAGATTCCACAGGCTCTATACGTGCATTCCAATGAACATGTGTAGGAGTGGAGCTTGCCTGTGCAGGGGTGGATTTTGTTCCCTGCCCCACTCATGCACTTTTTGGTTTCCCTTAGAAAATCTGAAAGGGGCTACACTGCTAAGCTCTATAGGGGAGGAGGTTACTAAATTGCCTTCACAGAACTTCTGCATAAAAGTATAGAAAAGTACAGATTTTTTTCCCCTGGCAAGCAACTTGTCACATGCTTAATAGGGCTTAGTAGAGTAGAATGGTGTAGGAATACCAGTTTCTAAATATGTATCTTGTATAAATATGTATGCCTCACTGTATGAGGCATCTGTGTTTATCAAGGAAGAATTGTTTCTAGAAGCTGTGAAAGTGGCCCTAATAAGCTCATAGTTAATGAGGTCAGAAATTAATTTGACAAGTTATTTTACACCTCAATGGCAGTTTCTGACAGAAGTAAGAACCTAGATTATAAGACAGTGGTGTAAAGAAACCAACACTTCAATGATAAAATAGAACACTGACTTAAGTTTTATCTATCTATGCACTTTTGTACCATACTTCTTCTTCCAAGGAGTTCATAAGTTCTACTGTTTTCAATTTATCTTACATGATTGCTATGAAATTGGTTAGAGTGAGGAAAGTGACTGGCCCGAGATCACCCGATAAGCTTAATGGCTGTGTATGGATACTTGAACCTGGGTCTTTCCACTCCATGCCCAACACTATGACCACCAAAAAGAGTGAATATATTACTCTCAAATTCACTAAATTATTTTTGTGAACATTGTGTGAAGAATTTAGTTCACTGCATCAGTGCTCATTTGTGTTTTTTGGCAAGTTTGGGTGGGTGAGCATCTTTGATAGCCTCTTTTGGTTTGAGTCAACACTATAACCACTACAACAACAACAACATCATCATCATCAGTAATTTACAAAATTTATGCCCCATCTTTCTGCCCTCTTTAGATCCACCAAGGGAGCTACACTGGTCCTACAAGATCAGAATATAGTTGTTGCTATTAATGTTAATCATTGTCATCTCTTGGTCAGATTATTTTGGGTTCTTAAAAGGGTTGTTTTGTTACTACACCTTGTATTCTTGGTATCATATCTGCATATTATGCATATTATGAACCAAATAAGTATTTGTGAAACATTAATATGAAGTTCTCTGGATTATATGAAAACATAACAGTGGCCGTTTCCAGATGGCTTACCTTCACCCGGGACGTCGCACCTCGTTGCGAGGAAAATGCGAAATATTGCATTTCCTCACATGAGTTTTGCGCGACGTCTGGAAGTTTCTTCAGCCCCATATATGTATTAGCTAATTGCTACTTTCCCCCCTCACCTTAAGATTTATTGCCTGACTTTTCTGGTTATGTGGGCTTGTCAAAAGAATTTAGTTAAATCATAAAGAAGTTTCCTCATGGTTACTTATATCTGGAAAATGGTAGCGGTTTCACTGGGGGTGGGGGTTGATGATTTCCAGTACCTCATAAGGGAAAAGCTATATACAGTGGCAGGTAGTGATCAGCTGGAGTGGGAACCTTCTAGAAAAAGGAAGGGGTTCTGCCACAGGGGATATTGAAGGAATGAAATTCTCCTCTGAGATGTAAAAGGACGAAGATTTCACCACAATGTAATCTCTGTCCACATAACCAAAATATTATTTCCTCCATTGCCATTCACCCTCAGATTATGGTCTGGGTAGTTAATGCCCATTTAAATGTGACTGCTGATAGTACCCCAAAGGATTCACATAGACTTTTGCTTAGGGATGTTCAAAGCCTTTTCGTTGAAGGATGTGGAAAGTTATATTGTATCTAAGAGTAGCCAGGATGATACAATTTTTCAAGATTTTCTTTGGCTGAGCTCAAGTGTTCAACATCAGCTTTCCTCTTCAGACACCCCCAGACACCCGTCTGAGCCCCCAAACATTATTCCTTACTTTCAGCTATGTATAAACCTTGTCCAAGCTGCAAATATTATGTGTTGTCTTTGGCCAAACCCAAACTCTTATCAAAACCTCAACAGTGGGACTGGCTTGAGTCAGGAAAAAAAGCAAGAGGACCACACCGATCACAGAGAATTTAAAAAATCAGGCAAAAAGGCCAAAGGTGCAAGTAAGAAAAAATATTTCTTCAGAGGAGTTTATAATACAGCTCAAGGGAATCTACAACACAATATAATGCAACCCAGATACACAACCAACAGCATCATCCTATGCAGAGTTACACCCGTCTAAGTCTATTGCCTTCAGTGGCTATAGAAGGATGTCACTTTGCTTAGGATAGCACTTGAGGATATCTAAATATCATATTCCCCTTTAGCTGTGCACAAATGTCCTTTAGACTTTAAAAGTCATCCCTCAATTAGACAGTAATTTAAACTTCTAAACGTTCTTCCTTATATTTGATCAATGGCATACACACTCACAACCTGTCTAGATGTGCTCAGGCACACATTGATTTGGCTCCTGTTGGGCTCACTGTTTGTGAGCAGATAGCTGATTTTTGGGTGGGAAATTTGGCTGTCTGTGAACAGCTTGAGCCTGTTTGGTGCTTTACTTTCTGCATATTCGGTAGAATTCAGTCAGCAGCATTTCATATATGCACATGCTCATACAATCTTAGGGGCTAGTTTGGGGGTTCCTCTAGCCCAACTCACATTTCACATTTGACCTAGGACTCATTTTAAAAATAGTGTTTGGGGGGGGGGGTTGGCTTTGGAACACAGTGTGATGGTGGGAGGGGCTTTAGCCTTTGCTCCCTTCCATCCCAAGCTGGTTTTGCCAGAAGAAAATGGCCACAAGGGTTGGCTTGCCTTGCTGCTCATTCCAAGTTCCTGCCTCATGTCACGGACAGATATGGAACCAGTAGTGAAGCAAACTATCACACATGGCTATTCTTTTTGGTGAGAGGAGCACAGGATAGAAGGGTGCAAAGAATAAATTTCCTCTTGCCATCTTCTGGAGCCAATTCCCCCTCCAAACAGTTTTTAAGGGGAGTCCCAGGTCATACATGAAATCTGAGTCAGGTTTGGGGAAACCTCCAACTCACATTTCACATATTGGGTAAGGAGTCCCTATGTTGCCATGCAATCTTAAGCAGAGTTACACCCTTCCTAAGCAGAATTAATGTTGACCACCACATTTTAGAAGAACTGAAGTTGGAGTGTGAAAAAAATGCAGGAAAGGGTGTGACCTGTGAGAGAAGGATGAACAGCATTCCAAGGATGTTTGTCACAGGTAATGTATTCTCAAAGCCCGGTTGCCTCTCCTCTTGTGTTATTTTGGCAGAGAATTCCAAAAGCAGGTCCCAGAATCATCCTATTTGTCTTCTTGTTTTCATGGAGTGAGAAATGAGTTATGCATGTTTCCCATTCAACCAGGTCAACCTTCCCTCATCCACACAGAGAGACTTGTTTTAAACTATTCTCTGACAAAATGCAAGCATGGTCATCCTGCATCTGGGGCAGTTTTCAGAGTTTTGGAGAGGTCATGAAGTTCTGGAAAGATTGGCAATTGCATTTGATAGCAAAGATACTCTTTTCTCTTGTCCTCCCCTTGTTTATGGCCCCAAGATGTTCTCGTTCAGATACCACATTTTGTAACAGTGATCTAATCAATAGGAAGCTATGCTAGGCATTCTGCTTTCCAAGAGGAGCAACCAAATTCTTTGGAGGTGTGGAGTTTTACAAATCATCACTGGACTGTCCATTTTAGTTGTCAATCCCTGCCATTTGGTAAAGAAACCAATATTCTTTCTGAAAATGATCCTTGAATTTTTAAATATAATGGCTAATCATCATTAATAAACTTGTCTTTTCTGGGTGCAGTTGAAGTCCCCTATACATGCAGGGAAACTGATTTTCTATTAATGTAACTCTTTAAAAATAGCTCTCCATATGTGACGCTCTGCATGACCATTGCATCCTCATTACAGAGCGGACATTTGTCTAATCTTCCATTTGGTTATATTCAGCATGAAGTCCTTGGTTTGACTTAAACCTGCTGCCTCTCCGCTAGTATTTTATCATTTGAGGCATGAATATGTTTTCCTTGTTATGTCTTTCCCCAGTCATGATTTCCTTTACTTTCATCATTTTCTATCTTCCTATTTATCTTTTTCTTTCAGCTAAAAACCATCAATCATTTATTTCTTCGGAAGCTTTCTTCATAAGGAAGATGGTCTCTTGGGTCAGTTTACTTACTTTTTCTGTGCTTTTGCCAAATATAACGATTTTGGAGTGGGGGCGCAAGTGCAATTGCATACAGTATTCCAAATATAGACCCAACGTAAGAGTTTCATAGTGTCATCATGAGTGTTCTTTTCTTTTCTGTTCTATGGCTAGATTTAAAAAAAAAAATTAAAGAACTATATGTAACATAACATTTTAAAAACTAACTTTCGCTCCATCCTGCACTGGCATGAAACAGTTTTCAGCTGACAGACCATCCTTTGTGAAGGAGATTGCTGGTAGTTGGAGTGACTGCCTGATGTTACATCAGTGAGCAGTAATGACAAGAGATCATTTTCTGATATCTGTGAATGCCGCTCCAGCTTGAGATGGCAATCGGAATTTGATATAGACTAGAAGGAAGGTGGGGTCAAAGAACTAGCTTAAAGCAATTTGGTGGTTGAATCTGATGAAGTGGGTTCTACTCTTTGAAAGCTTAAGCTAGAAAGAAAACCAGTTAATTTTTAAGATGCTTAAGACTCCTGTTAATTTTTTAAATTTAGAAATTGTCAGAAGAGAGATGTGAGTTGGCTGAAGGTGAAATACCTTGTAAGAGTCCCTGTCTACGAAAGAGCAGGATTAGCATCTTTGATACTGATTTATACTCTTTGAAATTTGCCTTCTCTGTTACCAGTGGGAAATTTGCCTCAGGAACAGAGGCAGCTTAAAAATGAATGCCCAGTTTCACTCAGTTTGGTGACTGGTTTTTAATTATTAAGTGCAAACAATCTTGCTTTTACTTGCCTATGTAAAATAATTCATACCTGTGAGCTTGTGCAGAATGCCTTGAACTCACCACTGAATAAACACTGTCAAGCTTCTGTTCTCACTCTCCCTGTCCCCCGCCCCCGCCAAAATCTGAGATTAGGGTTTATAGGACTGAAGTGAAGAAGTATATAGAACAGCCAATGGGCTGAGGTGGTATAAGATCCAGAAAGTCAAGTCCCATCACCTCATCAGAAGAATCAGGTTTTAAGGAGGATCTAAATAAATCTGTACTAAGAATAATCACTTCTCTGAATGCCAAGACTACAAATAATCTGCACAAAGTGCTTTCACCTCATTACATAGTAACCACACACATTTTTAGTCATTTACTTAATTTATACCCCACCTTTCTCCTGAGTGGGGAATCAAAAGTGATTTACAATATTCACCCCTTCTCCACGTTATCTTTACAACAACCCTATGAGGTAATTTAGCTGAGAATATGTGATTTGCCCAATATCACCCAGTAAGCTTCCATGGCAGAGTGGGGATTTGAACCAAGGTCTCTCAGATTCTTGTCCGACTCTCCAACCATTATACAACACAGGCTTTCTGCCTATCAGGTATTATGGGCTAATTTCTAGGATGGAGGAAGCAATTTCTAACCAGGGCCGTTTCCATGCTACTCACCTTCATCCGGAACACTGCGGAACGTCACGAAAAAAACATGGAAGATAGCGTCTTCTTGCGTGAGTTTTGTGCGACATCACGCAAAACTCGTGCGAGAAGACGCTATCTTCCATGGGGTTTTTTTGTGACATTCCGCAGCATTCTGGATGGTGAGTAGTGTGGAAATGGCCCAGGTGTAACTAAGGAATCTCCTGTTTTAATAATTAAAGGTCTGATTAATTATCTCCCCACTTACATGGTCTTGAATCCTACTCTATAGTCTTATGCCCTTCAACATCTCTTGAAAGAAGAATGTATGTACACTAAAGCAACTACAGAATCATATGGTTGTTGTGGATTTTCCGGGCTGCATAGCCATGGTCTTGGCGTTGTAGTTCCTGATGTTTCGCCAGCAGCTGTGGCTGGCATCTTCAGAGGTGTAGCACCAAAAGACAGAGATCTCTCAGTGTCACAAGAAGATCCGTAGTTGGTCTACAACAGCTCTCTCAATGACTTTGCCTAGAAAGGGCAGATTAGAGACTGGGCAATAACTGGTCACATATTTTTTGTCTGAGGGTTCTTTTAAAAAGTATTGAGTGGATAACTGCCACTTTAAGTGGTCATGGGAAGGTGCCTTGAGTTAATGACTGAGTAATGATGGACAACAAAGACTCATTTATGTGGTCCTTACATGTTTTGGGAACCAAGAGTGCAAGGATTCAGTTCACAACTAGTAGACTTTACAGATGCCAGGATTCTGTCAATGTCCATCACTGTAATTGGGTCATAGTGGTCCATAAGCAGACTAGATGATGAAGCATTTCTTCCACCTCACCTATACTACTGCTGGCATTCAGATCAGAGCATATTCTTGCTATTTTGTCAGCAAAAAAGTTTGCAAAAATGTCACAGCTGATTGTCTGTTCCTGTTACTATAAAGGTTCTGATTTAGGAGCCAGCAGATGCTGAGATACCTCAAAGAACTGGGATGATTGTGAACTAGCTTATGCAATAGTTATGTTTCAACAATTAGATCCACTCCCTCTAGACCATCAATCCACTAAGATTTCCCTCTGTACACTATACACACAACAATAGACCCTGAAGAAGGCGAGTGTTGGTGGATGCACACTATGGCAGGAAACTGGTTGACAAAGGGGTGGCAGTGTGACAGCAGTATTGAAAAAATATATGCTTTATGTTCACTTTTTCTCTTTGTATAGTGACAATAAATTATTACCTTTGCATCCTGCTTGTTGGTGTCATGTTTCCTTGTGTTTTGCAGTTTTGTTCCTTCAATGAGGGGCAAATCTTTTGTTTGAATACCCAGTGTTCCACTGCAAAATGGGGTGTTGTCACATTAATCACCACTAATCTCCATCACACAAATGCAGACAGACAGCATGATTGCCTGAACCCCCCCACACCCACCCCGCCTAAACAGACCTATATTTTTCCAAAAGTTTTCCTTTTGCTGTGGGCAGGCAGGATTGTTTTTAAAAGGGTAAAGCGGGCAAATTACTCACAGAGGCTTGAATTAAGATTGATGTGGAGAAGTAAGTCCTATGTTATTCAATAATGTGTACTCCCAGGGAAATGTATTTAGAATTGCACCCTATGATTGAAGACTTCCAGGGCTTTTATTTTGATTGACTGAACAGACCACATGACCCCCGCCCCCCCCCCCCCATGGCACTTTTCCTTACAGTAACTGACTGTTCAAGTACTCTGATGAGGGTGGGGGAGACATACCACTGCCTGGGTAGCCCCACAAAACAAACCAAGATGCACACCCTAAACAGGTCTACTCAGATGTGAGGCCCATGTTATTCAATAGTGCTTACTTCCAGGGAAGTGTCTTTAGAATTGCACTCTGTGATTGAAGTTTGCACATTCCCTTCTTCCAAACATTTCCAAAGCCAATAGGCAAGAAGGAGCCTCTCCTTGCAAGGACCCAGTTGGCAGAGAGACAATGCCATTGGCCAGGTAGCAATGAAAAAAATCCACTCATGCACATTGTGCACCTTTCCCCTTCCTGCCAACAGAGTTAATCAATAGCATAAAGGTTCTTTCCCTTTGGGATCCAATTGGTGAATGCCATTAAGGATAACAAGATGTCATTGTGCGGTCCCGGTGCCTGCCTGCCTATTGACGTAAAAACCAAAAGGAAACACACAAACTTGGTGTCATAAATTGAGTCCCCAGATTTGGTCTACCATTCTGGAAGCTGCTTTAACCAAATAAAAAAGCAATTTCTGGTTATGTTCCCAACTTGTTTGTTTCGTTTTGCACACCCCTAATGGTAACCATGAGTTTAGCTTCCACCCTGAGGACAGGAGAGATCCATGAGGAGCAACCTTGTCAATAGCTTTGAGGAGCTTCAAACTCCAAGCTCCCACTGCAGCCCCAACAGATTATGTGTTTGGAATTCTAAAATCCCGCAGAGCAATTAGCAATCCAGCACACTTCATGAGCCTCCAATGGTGGACCAGTTTAATGGAAGGCTGTTTTTGCAGGGTGTTGGGGTCATATTAACCCTTGCCTACAGTAGATAATGGCCAGACCATGGTTCAGGCAAAATGTTCAATTCCAAAAGAAGACCTCCTCTCAAAGGCTCAGTACAAAAGATTAAGTCCAAGATATGGTTCCTCTCATGTGTTGGACTTATCACAATTTGAGAGAAGCCAAGAGAGCTGAAGAATGTATAAAATTCTTGGCAGACCCTGATGAGGAACATTCATCATGGATGTTGAAGATACCTAGAACAATCAGTCTTGGTGTCTCTAGTACCATGTCTGAGAGCAGCTCTGCCAACTTAGAAAAGGAGCTTATTGAGGAACTAAGTGGTCAGTTAACAAGCAATATACCTAACCTATCTCTAGTTTCCAATGCAACGAGCATAACCATCACTGCCAGCTATAGTTTGTATCAGGAGTCTGTGGAAATGGAAAGATTCTTGGAGTATAATAGCAACTATTCCTCCCTAACCACTGGTGTGGTGTTGCTGAAGGACACTGCATCATTTTCTTCTAACCATGTCTTTGTTACACAAGCCAGATCAATCCCCTCTTCCTGTAACATCCCAGGGAAGCGTGCAATTTTCTGCCTGACAAATCTGGTATTGTATAGTAGTATTAGTGAAGAAGCAGGGAAATGGGGATGCTTGCGTCATCATCTTTTGAATGCTACAGAGATTATCTAGGCAGCAAGCATCTTTGCTAGATACTGGTCATCTTTGATACCCTGCCCCCCCCCCCAATAAATAGTCCTCTAAGGTCACCCACTGAGTGTCAGTATCAGTCTTGGTGGTTTGGGGAGGAAGATAGACATTTACCAGCAAGATTTCTTTTGGGCTCGTAGTGATCTTAACTGGCATTGCAAAGCTTGTAGGGCAGGTGGAAAGAAGAGTGGGTTTGTCCAAGTTATTTGAAATGAAACAGAGTAGGCCCCCATAGGGACACCCTTCTTGCTTCTGGGCAGGTAAGTGGAATAAGTTATATCCATTCAGTTCACAGGGATTGCAGAGCCAAAATTCCTGCATGAGAATGCAGTCAAAGTTTGTCAGGAAAGGAAGAGTTTCAGGATCTGACATAGTCCTGTTCCAGCCAGTTATGTTCCAGCTGAGGATTTTAATCTGTCCCTAGAGAATGCTGCTTGCAGATCGTGGCTCACTCAGTTTAAAAAACCAATCTTGTCAGCTGTTTGGCTAAGAACTGCAACATTTGACACAAGTATATTTGGTAATAGGGGGACTGAACTAGGTTTTCGTGTAAGCATTTCTTCTGTGGAATCTGAGGGTTGAATCAGCCTGGTTCTGTGATCTTTCTCTAGAGGGAGATCAATGAGTAGTTCATTCCCTGCCAGCAATGTACTTAATAGTTCATCTCTGTCTTTGAATAGTGAAGGTCTTAGCTCCCAAAGCTTTTGGGAAGTTGTTGAGTGGCCAGTGGTCATACAGTTTTGTGTTCCTTTTGGTGGCTCTGTTGTGATTTGGCTAAAAAGCTGTTTCCACATCTTCCCTCCATTGGGAGCTGGCTATGGAAATAACTTTGGACTGAATCTCTTGTAAAGATCTTTTTAAATTTAATATAGTAGATTCTAAATCTTCTGACAGTTCTTTAACAACCTTTGGGGACTGAGCTTCCTCTAGTTTCCTAGTAGATAGTTATCTGTGTGTTCTGGCAGTTGGCTGAGAGCCAGACCTCGCTTTACTTGTAGTAGCAGAGATAGCAGGTGTGGGAGGGTCATGGTTGAGAGATAAAAGTGAGGTCAGTTTCTCTTCATGAAAAACTCTTCTGAGATTTTAAAGGTATCAAAAACTCTTCTCATTTTTAAAAGCATTGTTGGTATTAATGGGCTGTTAAATTTTAAAAGGATCCTCATATTATGGGAGATCCGAGGGAGTCTTTCAATTTCATCTAAATCAACAGACTGAGGGCCAAGCTACAAGTAACAAATGACACTTGAATGGCAAGTGTATTTCTCCCTGTTCACTTGCCCTCCACTCAATCCACTTGCCAGGCAAGTGTCTTTCGTCATGTGTAGCTTGGCCCTGAGGCTCTATGTGTAAGATCCTGCTCAGGGAGTCCAGAATTGTTCTTCTATTTGTCCAGCATCCTCTGTTTATACAGTTCTCTGCTATAAACAGAGCAATTTGGTTCCTTTGCAAACAACGTAATATGCTGGAATCTCTTTGCTCCCTCTTTCCTTCAACTCTTGCCTTATTTTCTCTTCCAATAAATTTACTGGATGTATTTTATACTATTTATTAGAAGCACATTGCGCTTTGAACACTGCTATATAATAATTGGCAATAGAATGTGTGGGAGATTTTTCTATAGTAGCATAGCTGCATTATCTTATTTTCTCTTCCCCCATACTGACTCAGGTCACTTTAGAACAAGCTGGCTTCAGAAAGGGCCAATCTTGCATGGACCGCTGCTTTACACTTGCCTCACTGGTAAACAAATATGCACTAGACACGCCTGGCTCCCTATATGCAGCATTTATTGACCTAAGGGCTGCCTTTGACTCCATGTCCCATACAAGACTATGGAATAAACTTAATGCTGCACATCTACCCAAGAGATTGTTAAAGTTGATAATGAACCTCTACTCCGAAAATGTATTACACGTCAAACTAAATAAACTGGAATCTATATCAAGCCAAATACCTATCCAAAGAGGCATATGCCAGGGCTGTGTTCTTGCACCTCATCTATTCAACCTATATTCAACCTTCATCAGTCCCAAACAGGAGGTCGGGGGGGGAGGGGTGGCTATCCTTATCCGAGAGGCTTTCTCCTTCAGACCGCTCCCCATCCCTGAGACCTCTGGCATTGATTGTGTGGGACTAGTGTGGAGTGCTGAGGAAAGTTTGGCTATCTGCTTGGTGTACCGTCTGCCCAGCACACCAGCAGATACCCTGCCGCACTTGCTAGAGGCGGTGGTGGGGTGGGCCTTGAAGTTCCCTAAGCTAATAGTGCTGGGGGACTTCAACGTCTACATCAATGATCCTGCCTCTGTGCAGGCTGTGTACCTAGTGTTGGCCATGGCAATGCTAGGACTCTCCCAATTTGTATCAGCCACCACACATAAAGCAGGCCGCACGCTAGATCTAATCTTTGGGATGGGGTTGGATATGGTCCTAGATGGGATAGAATTGGTGCCATGGTTGGACCATGTGGTCTTGAGGGCTTGGCTGGGGATGTCACACACACCCTGCAAGGGTGGGGAGCTAATTTATGTTCACCCACAGAGACTCATGGATCCAATTGGCTTCCAGAATGCTCTGCGGGAACCAATGCTCCATGACAGTTCCTTGGATGAGCTGGTGAAGGACTGGCAGGTCCGGCTCTATGAAGCCATCGATGAAATTGCACCCTGTCACCCTCTTCACTCCTGCAGTCGCCGGACTCCTTGGTATATGGAGGAGCTTCAGCAGAGGAAGCGAGAGCTAAGACGACTAGAGCGTGCATGGCAGCGATCTCGCAATGAAGAGGTAAGAGCATCTTATAGGCTGCTTATGAAATCCTATGAGGTGGCAGTGAAAGCTGTGAAGAAGGAATTTTATGCCGCTTCCATTGCCTCAGCTAGCTCACGCCCGGCTAAATTGTTTAATGTGGTACGTTCATTGGTCTCCTTATTGGGTGGAGACCATCAAAATTTGAATTTGGCCATTAGCTGTGAGGCTTTTGTGAGCTTTTTTGCTGATAAAGTCTTGTCTCTCCACCGTGACCTGCCAGCCACAGTTGATATGGTATGTGAACTAGAGGCCCCTTGGCCGTCTTCGGGGCTGGTATTTGGAGAGGAGGTGGACAGGATTATGCAGGTGGTGAGGCCTACCATATGCCTCCTGTACCCGTGTCCATCATGGCTGGTAAAGGCCAATGTTGGTGGACTGCGGGATTCCTTCGAAGCTATTATTAACAAATCCCTGGGCTTTGGGGTTTTTCCCGGGGCACTGAAGGAGGCTGTGGTGAGGCCCCTTTTAAAGAAACCATCACTGGACCCCGCTGACCCACTCAGCTACCGCCCACTTTCAAATCTTCCATTTCTGGGTAAAGTGATTGAGCGGGCGGTGGAGAAACAGCTGCAGAATTTCCTGAAGGAGATCTCGGCTCTGGATCTGTTCCAGTCTGGCTTCCACCTGGGACACAGGACCGAGACTCTGCTGGTTGTCCTCACAGACGATCTCCACAGACACCTGGATTGAGGCAGATCGGTGCTGCTGATTTTGTTAGATCTCTCGACAGCGTTCGATACGGTCGATTACGATCTTTTGACCCACTGCCTCACTGACGTGGGAATACAGGGGATGGCACTACAGAGGCTTGTCTCTTTACTCCATGGCTGGGGATAGAGGGTGGCACTTGGGGAGGAATTGTCATCCCGCTATCCACTGATATGTGGTGTGCCATAGAGGGCAATACTCTCCTCACTGCTGTTTAACATCTATATGCGCCCCCTTGCCCAGTTGGTGCAGAGTTTTGGACTTGGGTGTCATCAGTACACTGGGTGTCATCAGTACACTGATGACACCCAGCTATATCTGTTGATGGACGGCCGGCCTGTATCAGCCCCGGCTGCCCTGGAGCATGCTTTTGGAGCCATGGCTGGATGGTTGAGGCAGAGTCACCTGAAGTTGAACCCCTCAAAGACAGAGATCCTGTACATGGGCCGCGGGGGCGTGGATTTGGGACCCCAGCTCCCTACTCTTGATGGGACAGTGCTTACACCAGCACCAACGGTTGGGAGCCTGGGGTTGATCCTGGATGCCTCCTTAAAAATGGAGGCCCAGGTCGCAGCGGTTGCCAGGTCTTCCTTCATCCATCTTTGGCAGACCAGGCAGCTTGCTCCCTATCTTTTGACCCGCGACCTAACTAGTGATCCAAGCAATGGTAACCTCTAGGCTAGACTACTGTAACATGCTCTACACAGGGCTTCCCTTGAACCAGATCTGGTGATTGCAACTAGTCCAAAATGCAGTGGTGCGTGTAATCACCAGAGTGCCTTCTTATGCACATATAACACCGGTATTGTGCCAGCTGCATTGGCTACCGGTGGAGTACCGAATCAGATTCAAGGTTTTGGTATTGACCTATAAAGCCCTATGCAGACTGGGAACAATGTATCTGTGGGACTACCTCTCCCTATATGAGCCCTGGAGGATGCTCTGATCCAGCAATAAACAGCTGCTAACGATCCCTGGCTCCAAGGAGGCCCACCTGGCATCAACCAGAGCCAGGGCCTTCTCGGTCCTGGCTCCAGCCTGGTGGAACGCTCTGTTGCATGAGACTAGAGCCCAGCTGGATGTGTTATCTTTCCGCTGGGCCTGTAAGATGGAGCTGTTCCACCAGGCATATGGTTGACACTGGCTAGGGCCTCCCTGCCGGCTGAACTGAGGAAAATCTGCCCTCCCTATCAAATGTACTCTCTGCTCAGCCTCTCTGTTAAACATCTGTGGAGAGGACTGGGTGGTGGATTCTTTTTTGAGAAGTGCTACTACACTGTTTTAAATATTTATAATACTTATGTGATTTTAATTCTGGTTTTAAGTGTGTATATATATATATATTCATGTTGTATATTGTATGTAATCCTCCATGATCCTGGTACTGTGGGGAGGGCAGAATGTAAATCAAATTAAATAAATAAATAAAATATATTTAAACAACTTTGTTCCAGGCTTGCAAGGCCTCTCCACCCACGCACCATGCTTGGGCAATTACCCAGTGCCCACCTTGCTATATGGTCATGACCTTGTCTTGCTCTTCAGAACCCAGATTGGTCGGAAGCTATTAAAAGCTATTAAAGCATTTATTGCCTATTGTAACAATGAACTCTTGGGATCCCGGGACTCTGCTGCCATCACATTTTCCCACAACACGGTGGCCTCCTTCAGGGTGTTCGGCTTATTGTAGGCCACCCAGTTCCGGGCCCGGGTCGGAATCACCTGGAGGAGCTGCTCCAAAACGACCTGGTCCGCGATCCTCCGGCCCTCATCCGTGGTCGGTTTGATCCAGCGGTAAGCCGTGTCCTGTAGAGTGGCCACTAGGGTGCGGGGGCGGTTGGTCTTCTGCAGGGTCAAGGCCCGGAACTTCTGACGGTATGTTTCCGGTGTTATTTCGTACCGGTCCATGATGGCCTCCTTTAACTTATTATAGTCGGTGCTCTCGGCCTGAGGGAGCACCTTCAAAGCAGCTTGGGCTTCGCCCGTGGGGTAAGGGCCCAGTATGAAGGCCCACTGGGCCGGCGGCCAGCCGGCGGCCTCTGCCGTTTGCTCGAAGGCCTCTAGGAAGGCGTCGACATCATCCTCCGGGCCTAACCTGGCCAGTTGGAATGGGGGTCGGGTGACCGGGGCTCCCACACCAGCCCCGGCTGCGCCTGCTCCCGCCCCTGCATTCACGTGGACCTGCTGCAGATCCCTCACCAAGGCCGCTTGGGCGTCCCATTGCTGTCGGGCCAGGGTAGCCTGGGCGTCCAACTGTTGCTGGGACACCTCTTGCAACAGCTGTCCCTGATGCTCGGTCAGTCATTGCCCAAACTGGGTAAAATCCAGGCTGGAGCCGGCGTCCTCGGGCGTCGCTGAGGCTCCTGGTGCCTTTAGGGCTGCAAGCTTCAGCAGCGAGCGGGGGCTGCGCCACCCCGCGGGGGTGGGTAGGTGGGGGCGCGGCTGCCTCACAGGGTTGTCGTTGCCGGCATTCTCCACCAGTTTGTGAGGCCCCACCCCTCCCCCTGCCGCCCCTCCCCACTCGGCCGTGCCTCTGGGCGCTCGCTGGGATGGTGGCAGGGAGTCCCCTCCGCCTCAGACTTGACGGGGGCAGCCGTTGGTGCACTGGCCTCAGCCTCCACCCATTGGCCAGAGCCTGTGTCTTGCCCTCTCTCTCTTCCTTACTCTGCGCGTGCTCTTCCGTTCCCCACTTCTCCTCCTTCTCGGCGTCCTTGGGTGTCTCCCTTTTATGCTACCAGTTCAACCAGCCTCCCCCTTCTCCACCAATCCCTCGCCATGCTCCCCTCTTCCCCCTCCCCGTGCCAAGCTTTCTCCTCTATCATTGGTGCCTTCCCCTGTCCCTCCTTGAGCAACCCCCGGCCCCGGCCCACCTCCTTCCCCTTTTCCCCACTCTTGTCTTCTGTCAATCTCTTCTCCCCTTCCTCCACTCCGGCTTGGCCCATTACACCGGGGAGCCTTCCCAGCCCTCCACCCCCCAATCGGGCTTCGAGCTGCCGAGGGTCCCCGCCTCCTGGCTGCCGCTGATGTCCGGGCCCACCTCCGCCCTGGCGTGGGTCTCGCCCGTCCAGCCGCCATTACGCTGTCCATCCGTCTGCCCGGCTTGGTCTCCCCCAGGCTCCTCTCCC
Organism: Eublepharis macularius; assembly: GCF_028583425.1. Taxonomy (NCBI): domain Eukaryota; kingdom Metazoa; phylum Chordata; class Lepidosauria; order Squamata; family Eublepharidae; genus Eublepharis; species Eublepharis macularius. The sequence continues at coordinate 67,020,651 of NC_072793.1, forward strand.
TTCCTCCCTCCGGCCCCGGCTGTTGCAGCGGTGCGGAGCGCTGCGCCTCCGGGGTCATCTGCGCGGGCTGCGGCGTTGGCGGCCGCGGCCTGGGCAACAGCCGCAACAGCAGCGCTGCACTTGCCTCCGTCACCTCCTCCTGCCCCCTTCCCGGTCGGGCGTCGCTCCGGCGCCTGGCTCGGCCGCTTCTCCTTGGCCTCCTCCTTCCCTGGTTGCAGGGTGAGTTGAGGGTGCTTGGCGGGAGAACGGGCTCCGCTGGGGCCACAGGGGGTGGGTGGGGCGGGGCCGGGCTGAGCCCAGTCTGGGGCAGGAGGGTCCTGCTCCGGACAATGTGCTACATACTTCCTGGCTTGTGGAAGTAATACTACTAATACAACTGTTCAATGTGACATTACCAGGCTCTTCCTCATGAGATAAACGGGCAACTCTCAGTGAGTCTCCATTCTGATATTTAATTTTTATTACTTTTAAATTCCTGAATCCTGTCTGTGATTTCATCTACAACTATCTCATATACTCTGGGGTGGTTTACATTCTGCTTTCTGTATATGACAATCCATGCTATCACTTGCCTGTTTCCTGCTTTTCTCCATCTACCATTGTCATCTTTCTTTGAGCTTTGCAAAATAAGTCATCTTTCAAACTTGGAAGCTGATGTAGTACCACTTTTGTAAAATAAAAGACATTATTCATATGGTAAATAAAAAATTGATTGCCTGTAGGTCTGGAGGTAAGGTAATGCTGGTAGAGTGACAATTTGATTTAGATCACTCATTCATGCATGCACAATGCATCATGCAGTCTTTTGCATCCTCATATGAATTAAACCACCCATGATTGATGATAGAGCAAGATCTAATTGGTGTTTTAATAAATACACACACACTGACTTGCTAATATAGCTAGATTTATCAGCAGAAATGCCTTTGTCTTAGTAAAATGATTAAGGAATAGTGCAAGAACAGTGACAAATATCATGGAAATAATTGGCTGCAGTATCAATGTTGGCATTAAATGGGGATAGTGTAGATTTATTCGCTGTTAGGTACACACATCTCAAGTGAAAACTTAGAAGACAATCAAGACTAAAGGGCAAGCTGAAAGTACTTCCATTTGTTTCACCTGGACCATATTCACAGGCAACAAAGATGTCTGGAAAAGATTATTCTGAGAAAGTGAAACACTTATGCCACTGCTACCAGCTCAAGGCCATGTATTTCTACTCCTGCAAACCTCATGAGCCCACCTGGAGGTAAGAGCAGCTTACAAAACTGATGTAATTCCCACTTTCCCCCCACAGTCCAACATGTTAGATAATCCTGTGAAATGCATGTAATGTGATATGATGTGTTGTATCAGTCATGGAACCAAGGACAATTATTTTTCCACTATTACCTGGCCTCACTATTACCCAGTATGGCCTCATACAATATGTTCTACTGATTACAAAAACAACCAAGTTTTCTGAATGCAGTGGGAAAGAGCTTAATTTTTTAATGTCATTACTGTTTACTCCAAAACAGGGATTCTTGAACTATCAGAAAACATTGCTCTTAGCAACTACTGCTTATTACTAAGCAGTAATACTCTTTGTGTTTGCATGACCTTTATGTTGCTGCCTCCATCAAAAGGTTTTTGCTGCCATCAAAGGCCTTAAACCTCCTCATTTTAGGAAGACTTGTTATAGATGGTAGTTCGACAGAATGGTTAGCATGTGAGGGTGCTTGTGAGGTAAAAAAGAATCCTATTTCTTAAAAGTCAAATTTGTAAGTACATAACCTTTTTTTAAAAAAAATTATTGGGTGAGTATAATATAAATGTTTACATTTCCCAAATCTGCCCATTCTTAATCTATTCCCCCACCCTTTCCCTCCCCACTTTCTACTATAGACTTCCAACAGCTTTCCAACCCAATATCTAACTACTCTGCTTAATATTATTTGGCTATTTAGCAAATAAATTGTTCTCTTAACTCAGTTACTATTTCACATCATTGTCCATATTTCCCCCTTGTAATGATCACTAACTCCTCCCTTAATCAAAAACTAAAAATTATCTAATGCCCACATCTCCCCTTTTACGTCCCACTTTTTTTCTATATACTGTTTCAATTTCCCCCAGTCTTTAAAGAATTCTTCTGGATTTTGTTCTCTTAGCTTCCTTGTTAATTTGTCCATTTCAGCCATATGTAGTAATTTTTGTATCCAATTCTCTACAGACGGCACTTGTGTCTTCCACACTTGAGCATACAATATTCTTGCTGCCGTTGTCATGTAAAATACTAATGTTCTGTCTTGTGGAATAATTCCGTCTAAGTTCAAGTCCAGCAAAAGCAGTTCTGGATTTTTATTTATTTGGATTTGTAGAATTTGAGACATAGCTTCTATAACATTCTTCCAGAACTGCCTTGCAACATCACAAGTCCACCACATATGATAAAATGAACCTTCATGCTTCTTACATTTCCAACATTTATCAGACATTTGATTATTTTCGTATGCTATTTTCTTCGGTGTTAAGTACCATCTGTACATCATCTTATATACATTTTCTTTAATATTGGTGCATGTTGATATCTTTAAGGTGTTCTTCCACAAGTGTTCCCACGCCTCCATTGTTATGTCTCTGTTACAATTTATGGCCCATTTCACCATTTGCACTTTAACTGTTTCATCTTCTGTGTACCATCTTAACAGGACCTTATAAACTTTAGATATCTTTCCCCCCCCCATCTTGCAGTATGCTTTCTTCCAATTCAGAGTTTTTCAGTTTAAATCCAAATTTCAAACGATCCAAATCGTATAAGTCTTTGATCTGTCTGTATTGAAACCAACCATATTCAACTGGCAGCTCATCACGTTTTCAATTTAGCCATATTTTGCTCTTTTTTCAAAATTTCTTCATAGGTCTAACATTGTTCTCTGTTGTAAATTATATTTGGTTCAACAACTTCTAGTGGCACCACCCACATCGGGATACTGTCATCTAAATATTTTTTATATTTTGACCAAACCATAAAAAGGCTTCTTCTTATATAATGATGCAAGAACATCTGCTTTAAGTTTTTCTGCTTTAAGTCTGCTTTAAGTTTTTCATACCATAAGTAGGCGAGTCAACCAAAAAGCTTTTTGTATCCTTCAAGAGTAAGCAGTTTTTGATTTTTTAATAGCATCCAATCTCTGAGCCACACTAAACATACTGCGTCATGATATAATCTTATATTAGGCAATTGTAGTCCTCCTCTTTCTTTTGCATCACATAACACTTTCATTTTTACTCTGGGCTTCTTCCCAGCCCACACAAAATCTGATAACTTCCTTTGCCGTTTGTCAAATTGTTTATCTCTTATTATTGGTATCGTTTGCAGTAAAAACATTATTCTCGGTAACACATTCATTTTAATTGCTGCTATTCTTCCTAGCCAAGACAAATTCAGTTTATTCCATTTAATCATATTTCTGTCTATTTGTTGCCACAGCTTCTCATAATGGTTCTTAAATATATCTATGTTCTTTGCAGTAAGATCAATTCCTAAATATTTCACTTTTTGTGTTACCTCACAACTTGTAATTTCCATTAATTCTTGTTGTTTTTGCTTGGTCATATTTTTACATAATATCTTAGACTTTCTTTTATTCACATAAAATCCCGCCAGTTCACCAAATTCTTTAATCTTAGTCAACAGTTTTGGCATATTTTGAATCGGATCTTCTGTTATAACCATTACGTCATCTGCAAATGCTCTTACTTTATATGTTAATCCTTTTATCTTCATACCTCTTATATCATCATCCTCTCGTATCTGTGTCAATAGAATTTCCAGTACCATAACAAACAGTAATGGAGACAGTGGGCAACCTTGTCTTGTTCCCTTTCTTATTTCTAATCTCTTAGTAAGTTCATCGTTTACTACAATCGCGGCACATTGGTCTTTATAAATTGTTTTGACAGCTTGAATAAATTTCTTTCCCAGTTGCAATTTCTCCATTGTGGCGAACATAAAGTCCCAATTTAAATTGTCAAACGCTTTCTCTGCGTCTACAAAAAAGAGAGCAACTTCTTTTTCAGGATGTTTTTCATAGTATTCAATTACATTTATTGCAGTTCTCAAGTTGTCTTTAATCTGTCTATCAGGCAAAAATCCAGCTTGTTCCTCTGCCATGAATTCTGTCAATGACTCTTTTAATCTTTCCACCAGTACCTTGGCAAAAATTTTATAATCATTGTTTATCAAAGATATGGGACGATAATTTTTCACATTTAACAAATCTTGATTTTCTTTTGGAATCAATGTTATATTTGCCTCATTCCAAGTTTCTGGCAAATTTCACCCTTGCAAAATTCCATTCATCACTTTTTTCAAAAATGGTACAAGCTCTTCTGCCATGACCTTATAAAATTTAGTTGATATTCCATCTGGCCCTGGCGCTTTCCCCAACTTTGTCATTTGTATAGCTTCTTTAATCTCAGCTTCTGTAATTTCTGCATTCAGTTTTTCTCTTAACCTCTCTGGTACCGCTGGCAAATACATTCTCTCCAAATATCGGTTAATACAGTTCACCTCTATCGCCTCCTTCTAATACAGTTTTGCGTAAAATTTATAAAATGCTCTACTAATTGCAGATTGGTCAGTCAATATTTTTCCCTCATCCAAAATTTTGGTTATCATTTTTTTCTCTCTCCTTTTTTTCAATTGCCATGCCAGGTATTTTCCAGGTTTGTTGGCACCTTCAAAAGTCTTCTGCTTCATTCTCTTCAGTTCCCATTCCAATTCTTTATTTTCCATTGCCTTTATTTGTTCTTGTAACATCCGAATCTCCTCTTGCAGTTTTTTTCCCCCGGTCTTTTCTTTAACTGTTGTTCTTTCACTTTTATTTTTTCTTGAATTTCTTTCCTTTTTTCCTTTTTGGCTTTTTTATCTCTGGCATTTAAGTCCATTAGGATCCCTCTCATCACGGCTTTGTAAGTGTCCCATACTTTGTGCGTTGGTACTGTCTGGTCCAAGTTGTATTGAATAAAGAATTTAGTCTCTCTTTGTAATAAGTTTAAGTTGTTTTGGTGTTGTAGTAAGTCTTCATTAAGTCTCCAGCTGAACTTCATAGTACCTTTTCCAAATCTCCACAAAATTGGATTATGATCTGAGCTTACTTTAGGCATTATTTCAACATCTTTAGTCCATATCGTTAACTCTTTTGAAGCCCAGATCATGTCTATCCTCGATAGAGATGCATGTCTTGCTGAATAGTAGGTATACTGCTTAGATTTAAGGTTGTTTCTCCTCCAGATGTCTTCCAAAGTCTCTTGGCATTGTAATTCAAAAAAGGATTTCGGTAACAGCCCCTTTTTCTTTTTTGTCCCCTTTGTTTTTTTATCATCTTGTAAATTCACCACACCATTAAAATCTCCAGCCAAAGTAATTTGTGCATATGCCAGTTGGTCTAATTGTTTCAATATCTCTTTGAAAAAAGGTCCTTGGCACCATTTGGTGCATAGATCCCTACAATTAATGTCTTTTGAGAGTTCCAATCAAATTCCACAGCCAAAAATCACCTTAGGCTGAAACTCTTCCTTTATGTATATAACAACTCCTCTTTTTTCTGCTTTGTTGAGGCCACAAATTCTCTACCCAATTTGTTATTTTTTAGGTATTTTAAATCTTGTGTTTTTACATGGGTTTCTTGTAAGCAAATTATATTACAGTGTTGTTTTATTAGCCAATGAAAAATAGCTTTGCGTTTAGAAGGTGAATTAAGTCCATTTACATTCCATGATATTATTTTGTACTCCATGATTATGATCTGGGTCGCTTAGGTAAATCTTTTTCATAGTCCAAAAAGAACATCTCCATCTCATGTCGTGATTTGATAATTTTCCTGCTTTCTTGAAACTCAAAGCTCAGACCTTCCGGTATCTTCCATCTATATCGTATATTGAGCTCCTTCAAAATCTGAGTCAAATCTCTGTATTTCTTCCTTTTAAACAAAATCCTCTTGGGTAGTTCTTTCATTATTCTCACTTTTTCCCCCATCCATTACAAGTGGGTTTTGGAATTGCCTGCTGATAATTTCTTCTTTCATTCCCTTTGTAATTAACTGCACAAGCATATCTCTCGGTAAATTCCTCTGGGCTGCATACTTTGAGTTATTTCTATACGCCACATCAATATTGCTTGCAATTTCTTCCAATGGTTTATTCAAAAATCCTGCTAATATTTCCAAAATTTGCTCTTGGGTGAATTTCCCATCTTCCTCCAGGATGCCACGAAATCTCAGTTGTTTATCCATATTTTTGCACTCCATTACTGCCAATCTTTCATTTAGTCCTGTGGTCTCCGCTTTAAAAGACGTAGTGAACTTTTCTGTCTGTTCTTCAACCTCTGTAACTTTCTGCTGCATTGTTTGTAATTCTTTCTTCACTTCTTCCAAGTTTTTAGCCAGCTCCGCCACCTCCGATTTTATTGTTTCTTTAATGTCGTTCATCATACTTTGCATAGTCTCTTTTAATTCTCTGTTGCCTTCCATCATTTTTTTATCTAAGTTATCAAAAGCCAATTGCCATTCTTTCTACGACGTCACTGGGCTTGCTTTGCTTCCCGCCCACGAGTCTGATCTCTTCCTTAATTACGTGGTTTGATTAATTTGTATTACCAATTTTAATCAATTGGTGTCAAAATAACAAGAAAAAAGCTTTAAGTCCGTCAAAATGTCAGGTGTTTTTTCTCTATGGTTCTTAACTGACGTTTTGCCCTATGTTACACTTTGCACAGTTTGCCTACATAACTAGAATGAACACTTTCTCTGAGCACACTGACTAATAACTGCAGTTCACTCTGCCTCTTAGGGTACAGCTACCATCCAATCAGATTGCATTTCATTCACCCATCCAGACCCCCCCTTTCTTTCCTCAGAGTCCTACATTTAAACTCACAGCAACAATTTTAAAAAATCCACATTAGCGAGCAGAAATAAAACCCAAACTATTTAGATGCAAAACATTACACAGCACTTTTTAAAACACAAAAAAGCAAAAAAGTAAGAGAAAACTGGATATACTGTTTTAGGAAGAGCAGGGGAGAACCTCAAATGTGTTTAATGTTATAGCCCAAGAGCATGCATCTATCTGATCTGTTTTTGAAGCTCAATCAAAATATTTCCAAGCACAGGCCTTTCAGACTTGCTCAGGATCTCCCTTCAAACCCCATCCCCCTCTGTTTCTGAAATGAAACCTGAATTGACATAATTGGAGCCAGTACATCTCTATAGCCAGGGAATAATGAAGGCTCTTGAATTCCAAATATTTTATAGCAAACTTCAGAGTTAGGATAAAAGGCATCAGACAAAGATATTGTTATTTTAAAAGTTCAATTTTTTTAACACAATAATTTTCTTCTCTTAGTCCTATTATTACTTATAATGCCATTTAATTACCAACAAATTTGTCAGTAACTAGTGGGAATTATAGGATGAAAGACAAATACTTAAAAAAATATTATTGTTGGTTACAAAATACAAAGTGATACTATAACAAAAGACCACAAAAAACAGAAATACAGAGGAACCTCAAAAATATTGGTCAGTATTAGACATGGGCACGAACAGCAATACGAAAGAAAAAAACCCATGAACAGCCCGTTCATCTGTTCACGAAGGGGCTGTTCGTGAGTCGCCATTCCAAACGAACAGGTGGTCGTCACACACCTTGTTCATTGTGTTTGGCTGCTGTTCAGGAAGCCAGACACTCAGGCGCCTTCAATCAATTCCCCTGGCAAGGGCAGGGACTGAACTCTGTCTGAACTTCTTCTGGCTTTCCTTCTGGCTTTAACCCATCAGCTTCCAGCAGAGAGTCCAGTTTCTGCCACTCAGAAGAGAAATAGACAGCAAAGGGGGGGGGCATGGATCATACCTTTCCTGGGCCGTAATCTCTCTGAAACTTGGGAGGTCTTCAGAGGACAGTGTGGTCTATGTCTCCTGCAAATTTGGTGGATATTGGACATTGGGAAGGTCAGTTATGTAACCCCTCAAAGTAGCTTCCAACAGGCAGTACATTTTTTGCCACTGTGAAGAGAAAATGACAGCAAAGGGGGCAGCGCTGGAGAATCTCTCTGTCCTGCTGGTACCAGGAAGGAGCAGCCCCACAGCGCCAGCTCTGCCCACTGTCAGAGGGACAAGGAAAGACTCCCCTGGTCCCTCCGACAGCGGGCAAAGCCGGCACCGCAACTGGGCTGCTTCTGCCTGCTGTCAGAGAGACGAAGAGAATCTCCCTTGTCCCACAGTGGCACTGACTTTGCCCGCTGTCAGAGGGACCAGGGGAGTCTCTCCTTGTCCCTCTGACAGAGGGTAGAAGTGGCCCCGCAGCGGCACTGGCTCTGCCCACTGTCAGAGGGACAAGGCAAGCCTCCTCATCCCTCTGACAGTGGGAAGAAGCAGCTCCATGACGGCACCAGTTCTGCCGCTGTCAGAGGGATGAGGCGAGCCTCCTCATCCCTCTGACAGTGGGCAGAAGTGGCCCCGTGGCAGTGCCAGCTCTGCCCGCTGTCAGAAGGACCAAGGGAGTCTCTCATCCCTCTGACAGCAGGCAGAAGTGGCCCCGCAGAGGCACTGGCTCTGCCCGCTGTCAGAGGGATGAAGGGATTTTCTCCTCGTCTCTCTGACAGTGGGCAGAAGCAGCACTGGCTCTGTCCGCTGTCATAGGGATGGAGAGAATGTCTCTGTCCCTCTCGCACCCAGCAGCAGCAGCCTGGCGGCACTGGGTGGGGCAGGGGTTGGGGGTTGGGGGTGTTTAAAGGTCCCTGCCCCTTGCACATGGCAGGAAAGGTCCCTTTAAACTATCATCTGGCAGGTAGCAAGGGGGAATCCCCCCCTGCCACCAGCCAGCTGATAGTTTAAAAGGATCTTTAAAAGGCCACGAACACGAACACCAAACATGTTCATTAAGGGGACATGTTCAGTTCTGTTCATTGTTCATGAATGGCAATGAACAACAAAAAGGGTGTTTGGAATTTTTTTCCCATTTGTGCCCATGTCTAGTCAATATCCCACCACCATATGCACCTAATGGTGGAGAATTCCATTGTTGAAAGTGTATTCCCTCTGTACAAGATACATATTACTGATGAAGAACCTTCTGTGTCAATGGAATTAACTTTGCAACCACAGGATATGTAGCAATAGAACACTACATCTGTAGGTCTCTGCAAAGGTAGGATAGAACCAAAGAAATAATTTCAATAATTTCAAACGGGTAGCCATGTTAGTCTGTTGCCACAAAATTAAACGGAAGTCCAGTGACCACTTAAAGATTAACAACATTCATACCAGAATTAGATTTTGTTAGCTAGAACTTGCTTTATCAGATACATAAACTGTACATTCAAATCAAATATATTAATAATATTAATGGTACTTAATTAACAAATGGAATTTGTGCTTTTAATTAATTGCCTCTGAGCTTGGAAGAAAAAATGTGTTTTGAATAGCACTAGCTGCAACCTTAAACTAGAAGTCTTAAATTAAATGTATGTAATCATAAATAAATAAAATGGGGGGTGTGGCACTGGCTCCGAAGGAGAAGGTTGCTTGAGAAGAAAGCTCTGCCCCCCCATCCCAATTCCTCATTGTACATCATCATAACAAAACTAAAAATCAAAATAAAAGAAGAATATGGGCAAACAAGGCATGGGGAAGAAAAAAGGAAAGTTAAACGTCTCAAAAAGACTGCAAGACTTCTTCCCAAACTTGCAGCAGGCAGCAGAGGAAAAGTGTGCTGCAATCAAAATGGCGGACGAAAGCAGCAGAGGTAGGAGCAATTTAACTACCCTTGCTGATCCCACGCTTATTGAATTTCTGGCCCATATGGAACAAAAAATAGTGAACAAAATGTCAACTTTGCTTCAACCATTGATACATCAGCTAACAGAAATAAAATCGGCTTTAGATAAAACAGCACAGATTGCTGGACAAGCACTAGCATTAAGCACGTCATTACAGTCTGAACTATCTGGGTTACAATAAGAGAACAAGCAATTACAAGAAAAAATTGTACATATGGCGATAACCGCAAAAAAATCAAATCTGAAGTTTAGAAATTTTGAAGAGCAAGCAACTTTAAATGTTGATTTGCCTTCTTTTATAGCGCCATGGTTAGCACAACACTTACAACTTTAAAAAGGTGCGACCCCTTTGATTACCAAAGCTTACCGAGTGAGAACCCAAAAAAATACAGAATCTAAGAAGCCTAGAGATATCTTAGCTACAATTCCAGACGGAATCCTGGAAATAGCCAGGAAGAAAGGCTCATTCCCATATAAAGGAACACCTATCTCAATACTTACAGACTTGCCATCTTCAGTTTTAAATAAAAGAAGAGAACTTAGATCAATAACTGAAGCACTGAGGAAAGCTCAGATAAAATATAAATGGACCAACTATACGAAACTTCATGTTAAAACACAGGACTTTACTTATCAAGTTGCAGACCAGGAATCTGGAAGATTACTTTTGCAAAACCTCGGTATTGAGTTCCCTAAGAACTGCAACAGTACCATACAGAAAAGAACCCAATCTCTTGCCAACACACAGGGGAAGCGGGATTCCAGTGAGATGCAGCCAGCAGGTCAAGAGCAAATAAAATTTGATGTAACAAAATGTGATGTAACAATGCAAGTTAAATGCAAAATTTAATATCATGTAAATATGTTATGACCATATAATCTTTAAAAATAATATAGGAGTAGAGGTATGGAGGGGAGGGAACAGAGCTCGTATAGGGCTCCCATTTATTTTTTTTACAGTTCTTTAAGTTTGGTATATATTTAGATACCAATAGTCTATAGGGTGTATCTCTTAGGCTACAGGGAACTGTTTAGCACAATTTAGACCATAGTTTATTTATCAGTATGTAAAATATTCATTATTTAACCGATCTAGGTATTAATATCATTGAAAAAGAGGGGGATTAGGGTTAAATGTGGGAGGGGGGAATGAAGGAAGGAATTATCTTAGTTAATAAGAGTTCTAATAAAAGCTACAAATCAATATTTTTCTTTTAAGAAGGAATAGAGTTAAGAGAGGGAGGGGGGAAGGGAGGGAGGGATTAGTTAAGCAGATTAATAAGTGTTTGAATAATGGTTACAAATCATTGTTTTCTTTTCTTTTTTATATATCATTTTCAGTAACCAGTCTCCTGAAGATCTGGCACTATGACAATCCTTATTTAATCACCTTTATTAAAGAATCTATTTTTATTTATTATCTTTACCAATATACTGAGTATCATCAATATAGAAAGAGAGCCTTATATCAAGTATAATATTATAAAGATTTTTCAATAATAATGTCAGGCTTTTGGATAATGCTTAATGTTTATTAAGCATAGTTTAATTAAAAAATATTTCAAATAAATAAATAAATAAAATGTAGTAATGCTTTTAACTGGATAATAGTTGTTTCATATTCCAGCATCATGTATCCTAACATTTTTAACAGCATAGTAAAATGCACACTGCCCCTATTTGCAAAAACCTTTAGATGTTAGTAAAAAGGGCACCCCTCTTCTCCACCTGCAAAAAGTTCACAAATGGGGAGGTCAATTTTAACCATAGTCATTGTCATTTTCACCTTTATTGCTTTAGCTATTGCCCAGGTTTCCTTATGTAGCACTGCCTTCTGTTCATTCCTTTTATCTTCTTAATATTTTTGTGCAACTAAAATATACTCCCCTCCCCGAATATTCTATTTTCTTCTTTCAATGTTCTCCTGAAGTCTTACTTCTTTCTGGCCATTTGACGCACTGATTTTCTCACAGTATGTAGGTACCATTTCATTTTCATGAGGTCTGTCACTTGGAGGAGCATGAAGAGCTGGTGCAGACTCTCTCCATTTTTGTCACTGATTGCCTGTGATTAGCACTCCTTCTACTTCATGGCTTCTTTTCATTAAAAAACAGCTAACCTTTATATGATTAATTCAGTCAAATGTGATGTCCATCATTCCAGTCCATTCTTTTTCATTATCCTTTTTTCATTAAATTAAACTGATATTCTGCATATATATCCATTACCATAGATATTATTTATTTTGGGGTTTTTTTGGTGGACAGAAAATATTTCTTTCCTTACCAAGTGCCAGAATATTTCATAGTGCTCTGGTGCCACCATGCCAGTCGTGTCTACCAGCACTGACCCACCACAACCACCCAAATCAGATTGTCTGGGTAAATCCCTGCACCAGAGTGGAACTGGGCAAGCTGAGAATGTGACGGGATTTAGTTAGTTCCCTAAGTCCACAGAGATGGCTCAAATATCATTGGTGAATTACATCAAAGTAATTATTGAATGCACAACGGTTTCACATTAACCTACATGTGAAGCTACTTTATACCAAGTCATATCATTATCCAGGTCAATATTGTCTAGGAGTATGCATAATGAAAATCCTGAGCCATAAAAATCACAGGGAAAAAAACCCCGTCTTTGAGCCTTACTTGTGACTTTCTGGAATGGAGACAGTGGTCTGGGCTGATGGTAGTTACAATGGACTGCATACAAACTTGTAACTTGGTTCCAAGAGATGGCAGAAAAAGGAGTAGGGGGTCATGTGATGGTCATATGCCCCTACACGCTTTCTTGACTTGGTGGTGGAATGGGGCTGCTGCTGCAAAGGCTCATGGCTGCATGCAGATTACGGGGAAACTGTTAGAGGCAATAAAAATAAAAAGAAAGAAAACATCTAGGACTCACAGGGAAGCTGGCATTTGTGCCTCTGTGAGCCAGTCAACATGCCCTTTAGATACACTTAATCAGAACCACTCAAAGTGGTGAGGTTGATGTTGTGCTGCTGCCATGAAGCAACTCCTTGGTTGCTGTTTGTACTCTGTTGGAGACACATACAATGTCTCCCCACAATACGAGTGGGGAGTACAATGTCCTTCAAGATCAAAAAGAGTCCAGTAGTACCTTTAAGACTAACCAACTTTATTGTAGCATAAGCTTTTGAGAATCACAGTTCTCTTCGTCAGATGCATCTACGAAAAGAACTGTGATTCTCAAAAGCTTATGCTACAATAAAGTTGGTTAGTCTTAAAGGTGCTACTGGACTCTTTTTGATTTTGCTACTATAGACTAGCACGGCTAACTCCTCTGCATCTATGTCCTTCAAGAGCATCACTTCCGTCCTGTGTGGGTTCAATTTCAATGTGTTCGTTTTCAGCCAATTGACCACAAATGTGTGTGCGGCTGCTCTAGGAAAGGAGTTTGAGTTCTACACTTACCTACGGCATTGCTAGCATCTGATATGTTACATAACTTGTTGGTGCAGAGGAGAGGAGCCCATAGCAGACATTAGGGAGCTGCTGCTATTTGTTGGTTAGTGAGATTAAAAAGAAAGAAGAAAGTTGCAGAGTTTCATATTAGTGCACTGGAAATAAGTAGACAGACTTCTGTGGTTTTAGCTCTAGAAAAATACTTTTACTACATGTCAGGGAAAATGGTACATTTGGTAAGAAAATAAAGAGTATCTAACTAACTAGCTACATCTTGATGGTTAGAGAAAAAGACTGAGATTTAGACTTAGACACTGACTGCACTGAACTGAACTGAACAGAACAAAGAGCAATAAAACCTTAGTATATTTTGCTAGTTAATTGCCTCCTAATAAACTGGCCCATCCAATAGACAATCCTAGATTCCTTCATTAAGACTAAAGACTCCCCTTTCTATGGTGGGAACTTTTTCTCAAGGCCTAAGTGGTCCTATGCTAACTCACTATTTGACTAAACAAACAGAATAACAATTTAACTCTTTCATGACTAAACATAAGATGCAAAAATCCCAGCACTATTGGTGACACTGAGATGTTGTTGTTATTGTTGTTGTAGAGTGATGTCCTTGTCCGGGGTCTGAGCCGCAGCCCCCAGACTTGACAAGAGGGAACAGCAGGTCAACCGGGCTGATGGGCAAACAGAGGGGGCAGCCAGCAGCCAGCAGGTCAACTGGTCAGGCAGCTGACAGCAGGTCAACCGGTCAGCCAGCAGACAGTAGGTCAACTGGTCTGACTGGCAAGCAGAGGGGGCAGCTGGGGGACAGCAGGTCATCCCCTCCCACGGGCAAATGGAGCCAGAACCTGCCGGCGCCAGGGGCAAGGGGCAAAGGCCCAGGGCCTCAGGAGTCAGGGGGAGACAGAGAGAAGCCAGCGAGTCCCACTCCCCTGGGGAAGGAAAGGGGACTAAGCAAGGCAGAAGGGGGCAAGGGCAGAGGGATTGGGGGCCCAGCAGTCACCCACCCAAAGACCTTACCTAAGGAGGAGAAGCAGCAGCAGCCCCAACAGCCCAAAGCCACGCCCCAGCTAGAAAATAGTAGCCTGGCCCAGGAGTTGCCAAAAGCCAAGCCACTCCAGGTGGGGCTATTGGAGGCACTCTGCAGGAAGCCCTGGGCAACAAGCCAAGGAGCCGCAGCTGGACCCACCTTCAGCCATCAGCTCAGCCAGGGAGGCCGAGCTGCTAGCCAGGGGACTGCAGCTGGACAGGCCTTCAGCAATCAGCCAAGGCAGGGAGGCTGGGCAGCCAGGGAACAAGGCACAGCTGGTGCTGGTCAGTGGGGCCAGATCAGCTACCCCAGCTGCAACTGCTTGGTGCAGCCCAAGACCGGGCTGGAAGAGGGGTGGGACAGTAGAAGGAAGCCCTATAAAAGCTGGCTGGGAAGAGCCCTGGGGTGGTGGAGGTGAGTAAGGAGTGATAATGTGGAGTGAGAGCGGTGCAATGCAAGAGTGGAGGTTTGGAGGAGAGTTCTGGAAGGAGGGGATGAAGAAGGACACAGGGGGCAAGCAGGCCAGGTTGAGCAGGCCAGTGAGTGGACTGAGAGGGAGTCTGGGTGAGGTATACCGCCCCTCCTTTCACAGAGCAGGGTCCTGCAGCATCCCTGGCCCCCCTATGACGTCAGGAACAGACCGCCCAGTGCCACGCCCAGTGGCAACGGCGGCAAGCCCTGACAGTCCTGGCCAAACTGATGGATCTCTGGGGAGTCCATTGGCTAAGCCATCCTGTTCCCCTTTTGCCATCAGAAGGAGCAATGCAGCAGCTCTCTGGCTTTTGCTTGTCTCTCACCTCTCCTCCTGTGGGGATTGAACCAGGAACCCTGGCCATGCTATTCCAGTGCATTCTCACTGAGCTGTGCCTCCCTGTGCTATGTTCGCTGCCTGAACCTTTGTGGCTGGTGGTGATGCCAGGGTTTCAACAGAGTCTTGAGTGCCTGCTGGCATGCCTCTTTAGAACTTCCCTTCTTGGCCCAGCAGCTAGGATGCTGGATGGGGGGACTTGGGGGGGGGGGGTTGAGGCTGGCCTCTGTCTTTTTTTGTCTTCCTATTTTTACTTTTTCAGGGGAAGGGTGAGAGGGGTTCTGATGTTTGCATGCACTTTTTGCCAACAGTCAAGCCCTTGCCAGGGAAGCTCTTTTGCTGACAGTCAAGCACTTGCCAGGGAAGGAGTAGGTGTCCTGTTTACTGCATGGGTGCTCTTCCCCTGTGGACCTCTTGGGCCACATGCCTCTGCAGGGGATGGTGCTGTTGCTGTAAGCAGTCGACCCCAGCCTCTGCCATATTTAATAGCTGTTGATAGCTGCCTGTGAAATAAAAAACACAGGGTCCCTGGATTAATGCAGCCTGATCTGCAGTAGGGGAATTCCAGCCAGCTGGACAGGGTGTTGCTGAGTCCTACCTGGGAGATTAAGTCATGCATGGAATGCTCATGCAAAATGCTGAGGACTGAGGTGACTAGTTTACTGCCTTCCCAGCTGCGGGCGTGTAGCTGTGACAAGAAAGGGTCTCACTGAGTCACCCCACTTAGCACATTCTGATACTCTCCTTCCATGATTAAATCCCCACCCCAAGATTTAGAATCATCAGTCTGCACTGATAAGTTTCTAACTTCTCTCTGGGAACATGAGAACCAAATCTAAATTCATCAACTCAGCTCCAGGAATGTTAATTAGCAAACTGCTTCTTTGTGAAGCACCAAGAGAACTCTGTATTTCTTTATTCACATGCTGGCAGCACCGATCAAATTCTTGGGAGATTTGTCATTCTCAAGAGATGAACTTTATGGTCTTTGTTTCAATGGCTGAGGGGGCTCCCCAGCCTCACAAGATGTTTTGCCCTATAAAAACCAGGGACCTTGCCCCATTCAAACTGTACACACTTACCCAAGCATAGTGCCCTCAGAGTCTCTCTCTGAGCCCTCCTCTGTGGCCAAAGACCACGGCAGGATGTTTGAAGCTTTCTTCCTCCGTGGATTGCTCTCTCTCCATGGATAGGTAAATATACCCCCAATCCCTCAGTCTATTCCAAACTTCTGGCTAATTTCTTAGGACTCTATGTGCTTGTGAAACTGCCTTATTTCTTGCATGTGTGCATTTTCCTCTTTGAATAAAAATACTCCTTAATTCAAGATCACCGGTCTCGTCTGGTGCCTTGGAGAGGGGACCACGTAAAAGCTCGTGGAGTATCTCATCATTACCCCTCTTGCAGAGCTTTCCTCCTTGCCACTAATTCTCCCTACTCACAAGGAGACCAATTCCAGTAACATTGCTGTGTCTTTCCTGTAACATTGCTGGGTCTTTCCTCCCTGCCTCCTGGGTCTCCATGTGTTGAGGGATGGGGAGTGGCATCGAGGGGCAGTATTCAGTTCATCAGCTTTTATTAACAGAGCCTGTGTGTTCCACTCACAGAGATGTCATCGGCTGTCATTGCCTGACTGGGGGATATTGCTGTAGTTGCTTTGAACTCCAGCATGGTTGCTATGTCATCTGTGCTTCTTGAGGAGCATGTGTTGCTGTTTCCCCCTGCGGAATGTCCATAGGGAATGGATCAGCACTGCTGCTTTTTGTTTTGGTGGCCTCCACCACCATTAGCATTGTGCTCTAAACCTGTTAACTAACTTTCAGGTAACTAGACATGGGCACGAACCAAAAAAATTTAACGAGTCTGCGGTTCGTGGTTTGGTGCCGACGACGATCCCGAGGTTGTGAACCGCAATGAACATTTTCCATTGCCGAACTGGTTCACGGTTCATGGGGCATGGAACGGCCCCCGTGGCACTTAGAGAGGCCATATTCCCGGGGAGTCTTTTGCAGGCTCTCTGTTGGAATCTGTGCGAGTGTCCTACAGTCAGTCGTGAAAGAGTTAAATTGTTGTTCTGTTTGTTTAGTCAGATAGCTAGTTAGCATAGGACCACTTAGGCCGCCAGAGAAAGTGGGAGTCTTTAGTCTTAATGAGGGAATCCAGGATTGTCTATTGGATGAGCCAGTTTATTGGGGGGCAATTAGCTAGCAACATATACTAAGGTTTTATTGGTCTTTGTTCAGTCTGCTACAACACTTCTACTACTTCAGTAGACCATGCAGTCTAAGCATTTCTCTCTCTAGTACTTAGTTGAGACTATCAAGATGTAGTCAGAAACTCTTTGTTGTTTTTCCTATCAAATGTACCCTTTTTATCCTATTATGTAGTAAAGTATATTTATAGAGCTAGAATCACAGAAGTCTGTCTTATTTCCGCTGTGCTATTATCAAACTCTGCTACTCTGCAAACTTATTATTATTATCATTATCATTATCATTATTATTATTATCATATCTCATTGCTGCTGCAACTACCAACACTCTCCTACAGCCATCACCCAAGTTTGGACAAGATTGCAAAAGGGATCTTGGAGTTATACCCTCTCCAATCCAAGGCTCCCAGGAAACTCCCACTCGATACAATTAGAGCTACCGGTTGACGTTGGCCCAGTGTATAGAAGACGGGTATTGACAGCGGCCGCCAGGCCTGGCAGGCATGGGGAGGCAGCAATGAGCCGCCTCCCCTCAGGGGGCAGGGGGGTCTGGCTGCTTGCCAGCAGCACCCCCCATGTGCCTGCCCGCCAGGCCAAGGAGGAGCGCACTGGGATTCCCAGCAATGTAGGAATGGTGGGTACTGGCGGTGGCCGCTGAGCCTGGCAGGCACAAGGAGGTGGGGGCAAGCTGCCTCCCCTCAGGGGGCAGGGGGTCTGGTCACTCGCCGGTGGCACCCCCCATGTGCCCACCCACCAGGCCAAAGATGAGCGTGCTGGTATTCCCCGCCAATGTAGGAACGGTGGGTAGTGCTGGCAGCTGCCGTGCCTGGCAGGCACGGGGAGGCGGTGGCAAGCCACCTCCCCTTTAGGGGGTGGGGGGTCTGGCTGCTCGCCTGCGGCACCCCACATATGCCCACCCACCAGGCCAGGGAGAAGCGCGCTGGGATTCCCAGCAATGTAGGAATGGTGGTTACTGCCAGCAGCTGCCGGGGCTGGCGGGCATGGGGAGGCAGCAGTGAGCCGCCTTCCCTCAGAGGGAGGGGGGTCTGGCTGCTCACTGGTCGCAACCCCCATGTGCCCGCCCACTAGGCCAAGGAGGAACATGGTGGTATTCCATGAGTGGGTGGGTGAGGACATGACATTCGGACGGGGGCCTGATCCCCCAGCAACTGCGGGTCCTCACCTCAGGGTCCCACTAAGGAAAATTTTGACAGCAGCCGATATTACCCACCTTCCTGCCTTGCTGGAAAGGATAGGAGAGAGAGGACACATCATCATGAGGAGGGGGAGGGGGAAGATCCCTCAGCAACTGACTCCTCACCCGAAGGTCCCACTGAGGAACAGTGCGGCAGCGGCAGCCAACAGTACCTACCTTACTGCCTTGCTGGAAAGGATGGGAGGGAGAGGACCTGTCATGTGGGGGGTAAGTGGGAAGATCCCCCCACAACTGCCAGGCCAAAGAGGAGCACGCTGGTATTCCCAGCATGGGTGGGAGAGGACATGACATTCGGACGGGGGCCTGATCTCCCAGCATCCGCAGGTCCTCACCCGAGGGTCCCACTGAGGAATAGTGCGGTGGCGGCAGCCAACAGTACCCAACTTCCTGCCTTGCTGGAAAGGATGGGAGGGAGAGGACCTGTCATGTGGGTGGTAAGTGGGAAGATCCCCCCGCAACCGCCAGGCCAAAGAGGAGCACTGGTATTCCCAGCATGGAGGGCGGGTGATAACCCCACTCTTTGTATTTCAATCTCTATCTGTCTCTACATACAGTTCTCCAACCATATACCATTTTCTAACTGTTAACATACATTATCCAATGTTTGTGCATACATTCTAGTGTCTTTTTCATTATACTGATATATTCTGTACTGTTCGTCTCTTTCTCTGTTTTTGATTTTCAATCCTTTTCTCCATGGATGTGGCGTGTTCTGTTTGATTCTATATCTCCTTGATGCATTCAGTCTATTTCTACTTCTAGAACGGTTGATATCTGTGTGCCCCTTTCTATCTGTTTCTCTGTTTCTCCCTCTCACTGTCTATTTGCAACTTTCTATCTCTCTGTCTCTTCCTTTGTGATTCCACCACTATTTATCTGAATCTCTCTCTTTCTACGTATATCTGCCCTTTATTATTTCTTTCCATCTCTAGCTGTCTTTTTTTCTCTTTCTATAACTATATTGTTTTCTACATTACTTTCTCTATCATTATCCATATTTGTGTCCATCTTTTTGTTTTTGTTTTTCAATACATCTTTCTATCTGTCTGTCTTGTTCAGTCTAACATGAGGAGGGGGAGGGGGAAGATCCCCCAGCAGCCGCGGGTCCTCACCCGAGGGTCCCACTGAGGAGTAATATGGTGGCAGCCAACAGTACCCACCTTCCTGCCTTGACAGAAAGGATGGGAGTTGCGGGACACATTCTCACCCAGCTGAAAGGGGTCTGTCAGTCCCGTTGACAGGGGAACCGCCATGCTATGCAACCAACTCTATCCCTATATGATACAATTGGCTGTGCAATTGTAGCCAAGCTGTCCCTCATGACCAAGGAGGGAGCAGCAGCAGGATAGTCCCTAGTGAAGCGGGGGCTGACATGACCCACCATCCTGCCTTTGCGGAAAGTAGGGGATGGGCAGGACAGGAGACATTGCTTGGATAGGTCAGAGTGGTTCCTGAGAGGGGGAGACAGAAACAGGACAGCAGCAGCAGCAGCTGACATCGGCCACCTTCCTACCTTTGTGGGATGGACATGAGTCAAGTGACTCATTCCCCCCTGCTCAGAGGGCTCAGCATTTGTGATGGATAGGGGCACTGTGCGGCTGAACTATATGTGAAACAGTTCCTGAGCTGCTGCACAAGTGCCCAAAGGAGGCTACCTCCAGCACCACCCACTTTCCTGCCTTCACAGAAAGGAGGTGTCATGATGATCTGGCTGTGCCAGGAAGGCATAACAAGGTCTCAGAAGCCTGTTAGCAGTGGGACTGCACCTGGCAAAACCTGACCCAAACATGCCAGCCCTCATTCGAGATACCTACAGGACTCGACAGGCAAGGGTGCATGGCGATGGCATGGAGAACCAAGGGGCAAAATGTTTTAGTAGCCTGCAGAAGCACACACTCTCCATGAGGGATACGGGCCATCAGCCTCGAGGTTCTATGCGGCACTGTCCCAGACCCTGAGGGGACAACCTCCGCGAGTACAGCCTGCCGGAGCGCTCTGCTCCCACCAGTGTCACCCTCAGTGCAAAGTGACCCTCCCACTGACCCCCGCTCAGAAGAGCTGTTCACCCACTTTCTCTCCCCAACGGATGTTTCACTGGGTGAGGCGGGAGACAGGCTTGGGTGGTGCTTCTTCAGGTGCTGAGTCAGGACCGTCAAAGATAGGTGCTTCGGGTTTTTGCCCCTGTGCATCAGGACATCACAGGCATGGCACCGCACCACACGGGAGTCATCAGGAAGGGGCCGGAAGTTCCTCCATACAGAGGTGTTGAAACATCGACCGCTAACTGTCCCAGGGGAAGGAGGATGAACGGTTACAAGCTGCACTGTGGGGCTGGCCATGGACGACGGGGTGAGGGGTGGACTGCAGGCGGGGACACCACCAAGAGTTTGGGATGGGGACAGAAGGGATCTTTCATAACACACATACCATTCCTCCAGGGATCCATTGCCCACCCACCCCTCCTGAAAATGTTGAGAGAGATTCTCTCCCCCCTGCGGAAAGACCTCTTTGGCCTCCTCCACAGCCCACACAGGTGAATTGGGGGGAGCGGGAGGACTCTCTGAGGCCCCCGAGCCACACCCAATACTGCTTTCCACAACTGAAGCAGGAGGACTGCCATCGCACCTCACCCCACAACTACCCTTGGCGGCCAACACAAGAGGAAGACTCATTATGCCACCAAACTAGAATTAAGGAGGACAGGAAAGGAGATGACTCTGTGTGCCCTCTGCCGCGGTGCCCACTGAGCTTGGCCCCAGGGCCTGGCAGCAGCCCTGGAACCAGAGGCTGAGGCTAGAGCCCTAGCCCAGCACACCAAGATGCCTGACTACCAGATCAGGCACTGAGCCCTCAGCTGAGGTGCCCACTGAGCTTGGCCCCAGGGCCTGGCAGCAGCCCTGGCACCAGAGGGAGGGATGGACTAGAGCCCTAGGCCACCACTCCCACAGACCTGACCAGATCAGGCACTAATAATACTGTGTGAGGCCTCAGCTGAGGTGCCCACTGAGCTTGGCCCCAGGGCCTGGCAGCAGCACTGGAACCAGAGGCTGGGGCTACAGCCGTAGCCCAGCACACCAAGATGCCTGGACAGAACAGGCACAGAGTCTAAGAATAATAATAGTAATAATAAGAATTAAAATGATAATGATTGTGATAATAATAAGAATCATTTGGTGAGCCCACAGGCCATGTGCCCACTAAGCTTGGCCCCAGGGCCTGGCAGCAGCCCTGGCACCAGAGGGAGGGAGGGACTAGAGCCCTAGCCCACCACTCCCATAGACCTGACCAGATCGGGCACTAATGTGAGCCCTCAGCCGAGGTGCCCACTGAGCTTGGCTCCAGGGCCTGACAGCAGCCCTGTCACCAGAGGGAGGGAGGGACTAGAGACCTAGCCCACCACTCCCACAGACCTGAACAGATCAGGCATTAATGTGAGCCCTCAGCCGAGGTGCCCACTGAGCTTGGCCCCAGGGCCCGGCAGCAGCCCTGGCACCAGAGGGAGGGAGGGACTAGAGCCCTAGCCCACCACTCCCACAGACCTGAACAGATCAGGCGCTAATGTGAGCCCTCAGCTGAGGTGCCCACTGAGCTTAGCCCCAGGGTCTGGCAGCAGCCCTGGCACCAGAGGCTGAGGCTACAGCCCTAGCCCAGCAGCACACCCACAAGCCTGACCACCAGATCAGGCAGTGATAATACTGTGAGCCCTCAGCCAAGGTGCCCACTAAGCTTGGCCCCAGGGCCTGGCAGCAGACCTGGAACCAGGCCCTGGGGCCTGGAAATCCAAGCTGAATTATACTCTCAGTCTCTCTCCCCAAAGGCTAGTAAGTGGCAAACAAGAGCTCTGTCCCATTCCACTGCTCGCTGAAAGTGAAACCCAGCCTGGGAGACCATGGCTATTTATAAGCACAGGTCCCATTGAGCAATGCAGGAGGTCTATGTTTGGACATCAGAGCTGCCTATCAGGGTTTGCAGGGATGCGATTGGAGTGCCCATGGCTACAGAACACCCCCTTCCCCCTCCCTCCCCTGGGTGTCTTCTCCCAACTTGTAACCGCTTTGCAGCTCCGTGGTTGAAAGGAAGACCTGCCGATCAAGGTAAGCTGGGCTTCCATTCGGGTTTCCAGGGTGACAGAAGGAGCGCAGACAGAGTTCAGGCATTCCCCTGGCTCCGTTTCCAGGGGAATTGATTGCTGATGCCTGACTGTCTGGCTTCCTGAACCATGGCTGAACGCACCAAACCAGGCTTCTTCCGAATGCAGGTTCGTTGGACGAGGACAATCACGAACCACCGGATCGCGATCGCCAATTTCATGGGTTTTTGAAGTTCGTGAGGCAGTTCGTGCCCATCTCTAGTTATAACATGCATATCCTTGGCTATCCTTAGAACAACCTTCCAGATCAGTTTTATTGAAAACCATATTGCAGAATACTGAGAGGGACAGAGCTGAGGCTGAGAAATAGTGGCTTGCTTGATAAGATAGAGAGTTCATGGCAGAAACAAGATTTGAGTCAGGGACTTCCAGTTCACACCTCATACCCCTATCCCCTGCAATTCAGTGAATGGTGGTGGCAGTTTCTGCCATATGTAAGCAAATCCCTTTACTTGGCATGTGCAAAGAAGATGAAGCAGAGTTTGCTTTAGTCTACTATTTGAAAACAAAATCTGCCGCCTTTTTTGTCCTTTATACCCCTTTAGTCCCCTTCTTTCCTAGCTTAATAAGGTTCTTTTTCTGAACCTATGGGCCATTCCTTGGCATCAAGAAGCACATTTTTACTCCTCTAACCACACTCTCTTAAGGTAGTGATAGGTACCCTACCAACCTAGGAGTCATCTAAATATATGGATAACATGCACAATTCTGTTTCCCTTTAATCAACCAACTCTTGTGATCATCCTTGGCTCTTGTAATACCTTGATAACCTGAAAAGGGCAGAAGCACCATTCCATCCCACCATGCCGAAAGTGTCCATGCTTGGGACACTGGGCTGATGTAGGTACAGAGAAGAGCTGTGGCTTGTGCTCGGCCCTTTTGGTCTTTCGCTTCTCACATTACCTGACAATTTTGGAAGGAGTGACTCTGCTGCAGATGCTGAGGTAAAAAAGTAACTCAATCTGAACTGAAATTGAAAAATGAACAGTTAACTTCTATAGCAGGAAAGAAACATGCACTCCCTCCACCCTTGTCCTTTGCTGCTGCCTGTTCACACAAGGCATCAAGTTGCCTCCATTGATGGTTTTGCACTCAAGCTCTGCTACATGTGAAAAGTTATCTGTGAGAATCATTTCATTACCCACTCATAGCTGAAGTTATAGCATGAGAAATATTCTTGTACCTGCTGCTATAAAATCATTTCAGGATATTACTTATTGTTCATGTATATGCATACATTGATTTTCCAGCCCACTCCATCCCAAGGGCTTAGACAAGCTAACAGTCCATTTAACCTAAATGAAATATACGTCTCATCATTAAAATAAATCCCTGTATTTCCATTTTCAATTTCAGCTACCGAAGCAAGACTAACTTTTTAAATATTGTCATTACTTCCAAAAGATGCTTACCTTTTCTTGGTTTCAAGTGCCAGGTGAGGAATATTCCAGAAGGGTGGAATCATAATAGAAATGTTCCTTTATGTACCATTTTTGGTTTGAGCTTATTACAAAGAAGGTATCTTCAGGAAGGCAATATGCATTGACAGGGGTACCATCTGGGAAGGTCAAGAATAGAGATGGGCATGAACCGGAAAAATCCGAACCATGTGGTTCGTGGTTTGTCAAATTTCACGAACCATGAACCACGAACTTTCACGAACCTGCCCCTCATTCGCGAACCGGTTTGTTTGGCTCGTGAAAACGTCATACCCAGGTCAGAAAATCATCACTTCCGGGTCAGCAGAAGTTCACTTCCAGGTCAGCAGAAGGTCTGCAGGAAGTCCATCCCCTGTTGCCTAGGAAACTGATTGATTGGCACCAGGCTGTCTGCAGTGACGAACCAAAAAACAAACCAAACGAACCAGCCTAAAAGTTCATGGTGGTTCATCAGAAATGGGATCTGACGAACTGTGGTTCATGAACAACGAACCAGTCTGGTTCGTGCTTAATTTTTGTTTGTATTTCGGTTCATGCCCATTTCTAGTCAAGAATAGTTTGCTCCATACCATGTTTCACAATCAAAAGGTTATTCATCAGGATTCTGTTTACTATGAAGTATTTTTAAAGCAATCATAACAATGCTAGTAAAATTCTCTGTTAGTTTGCAAATTAATCATGAATAGCCTTTTGGATCTTGCTGTTCATTTTGCTCACCATTAATAATTTCTCCCCCTTGTACCCCTGTTGATCAATCTTTATTCAATTAATGATATCATCACCTTAGTAAGGTAAATAAATAGTTTGTATTACTTCTGAGATTCTCCACCTAACAGCCTATAGATCTACCACTAAATGGAGGAAACAATCAATGCAATCCTAAACAGAGTTAGTCCAGCCTAAGCCCATTGCTCAAGATTGTACTGAATACTAACCCTGACAGACCAACAATCTGACTAAAAGGCAGCTTCATTCAAATGTTCAGTCTTTGCTGTAGAAATTGGATTGAGATGTTGCTTGTCTTGTTCTGACATTTCTTTGAGTGGTTGCCATTGCCAACAACAACACTGAGTCTTTTCCTTCATTTTCTTTGATATGATATAGTACTTTTGTTGCTGGAGAAATGGCGGC
The DNA here is from genome assembly GCF_028583425.1 of Eublepharis macularius. Taxonomy (NCBI): domain Eukaryota; kingdom Metazoa; phylum Chordata; class Lepidosauria; order Squamata; family Eublepharidae; genus Eublepharis; species Eublepharis macularius. Next base: position 67,045,906 of record NC_072793.1, read on the forward strand.
CTCACAGAAACTCACAAAAAGAGAATTCTTCATGTGGGGGTTATTACTTAGTGTGCTTTCCTTTATGTATAACTTTAAGATCATGCCAGAATTGGCTCATGAGAATCACGTTGTATACCAGTTATAGAAACAGGATTTAATTTGGAGTATGAGTAAAGGGACGATTAAACAAGCACATTGGTGTAATGGAGAAGGATAGATCTTGGAGCCTGGGCTCAAAAAACCACAACGCTGTGACATTCTTTGAGTGATCTTGGGCAAGTGACTATTCTTGTTAAACCTGTCTCATAGGATTGTTGTGAAATGGGAGAGGGATAACTATGTATGCTACCCTGAGCTCTTTAGAGAGTGGGATAAATATTTACATTTAGTTTTAGCCAAGTGTTACACATGCAGTAAAAACTGTTGTAAGAAACAGTTTTAATAAAGCCCTATTTATGCACCAATACTCAGGTTACTGAGCTACAGTCTCTTCTGCTTGGATCATCCTGCTCTACTTGCAGCTGATTCCCTTCAGTTGATAGTGGAGGTGTGGCCTTTACTGGCAGCACTAAACGAAACAGGTGTGTCCTTGATTATCAGCAGTGCTGTGATGTATTTTGTTATTAAATGAGATGAACCATAACTTCTACATCTGGATGGTGCTTTAGCAATGGAAGAGAATCCCCAAATACAGCAGATCAGGTAGCAAGAGGCCTTACTCAAAAACACTGGAGCAATATCCCTAGAAAAGTTCTATAGAAGAAGCATTAATGTTAAGCATTTCTCTAGCTTTGAATAAACCAAAAATAGGCAATATAAAACTGCAGGCAGCATCAGAACTTCCATGAGTTTACTTTCATCAGAACTGCCACCCCTTTACTTCTATAATGTCTAGCCCATGAATATGTTACTGTGTGATGTCTGCCCCAGACTGTAGGCAAAACACCTTGGCTTGCCTGATGCAGCCATCTGAGAGCAGAGTTGACAGTACTTCCTCTGCAAATACTAGGACTCAGAAATGTTAAGGATGGTGGCTGGGGAGGGTAAAGTTTGTGAATGGTGTTATGTCACTTCCAGGTGATGTTCTAAGAATTTCCCCTATGCTCTATGGTAAAGACCATAGAGACATGAGGAAATAGTTAAGTATTGTTATGGAGGCCATTTTTCTTCCACTCTTCAATTTCTCAAGGGCTAGGGTTTGCCTGTCATGGGTAGACATGGGCATGAACAGGAAAAAAACAACAAACACGCTGTTTGTGGTTTGTTGCCGCCCACAAACAACGAACAACAAACATTGACGAACATGATGCTGTCACAAACATGTTCATTGTTCATGGGGGCCTACAGCCCCCAACCCCAACCCCCCCCACATAGCCCCCCTCCCCTCAAATCCACTTACCTGGCCCTTTAAAGATCCCTCTAAACTATCAGCTGGCAAGTGGCGGGAGGGATTCCCCCCTGCCACGTGCCAGCTGATAGTTTAAAGGGCCCTGTCCTGCCACTTGCAAGCAGCAGGGCCCTTTAAACAAACCCAGCCCCCAGCCCCACCCCACCCCAGCGCTGCCAGGCTTCTTCTGCCTGGTGCGAGCAGTGTGGGGAGATTCTCCCCTTCTCGCTTGCACCCAGCAGAGCTGGCACCCTGTGGCTGCTTCTGCCTGGTGCGAGTGGGGAAGGGAGATTCTCCCCTTCACGTTTGCACCCGGCAGAGCCGGCGCCCCGGGGCTGCTTCTGCCACATGCAAGCGGGGCAGGGAGATTCTCCCTGGCCCGCTCACACCTGGCAGGGCTGGTGCCCCAGAGCCACTCCTGCCCCATGCGAGTGGGCCAGGGAGAGTCTCCATGGCTCGCTCAGACTGACAGGGCCGGCGCCATGAGGCTGCATCTGCCCCATGCAAGCGGGCCAGGGAGATTCTCCCTGGCCTGCTCGCACCTGGCATGGCCGACACCCCAGGTCCACATCTGCCCCGTGTGAGCTGGGGATATTCTCCCTGGGTCACGCGGACCCAGCAGGGCTAGCACCCCAGGTCTGCATCTGCCCCGTGTGGGTGGGCCAGGGAGATTCTCCCTGGCTCGCTCGCACCCAGCAGGGCCAATGCCCCGGGGCCACATCTGCCCCATGCGAGCAGGCCAGGGATATTCTCCTGGCCTGCTTGCACCTGGCAGGGCTGGTGCCCTAGGGCCACTCCTGCCCCATGCTAGTGGGACAGGGAGATTCTCCCTGTCCCTCTTGCACTGGGCAGAAGAAGCCACACGGCGCCGGCTCTCCCAGTGCTAAGAGAGGCTGGGAGATTCTCCCCATCCCTGTCGTACCAGGATACAGGCAGCCAGCCACTCGTCAGGGAAGCCCCCGACGAGCAGCTGATTCAGGGGTTTAAATGCCCCTTTCTGTGCCACTGAGCAGCGGCACGGAAATGGGCATTTAAACTCCTTGTTGATTCCTGCTTTCCAGGGCAACAGCAGGAGTTCAACCAATCCCCGCCTGAGTTGCCATGGGAATTAATTGCAGGTGCCAGACTGTCTGGCTTGACGAACAGCAATGAACGAGGCTTCCAATGACCACCTTTTCATTTGGAATGGGGCCTCATGAACAGCCTGTTCACAAACAGCCAAACAGGCTGTTCATAGGCTTTTTTGCATTTGTAATGCTGTCCGTGCCCATGTCTAGTCATGGGCAGCCAAATGGCAAGTCTGAGAGTCTTACATTGCTTGTGTGTGTGTAAAGTGCCATTATGTCTCAGTTGACTTATGGCAACCCTTGCTGGAGTTTTCAAGTTACGATACTAAGAGAGAGGTTTTTGCCATTACCTGCCTCTGAGTAGCCACTCTGGTCTTCCTTGGCAGTTCCCATCCAAGTACTAACCAGAGCCAACTTTCCTTAGCTTCTATCTGATGAGATCAGAGTCTCCTGGGCCATCCAGGTCAGGGAATTGCCTATATACGTAGTTCTTTAATCTATCAGGTACCCACTGCAAACATGAGAAACACAGGAATTCTCAGAGTTGTTTCAACTTTCCTATTTTTAAATCCCTTTGACTGTAACTTGGGCTCCTCAGAAGTATTTCTGTTACTTAATTTGGCTCACTTGCCTTTCTTCTTTCGAACTGTGATGTCATGGGGCATTCTGTTGCCTGTGCCAATAGTCATTTGCTTATTTTAGTACATGTTTAGTTCATACAGTAGTTAGATCAGAACTGTTCATTCTACTAGTATTTATTTCTACTTTAAACTCTTCATGAGAGTTCCTGCTGCAAAATGTACATTTTAAATAATATGGTTTCAGGATGTTTTGAAAATGTGAATGATGTGGACTTCATTAGTATTTCACCTCAGCATACCCATTATACCATAAGGCTCCAAGTACCTACATTCAATGGGGATAAACACAAATGAAAAGACTGCCTGGTGAGAAGTGGCACCATGAACAACTACTCAAGCTCTTTCACCTACAGATCCTAACTGATCCACTATTGCCTCAGACTGCAATACAGGGTTAATAGTACTTACCTACTATCTAGGAATGTGGTAACATTTTAATTTGATACTGCATATTGTTTGAACATTTGAAATGCACTATTAGAACTGCTTAGTACTGTTATTACAAACCTAGGAAGATAGCTATTGCTATGATATCTGTATTATCTGTACCCAAATCTCTCTGTATATTACTTTCTTAAACTTTTTTTTAAACATCTTTTTGATGCATCCTTGAATAGTGACATGAATTATTTCTATAGTTATGAGGAGCTATCATAGCTTCAGAAATGTAATTTACTTAGCTACATAGCTAGCCTTGTTTGTCACCATATACTTGCCACTCAAGTCTCCACACAATCCTTTGTGGTATTTCATGCTGACAATATGAAGTAATAAATAACTCATGCCCTTTTCAGAAGAGGCTTATTCCTTTTTAATAGAATTGAACCAAGCTTCTTTTTTTCATAAGCAATTCTGTAAAAAAATATTGCACACAGCTTTCTTTACAACAAATGCTACTACCATCAGGTGCGCAGTGTTTGGTGTGATGAAAAAAATATCACCAAGGAAGCCATCCTTTATAGTGCACCTGGAGCCTAGCTTGCACTTGCCATATATTTCAGATCAATTGTATCTAGGTAACCATTCTAATCGCAATGAAATTTGAAACATGAGGGCTGTTGTATAAGAGGTGCCATTCAGAGCAGGTACAGAAAGGGCTACTGATTGCTAAAAAGTGTTTGGAATGTACCAGAGGGCATACAAATATATTACAATGTTAGTTTTATACCACAACTGCCAAAGAAATCTGGTGCTGAAGGCTTTGCCTCTGATCACAGTAGCTTAATCTATGCTACATGAGAAAAGAGAAGTTAACTTGTTCTAATGTCTGTAGATATCCCCCAATGGGCGTTGAGTCTATTAGAATGGTTTGGTCCAAACACTCATCAGGCCTTTGACGAGAGGACCACTCAGCTGAATGGAGAGGGCATGTCTTGGTCTGTGTGAAAAGAAAGCACACTTCTGATGCCTTTGCCTGTGCCTATTTCTAAATAAAGCACATACTACAAAGTAAGTCACCATTGCAATACTATTTGTCCGGGGTCAGCAGCCCAGCCCCCGGACTTGCTGACAGGCAGCGGCAGGGGGCAGCCAGGAGACAGCAGTACAACCGCTCTGTCTGGCAAACAGAGCCAGAACCTGCCTACTCCAGGGGGAAGGGGCGAAAGGCCAAAGCCTCAGAAGGCTGGAGGGAGCAGGGAGAAGCCAGCTAGTCCCACCCCCCAGGGGGAAGAGAGGGGGCTAAGCAGGCTAGAGGAAAAGGGCCAAGGCAGGGGGAATAGGGACACAGCAACAACCCAAACAGAGCCCTTACCTTCCAAGGAGGAGAAGCAGCCACTACAGCCCAGAGCCACCCCCTGGCTAGAGGACAGCAGCCTGGCTCAGGAGGTGCTAGGAGCCAAGCCCCTCCAGGTGGAGCTGCCACAGGCATTCTGGGGGAGGAGATGGGTAGCCCCGCCCGGCATCAGTGAACAGGCAGCACAGAAGCTGGCCAGGGCAGCTCCTCGCGAGCAAGGCCAGCCAGGCTCAGCAGCACATAAGCCGGCTGGGGCAGCTCCTCGTGAGCAAGGCCAGGCAGGCTCAGCAGCACAGAAGCCGGCTGGGGCAGCTCCTCATGAGCAAGGCCAAGGAGACCTCAGCTGGGGATGGCTCGCATTCAATCCCACCCTGCCAGCAAGGCAAGGAAGCCAAGAAGGGATTAGTGGTAGGAGGGAAACACCTGAGGGAAGGCCCAGCTGGGCCAAGTCAGGAGATGACACGAGCCTAGAAGGAGGGCGGGGCGGGGAAAGGAAGCCCTATATAAGGTGGCTAGGAAGAGCTCTGAGGTGTGGGTGTGAGTGAGGAGTGATGATATGGAGTGAGAGCAGTAGGATGCAAGGGTGGAGGCTTGGAGGAGAGTGCTGGAAGGAGAAGATGAAGGAGGATGCAGGGGGTAAGCAGGCCAGGTTGAGCAGGCCAGCGAGTGGACTGAGATGGAGTCTGGGTGAGGTATACTGCCCCTCCTTCCACAGAGCAGGGTCCTGCAGAATCCCTGGCCCCCCTGTGACGTCAGGTGCAGACCGCCCAGTGCCACGCCCAGCGGCAGTCGCGGCAAGCCCTGACAAGTTGGTGGCCCGTAAAGGGAAGGTCGTTCCCACACAGGCGCCAGGCGAGGGGATGCATCCCAACGCCACGGCAGAGCTCAGACCATGGCTAGAGGCACACCTGGATGAGATGTGGAGGAAGCTGGAGGCAACCTTCCAAGCAGCTCAGGTGGAGCTAGCACAGGCAGTGGAGCACCAGATGCAAGCCTGCACCCCTGCAGCCACCCCACCAGTGGTATGCGCATTTGCGTGGGAAATTAACCCACCAGCCGGCAAGGCGGTGCAGGGTCTGTGCGCCACCGTGAGAATAGGACGGCAGACCCTACAAGCCCTGTTGGACTCAGGGAGTGCAGTATCAGCAATTCGTTCCCAACTCATCCCAGCTGACACCCCAGTGCACCGCTGGGTCCCGGTGACAGATGTGATGGGCCGCACCCAGACGTACCCTATGGTCTGGATCACAGTGGAATACCTGGGAGCGCTCCGCCGCCTGGAAGTTGCCAAGGTGGCCCACTTACTGCTCCCTATGCTGCTGGGGAGAGATGCCCCGGGGTTCTCCAGGCTACTTAGGGAGGCAGCCGAGGGACTGGCAAACCCACAGGTCGCCCCAGCGCTGCAAGTGGAGGAGGCCCCCGACCCGGATGAGGGTCCCTCTACCAGACCAGGGGCAGGCCCGCTGGCCAAGGACCCAGTGGGACCCCCGGCCGACCGTCCCTTCTGCGAGGCCCAAGGGGCAGATGAGTCCTTGCAGCGCTTGCGGGAGACAGCAGCTCGTGAGGAGGACCGAGTGCAGGATGAGCGGAGGTCCCAACGGCTTCCCCGCATTGAGAAGCAAGGAGGGGTGTGGGTCCGCCTAGCCCGTGCCCCAAATGGCCAGGGAGAGATCCGCCAGCTACTGGTGCCAGCAGCTTACCGGGCAGAAGTCCTCCGCACAGCCCATGAGCACGCTTGGGCCGGGCATCTGGGGCACCACAAGACCCTGAAGAAGATCCTTGAGCGGTTCTTCTGGCCCTCCGTGAACGCGGACGTGAAGGCACACTGCCGCTCGTGCCCCACCTGTCAGCGGGTGGCAGCCCGGCGCCCACCAAAGGCCCCCCTCTCCCCGCTGCCTGTCATGGAGACGCCCTTCCAACGCATCGCGATGGACTTTATCGGCCCACTGCCACGCATGCCCCGGGGCCACCGCTTTGCCCTGGTGATCGTGGACTATGCTACACGATTCCCTGAGGTCATCCCGCTTAAGACGATGCAGACCCCGGGGATGATACGAGCCCTGTCCAAGCTTTTTGCCATGGTGGGACTGCCTGATGAAATCTTGACAGACCGGGGGGGGGCCATTCCGGGCCAAAGCCATGCGTCAACTCTGCCAGAATTTGGGGATCCGGCAGGTATTCACCTCGGCGTACCACCCTCAGACCGACGGTTTGGCAGAGCGTCTGAACCAGTCCGTCAAGGAAGCCTTGAGGAAGATGACACGGGACAAGCCTCGACAGTGGGACCTATACATCGACCCCCTCATGTTCGCCCTTAGGGAGACCCCGCAGGCGTCCACCGGCTTTAGCCCCTTCGAACTGCTGTACGGGCGCAAGCCGCGGGGGATGCTCTCTCGGTTGGCAGAACGGTGGGGTCCCCGCACCAGCAGCCCTGCTCCCCCCATACCGGAGTACATGAGCCAGCTCCGCGAGCGGGTGCAGCAGTCCCAGGCCGAGGCCAACCGCCAGCTGACCCACGCCCAGACAAAGCAGAAGGCGGCCTACGACCGGGGCGCAAGGATGAGGACCTTCCAAATCGGAGAGAAGGTCCTGGTATACCACTCGGTGTTCCCACGGGAGGAGGGGGACCCATGGAGGGGCCCTTACCAAATTTGGAGGGTGCTGGGCCCCACCACCTATGAGCTGCAGTGCGGGCCAGGCCGACGCAGAACCCTGCACGTGAACCTGCTCAAGCGGTGGCATGAGCGGCCAGAGGACAGGTGCGTCTTGGCTGAAGACCCCTTAGACCTCCCAGACAGCGAGCTGCCATGGACTGCTGACGCCCCAGAGTTCGAGGAGCCGAAGGTGGATCCACAGCTCAACCCTGCCCAGAAGGCCCAGCTACAGGCCCTGTGGAGGCAAGTGCCTGGGGTCTTTTCAAGACGCCCTGGGGTAACGAACCTGGTGCACCATGCCATCCCCACCCAGCCGGGGCAATCTGCACGGGCAACCTGGCGACCCATCCCCCGGAAGCAGTGGGAGGCAGTGGATCGGGAGACGGAGGAAATGCTGCGCCTGGGGGTGATTGAACCGTCCCAAAGTGAATGGCGCAGCCCCATCGTGTTGGTGCCGAAGCCAGACGGGTCGACTCGATTCTGCGTCGACTACCGCGAGCTGAACAAGGTGGCCAAGTTCGACGCATACCCCATGCCCCGGGCAGATGTTCTGGTGGGGCAGTTGGGGCCCGCACGGTACCTATCCGCCCTCGACCTAACGAAAGGGTACTGGCAGGTGCCAGTTTGCCCCGAGGACAAGGAAAAGACAGCCTTTGCCACCCCCCCGGGGCCTCTTCCAGTTCCGCCGCATGCCCTTCGGCCTCCATGGGGCAGCAGCTACCTTTCAGCGACTGGTGGACCAAGTCCTGGGGGGCTGTCGGGACTTCGCAATGGCTTACATTGATGACATCGTCATCTTCAGTCCCGACTGGCCCACCCACCTACAACATCTGGAAAGAGTCCTCACCGCGCTCCAGAAGGCAGGGCTGAAGGCCAACCCCAAGAAGAGCCACTTGGGGTTCCAAGAACTCAAGTACCTGGGGTTTGTCATAGGGGGTGGGCAGGTCCGCCCTCCCCCTGAGAAGGTGGCCTCCATCAGGGATGTCCCCCAGCCTCAGACCAAGCGTCAGCTCAGGCGGTTCCTGGGACTCCTCGGCTATTACGGGCGCTTCATTCCCCATTTTGCATCCCGCGCAGCCCCCCTGACAGACTGCCTGAGGAAGGGCAGCTCTAGTCGCCTCAGCTGGACGCCAGAGCGGACGGCCGCCTTCCAAGACTTACGCACCGCCCTGTCAGACACCACAAAGCTCTGGAACCCTGACTTTGAGAGGCCCTTCATCCTGGCAACTGACGCGTCGGCCTCGGGCCTCGGGGCGGTCTTGATGCAGGAGCGAGACGGGGAGAGGGTGCCCATCTTGTTCTTAAGCCGCAAGCTCCAGCCAGCAGAGCAGAAGTATGCCACCCTCGAGAGAGAAGCCCTTGCCATCAAGTGGGCCGTGGGGGCTTTGAGATATTATCTGGCCAATAACCCCTTTACGCTGGTGACGGATCATGCACCGCTCCAGTGGATGCACCGCATGAAGGAGCACAACCCCCGCGTCCTGAGGTGGTACCTGTCCCTGCTGCCGTACCGATTCGCCATCACCTACCGTCGGGGGGCCAACCACATGGACGCAGACTTCATGTCACGGCTCTTCGAGCCAGACCCCCCCGAGCCGACGTCCAGGCTAAGAGGGGGTGTGTGTCCGGGGTCAGCAGCCCAGCCCCTGGACTTGCTGACAGGCAGCGGCAGGGGGCAGCCAGGAGACAGCAGTACAACCGCTCTGTCTGGCAAACAGAGCCAGAACCTGCCTACTCCAGGGGGAAGGGGCAAAAGGCCAAAGCCTCAGAAGGCTGGAGGGAGCAGGGAGAAGCCAGCTAGTCCCACCCCCCAGGGGGAAGAGAGGGGGCTAAGCAGGCTAGAGGAAAAGGGCCAAGGCAGGGGGAATAGGGACACAGCAACAACCCAAACAGAGCCCTTACCTTCCAAGGAGGAGAAGCAGCCACTACAGCCCAGAGCCACCCCCTGGCTAGAGGACAGCAGCCTGGCTCAGGAGGTGCTAGGAGCCAAGCCCCTCCAGGTGGAGCTGCCACAGGCATTCTGGGGGAGGAGATGGGTAGCCCTGCCCGGCATCAGTGAACAGGCAGCACAGAAGCTGGCCAGGGCAGCTCCTCGCGAGCAAGGCCAGCCAGGCTCAGCAGCACATAAGCCGGCTGGGGCAGCTCCTCGTGAGCAAGGCCAGGCAGGCTCAGCAGCACAGAAGCCGGCTGGGGCAGCTCCTCATGAGCAAGGCCAAGGAGACCTCAGCTGGGGATGGCTCGCATTCAATCCCACCCTGCCAGCAAGGCAAGGAAGCCAAGAAGGGATTAGTGGTAGGAGGGAAACACCTGAGGGAAGGCCCAGCTGGGCCAAGTCAGGAGATGGCACGAGCCTAGAAGGAGGGCGGGGCGGGGAAAGGAAGCCCTATATAAGGTGGCTAGGAAGAGCTCTGAGGTGTGGGTGTGAGTGAGGAGTGATGATGTGGAGTGAGAGCAGTAGGATGCAAGGGTGGAGGCTTGGAGGAGAGTGCTGGAAGGAGGAGATGAAGGAGGATGCAGGGGGTAAGCAGGCCAGGTTGAGCAGGCCAGCGAGTGGACTGAGAGGGAGTCTGGGTGAGGTATACTGCCCCTCCTTCCACAGAGCAGGGTCCTGCAGAATCCCTGGCCCCCCTGTGACGTCAGGTGCAGACCGCCCAGTGCCACGCCCAGCGGCAGTCGCGGCAAGCCCTGACACTATTCAAAAGTAAAACACTATCCCTGGAACTTCTCACTTCTTAGGGAAGTAGGACTGGGAACTGTAGCTTAGTGAAGGAGTGATAATGCTTAGAAATTGTAACTTGGGGGGCAACTGGTAATCCCATCCCCTTAAAGTTCCCATATCTCCTGGGAAGAAGGAATGACAAATCAATTTAAATATGATAAACCTTAAATATCAAGCAATAAAGATTCCTATAAACTACAGCAAATACGGCAGACACTCCCATTCAGAAGGGAACAGGAATGTGTGTGTGTACTTTTCCCCTACTTCCAAATGACACAAGTTTAATTGAAGAACTAAAAAGAGCCTATGTGAGCACAACAGTGCATGAGGTGGATCCTGGCTAGCATTTCCACTGGTGCAAAGCCTTCTGTTCACAGAGTACGCTCTTTCAGCCTATCACCTCCTCTGGGAGCTCGAAATGCCCCTTGAATTCCAGATGGGGCCCTGAGGATTTGGGGGGTCATTTTGGGCTCCTGCAGGAGGCAGGAAGTAGGGAAATCTCTGTGAGTAGAAGTCCTTGCACCCATGAAAACCACTAGTCAAGATCCAGGGCCATATGTATAGCTTTCTCCACACAACGAAGATCATTGTTCATTTTATGTTATCTTTCATGAGGAGAAAACCTTATGCATGTACTCATGTAGGCTTTCTTCAAATAGGAGGTGGTAATAAATAGGAGATGACAAAATAAAATTATAAGAAACCTTGAAGAAAGCACTAGCAAACAAAAGCCTGTGCAACTGAATGACACCTATACAGTGTCTGATATATTTGAGGTACCATATACCATACCTTCCTTTTCCATAAAAGCTTTGATATGAATGCTGACAGAAGCCTGTTTTTCACAGCATGGTCATTTTTTCCTTATTTCCTTTCTGTGTTTATATTTGAGCTGGTTCCTCTTCCAAGGAGTTCAGGGTACTCTTTTACAGGCTCACAACAACTTTGTGAGTGACTTGCTCAGGCCAACTTAATGGACATCTTAATGAAACTGGGCTGAGTTGGGCTTCCCCGCGTTCTCCAGCCCAAACAATCTAACTGTGCTGCCAAATCAGCTCTACATTCTGATCACATAATCCAAGCTGGCAAGCCTCCACTCTTTGTCAGCAGGGTGCTGTGTTCCAGATTTAATCAACATCACTGTCACAAGTGATTCATGTGTACTCATGAGATCATGAACTCATAAGTGCTACTCACCAGTAATGGAAAAAAAATTAATGTCCAGAATGCCTTGATCTATTCCAACAAAAAGAAGTCACAGACAGAGCAAACAAACTGAATCCAGATCGTGGTTACATAGATGCACCTGTGCCGTGCTCACACCACCAATGACAGAATAAATATTCTCAACCCTGGCTCCCTACCCTTCAGTATCCCTTTCCTGCTTTTCAATACAGTAACATCTGGTTAAACTGCCAGTGTGTGTAATCTATTCAGTGAAGTTGCATTTGCAATGTAACAGCAGGAACAGAACCTATTGCCATGCATGAATGGGATTGATTTACTGCTTGTTTCCTGTTGACCCATTCATTCTAGTTTCTAATCCCAGAAACTTGAGATCCAAGGTACAGGAGGAGTTGCTGTACCTCATGCTGGGCATACAGAAATCAGGGGACTGTCCTGACTTCAGAAGGTATTATCACAATATATTCTCCTGAATCTGCCAACTCACCAATTGTAGAAAGCCAGTTGTGCATGCACCGTTTTTCCTGTAATGACAGACTCCCCTTCTGATCTTGTAAAAATATATAAACCAATAATTCTTATCCTTCATGATTATTATGTCAACAAGTCTTGCAAACCCCCTGACAGGAATGTATTATCATCCCTACAGTGCAAATCAGGGACTAAGGTTGAGAGAGACAGAGTTGAATTACAGCCACCTAACTAATTCTCTAGCTCCTAATGACTCCAAGGTAGGCTTACACAATGCTTTCAGGCTGAAGTAATCAGAGCATGCTTTTTATTGCCTACTAGCAACTGCCACTCTTTTTACAAGAGCCATTTTCATATACTTTTAGCGTATTACATATTCTGTAATATAGATAGTTCATTGATACACCATTCACCTCTCAATTCTTTTCTATTTAAATATATACTTTTGGTAGACTTCACAAAATTTCTTTTTTGTATATTTTTTCCTGTAGTTCGTGAGTGGTAAACAGGCTTATTTCAGTCCTGATGGCAAACCTTAATTCACAATGTGATTTAAGCTGGAGGAATCATAAGGCTTATTTAGCTTTTTGTGGAAAACTATAGTTTGTCATTCTGTTCCAATCACCAAATCTTTGCTTGTGGTTTTCCTGCAAAGCCAGACAGTACCAGTTCAGACTAGACATGGGCACGAATGAAAAAAAAAACCACCTGAACAAGCTGTTCGTTGTTCATTGCCATCCACGAACAATGAACAACGAGCAGTAACAAACATGACCCTGTTCACAAACATGTTCATTGTTCATTGTTTGTGGCCCCTTAAAGATCCCTTTAAACTATCAACTGGCAGGAGGCAGGGGGAATTCCCCCCTGCCGCCTGCCAGCTGAAAGTTTAAAGAGCCCTTTCCTGCCATGTGCAAGGGGCAGGGCCCTTTAAACTCCCCACAAACTGACCTACCCAATGTTCAATACCCACCAAATTTGCAGGGGACATAGTCCTCACTGTCCTACGAAGACTCCCCAAGTTTCAGAGAGATTTCACCCTGGGAAAGACATGATCCATGCCCCCCCTTTGCTATCATTTTCATGGTTATGATTAGTTTGCAAAACCAGGTTCAGCTCACAGATAAAATCCAGGTTCCCTCGACAAATGCTAGTTTAATTGTCTTCTCACTGTAGCCTAGCAGGGCACTTTCAGAGAACAGGCCAGAATAAAGCCACAATGTCTGCATTCAGATATCATATGATGCCAATAAACCAACCAGATTCGGGACTGATGGGCCCTAGATAACCACAATTAGTAGAGATGCCTACATGCAGACCATAATTAGTTTAATTAAGCCATTATTTTGTGTTATGAATTTACTGAGCTGGGGAAAATGGAAGTATTAAGATAGAATAGTTAGGTATGAATCCCATCAAAAATCAACAGAATTAGCTATTATACATAATGGATGATGAGAGAAGTCAAAGGTTTGAATAGATAAGCAAAGTGATGAAGTAAACAGGGTAAATAACAACTGTTCAAGGAGAAGTAGTCCAAAGTTTAAGTGAAAATTAATTGATAATGGTACAAGTTCAGAATCTGATAAAACATGCTAAGGACAACCAATTAAAATGTCTAAAAAGTGGAGTTTGTAGAGCTATTAGAGATTGCATTGAACAAGAAAGTGCAAGTTTCTGTTTAAACCAGAATCATACGGTCTTTAATTTCTTGATGCGCTCCATCTTTCTACCTGAACTCCTCCCTTTTTCTATTACAGAGAGAATTTATACTGAAAAGACTCATGATGGAATTCATACTAGTCCTCTTTGCCTCAACTCTCCCCTTGTTGTCTCCCCCATAAGAAGAATTACCAGTATTATGATTTTCATTCACATATCTAAAGAAATAACCTGTGACTCACAAAAGCTTGTCTTGAAATAAACACTTTAGTCTTTAACATGCCAATGGACCTCTGTTTTATTTTACCCCATGGTAGCCATTATTTATGAAGTGAGCCAGAAGAACAACCAAAGATAAGGAGATATCAACAGTTAGCTTGCTTATTTATGTACTTATTTATGTATTTATAAGCCATTTGATCTGGTCCATAGTAAAAGTTTGAAACAGCCATAATGCTATTTTTTGTGGCAGATTCTTGTTGAAATCTAGTAACTGGAGCAAATAGCAAATTAGAATGCACTGGTTTCTAGAAACACAAATAGAGTATTTTGTTTTACAACCTAAGTCTTGTTTTTTCTGAAGGACTCGTGTTTTATCAAAAATTTCGGGCTCAGATCATACTTATTTATATCAGGATTGAAGGGAGCAGAGAAAACCCACTCTGTATTAAAGGAAAGGGAAATTTTTCTTTTCTTATTTAACATTTATTAAACTTTTTAAAAAATTGGATTATCTTAACTTTTACAGCACTGCAAGTTTTTTGCTCATAAATCTATACAGTTGGGAAGATTATTAATGGAGAAAAAAAGGAAGAACATTCTTAAGGAAAATATGTAGCAGCAGTTCCCAGAACAATTAATGAACATATTGACTAAGCAACTTTTTCCAGGTATTCTGAGATAATCTCTTTATTCCATAAAGAAGGAGAAGCTATTGAGCCTTGCTACTGAAGACAGCAGCCATTCAAGAGAAGTTGTATGAAGCCTTGTTCATTTTCCCTCAAACAAAGCAATCCTTTCCAGACCATTTCCGTATTCTTTAACAAAGTGCAATGAAGTTGAATAAAACAGCATCCTTTCTAATGTTGGAAAAGTCTATTTCCTTATTATGCTGGGAAAAAATGCATGCTGCAAGCTCAGACCATAGAACAGATATTGCATTCTACAAAGAACATATTTTGCTCAAAAGGTAAGGAACACTCTGGCCCTGCCCAGAAAAAAATAGCAACTATTTGCTACCCTAGTCAGAAGTAGACATGGGCACGATCGGAATTACGGACTGAAAATTGCCCCGATTTTGGCGTTTGCGCCATCGGGACCGGGCTGATCGGTTCCGTCCACGGCTCCCAGTTCAGCGCTCGGGTGGGGCGCTCTATCGGGTCTCGATCAGATCAATCGGTTTACATTCGGGATTGCAGTCTCAGACAGTCTGGCACCAGCCATCTGTTCCCAAGGGAACGGAGCCCCGTGGAAACGGAGCCTGGGGAATGCTGGAGCTGTTTGCCCCCCTTCTGTCGCCCTGGAAACGTGAATGGAAGCCCAGCTTTCCTTGATCAGCAGGGCTTCCTTCCAACCATGGAGCAGCCAGAAAAGTGCGCGCCCGTCTCGTCCATTTGGGAGAAGAGAGGGGAGGGCGGGGGAAGGGGGTGTTCTTCTGTAGCCATGGGCACTCGAATCTCATCCCTGCAAAGCCTGAGAGGCAGCTCTTACGGCCAAACACAGCCCTCCTGTGTAGCAGACCTAGGCTTTATAAATAGCCATGTTCTGTGCAACAAAATTTCACTTTCTGCTCGCAGGTGGAGTGGGACAGAGGCGAGCTCTTGCTTGCTGCTTTTGGAGAGAGAAAGTGCAAGAGAAAGAGAGAGGGAGCTTTAGCTTTGGGCTTCAGCGGATAGGGAATTAGGGAGCTATCTCCTCTGGTTCCCCCCCCCCCGTGACAGTACCGGCACACTCCCATGGGGAGAGACCCCCCTGCCCCCTGAGGGGAGGTGGCTCGCCGCCTCCTCCATGGGCCTGCCATGCCCGGCGGCCACCATCCTCCTCACCCACCATTCCTTTAGCGATGGAAACTGCAGGGCGCCCTCACGCATCAGCCTTCCCGATTCCCGATTCCTGATTCCTGATTCTGTATCGGAAACGGGACTTGATCGGTGAAGTTTGAGTACCTGGGTTCGGCACCGCCGCAGAATCACGATCAGCTAAATTTTTTGGATCATGCCCATGCCTAGTCAGAAGTAAGAGGCAGACATAGGCTTGGGTACTAGTAAGGGGCACTTTATTAAAGCAACCTCTGAAGATGCCAGCCACAGCTGCTGGCGAAACGTCAGGAACTACAATGCCAAGACCACAGCAATACAGCCCGGAAAACCCACAACAACCAACAATGTAACGGTTAAATGCAGCAACAGGGGGCTAACTAGCAGTACAGGTCAAGCCAGTGGTCGCCATGGGACCTCTTTCTTGTATCCATCTGGGCGAGACCCACTGCCCCTGGTGTGAGCCATTCATGTGACATGATTTGGGCCTGGCTGGCCAGGCAAATGGTTTCCCCCATAAAGCTCCAAACACTCCAAGCTGTGGAGCCTGAGGGAAGGACTTGTCCATGAGGTCCCATTGTTGACATGGACTTTATATATGGACTGTGCATAACTTGATACTGAGGCCAATATGATGCATGAAGAAGGGAACATCATGGGACTAGCAGGGCAACCCCCTGATTAGCACTCACAAGCCACCCTCTCTGCAAACACTCTGGAGTGGCCATACTGCACCCAGATAAATGGGCCTGCTTGCCAAGATGCCAGCCCCTGCTGAGATTCCTGCAGGAAACAGGACTAGCAGTGAAAGAGAGAGAAGCCATTTTCCCAGAGACAGTTTTAAAAAGACAACTATTTTTCCTGTGGAAGCCATGGCATGTTTGCGTCTCATCATGAACTGTTTTCCAGATGGGCCTCTTGATATGGAGATGCCAGGAACAAAAGGTGCCACCAGACAGCCTGGTAATCCCACAATCAAGACAATTGCTTGATTGTTTATTTGTTTATGAACAAATAAACACTGTGCTCCAAATCAGCTCCCTGGTCATCATGACATGAGTGGTTAACAGGTTGCAGGCTGAAGCTGTGGGTGTTTGAGTTTCCTTGCCTTTTACAGAAATTAGGCTACGTCAATATTTTTCAACATTTTTTAGTTCAGACTCCATTTTAAACTTATGCTGAGGCCACAAACCAGGGTTGCCAGGTATCCATTCCCTCCTGTTGGGAGGGGGGGGGGCTAGCACTCACTTTTGTTGGCATGTTTGGGTGCCCAAATTGGCCCCAAATTGGGAGAGCTCTCAGAGCAGCTCAATGATGTCATTCCCAGAAATGACATCATTGCACCACACCAGGAGCGCCCTGGGGAAGCCTATTCCCCTGTCTTTCTCTGCCTCTGGCCAGGTGAGTGGTGGTGGGGGGCAGAAGGGTGGGAGTGGGAGATCCTCCACCCCCACTGGGAGACCCAGCCAGGACCAACCATCTATTCCACAGATTTATTGATCATTGAACATACTTTTATGTATGCAAAGCAGATGCTTAATAAAAGATTTGTAAGATAGGTCACTAATTCATAGCATTACAAGAGAAATTTGATAAAATATCTCCTATCTCTCCTAAGATGGCATACAAGAAACAATCATTAATCAACAACTCTGCCCAAATTGGGAATGATGGTGCAAGTGGAGCAACAGACCACTGCAGAAATCTAACAGTCATAATGGGACATTTGACTAGTTTCTATCTTGACTGCTCATAGGGATGAAGGCTCCTTTTCCCCTTAGGATACTTTGTGTTCCAGAATATTTGTGCCCTGCTTCAAATGCTTTGCATCCATCAATGGCTTACCTCATCTTGAGAACCACAGGGTTAATATTTCTGCATATTCAATAACAGTTTACTGCTTGTTGCACTAGTGTGTATTTTTTTAAAAAAAAAATTTATTGGTGAGCATAATTTCAAACAATATTTCAATTAAACCCTATCTGATTAAATCTAACCTAACCCCCACCCTTTCCCTCCCCTCCTTCTTGACTTCCAACAACTTTCCAACCCTCTATCCCCTTTATTACTTAACATATCCTATATTAAACAATCAAGCATCCCTACATAACAATCCTTACTCTAAGCCCTAATTACTCTATAATCTATACATACTATATTAGTTTTACTGATATTTCTTCGCAAAATTAATAACATACTTATCAAATTAATTTTACTAATAGTTCTTCCCATAATTAACAGCATACTTCTCATATCTTATACTTAACCATAATTCAAACTTAATGATAGTTAAGTTAATATTCTAACTTAATAACATTTATTACTCTAAATAATTTCCTCTTCCCTTACTATATGTATGCTATATTACTTTTACTAATATATCAATCCCACTTCTAAGTATCAGTTATAAATTCTACCCCTCCTATAGTTAACTATAATCCTAGCTTAGATTAATATAAACACTCATTTCTTCTATTGGTAAAGTCACTTCTCTCTTCTGTTTGTAGTATCATAGTTTAAAAGTTCTCAAACTGCCACAGTTCTCCTTTCACATAGTGTGTATATTGGATAAATGCAAATGAAAGAATTAGTCTTTTGCTCATTAAATTCTCATGAAGATGTACTTTGCACAGCTCTCCTGCCTCTCATAGCTTCTTTATTTTCAATGTGCCAAAGCTAAATCAGTCCACTAGAACAATCAGATAATACATTTTTGCACTAATGCATCAATAAATCTCCAAAGTACGTGAGGCACCAAGGTATTTAGCAAAGCTATACATTAAAAAGTAAAATATCACTCAACATATTTATTTCCTGAAGTAAGAACATAAGAAGAGCTCTGCTGGATCAGAGCAAGCCTCAGTCTAGTCCATCAATTTATTTATTTTCTTAACAAGAGTCCTAAAAAACTGTGTCGATCAAGTAACACATTGCACAGGAAGTGGCCAACATTCCTTTAACAGTTTGGCACAACCAATGTGATCCTTCATCTCAGCAATGTGAAAGTGCAGTAAATGTGAAAAAGATCTAAATTATGCACACTCCATTATCTGACTGTGCTGGTGGTGAACACATCTTTTTGAAATGTCTAGAGAACTGGATTGTAACAAGAGGCCTATTAGGATAGAGTTATGATAATGGAGTCTATACAAAGCTAGCTAAACAGAATACCAAGAATAAGAAACCATGATGTCCCTAGCATGAATATGGCTATGTGGAAGTGAGCAACTGCATACCTGGTAACGGGAAGATTGTGTATGACCCTGGATGTTTGGGTGTGGGGAAAGAGGGGAGCGATGCTCTTATTCCTAAGCAACTCTTGCAAAAGTATTAAGATAGAGTTTTGCCTCTTTGTGAGTATGGTTGTTATCTTTCAAGCAAGAAGCAACCTCTTTATTATCATTACTCGTCTACATAATGAATCCTTGCAGATCTACTTCTATAGCAAGCAGAAAGGAAGGAAGTGCCCTGGGAAATGGTGGGTACATCTCCCCTCTTCCTCAGGTTATCTCTGCTGTGTCTGAAACAGTGTAATCATCGTGAAATGTCAGCTGAATGAAACATCAAATTATGTCGCAACCTGATCTTCTTTACCATTTCGTTTCATGAAGGCTACTTCTCCTACGATCACATTCACATTCTTCTAGTAATTTCACCAAGTTGGTGGTACTATAAATAAATCTTATCATATTACTTTTCCCTCACCAGTTCTACTCAGAACACTACTTACAGTTTAAAATCAACAACAATACACATCAACATATCCATAAATTACACTGTCAGCAAATATATAAACTACCAACAATGAAAACAAGTTAAAGCATGATAAAACATAGCCAAAATGTAAAGTCTCTCAAGTCTCCTTTGAAAACTAGTAGGCTTATAGGAAATCAATTGGTCCAAAACTGTTTACAACACATTAAGCAAATAGCAAAAAGACCTTAACTATGTAATGCACCTTCTCTATTGAATTCTAGTTCTTCCCTATAGCCTTTTTGGATATAGAATGGGTAGATTGTAACAGATAAAAACATTTTATTTATTATTTATAACATTTATGCCCAAGACAGCTTGCAAAATATAAAGATAGACAGCTAAAATCATATCATAGTTAACACACGCTCACAATAATGTATATCAAGTTAACCTCAGCACTTGTAACATACATAACCAGCTAAACATTCGTTAGTTACTTCTGCCAAAGTGTTGTTGAAATAATTTCACTTTATAAGAAGAGATAGTGAAGGAGCTCTCCATACCGTATCCAGCAGACTGTTCCAAAGTATGAGCACACAGTCACTGAAAACGAGCATACATGAGCACACATTAGCAGACCTTCCCAATAGAGGGAAGTAAAGTGAGGCACCTGATGACCTTAGTTGGGGCACTAGGCAAAGGCAGTCCATTAGATATGGAGGTCCCAGGCTGTGAAGGGCTTTACAGGTAACCACCAGCACTTTGAATTTTACCTGAAACAAATAAGTAACAAATGAAGCTGCCAAAGCATAGGTGTAATATGATGGTACCAGCATAAACATACCAGTAACCTAGTGGTAGCATTCCATACCAATTGATGTTTCAAGATGTAGAATGCACCAGCCTTGAGTTTACAGTGGCATGGATCAGCATGGCAAAGTCAACACAATCAAAATAGGGGGCCAGCTGGTGCAATTTATATAGATGGTAAAGCTGTTCCAAACCACTTCCCTGATTTGCTTTTCCAGCAGCAACACTGGATCAAATTTTATGGTTAACACAATAGCAGGGAGAAAAGTGTCACTATTTATGATGAGCTTATATTGCTTTCATATGAGACATACAGCAAAAAGCTGACAAAGAAGGTAGTTCCCTGGAGTCTACCAAATCCTCTTTGGAATGAGTGTCAGAGAATTTCTAAAAGGTCAATGCAAATTTTCCAGTGAAACTCAATTTTTTTCACAAAAGTTTGGCAGCACTCCACCTGGGCTTTGGAAGTGCTTCTGTACTTGTCTTCTAGTTGTAGGAGGAAGTGTCACTCAAATCAGGCAAATGATCTACTTATTCCAATGATTCACATATCAACACTTGGAGGTCTTGTAGTGTTCTCAAGGGTCAGTAGTGTTTCCTTTATGCTGGGGAGAGATCATTCATGATTGTAAAACGACTTATACGTATAGCCTCTTGCCACCCATCTGAAATAGTATTACAAATTACATACCATAGAATGGTGGGTGAAATGCATCCCTTTCAGCCACCTCTTTAGACGACATCAGTCATATACCCACTGATGGCAGATATTTTATATAATGGTACCGGTTCAACCTACAACCAAGAGGATGTAGCAAGGAATTTAGTGACATATTGCCTGACACTGTCATGATCCATGAGTGGCAGAAAATAGACACGCTACAAGTAGGCAGCCTTCCATCTGGCTTTAACAAGTGCCGCTGTAAAATGACAGATAGTAAGAAAGTAGAAAGTCAGGTTGGAAAATTAGCTTTCTTCATTTCACATCTGCACAACAGGGGCAGCTGCCAGTCACTGTCTCTAGAGGAAGGCATATCTAGGTTCCCAAGCACGTGCAAAGTCATGTTTCTCCAAGTTTTAAAAAAACACAAAACTGAATCAGTCTGTTATAGAGCTTTAAACAAATGTGAGGATGAGAAGCAAGCTGTTGCAAATTGGCACAGGCAATGTAGAATATTACTATGAAATGAAATGCTGCCTTTTCCAATAAAATAAAGACAAGAATTAACTATCTCTTCCTCACAGCACTTTTCAGTCCTAAAATATAATCTACAAAATTAGCTGCGAATTATATATAACAAGTTGGGAAACCCACAAGGGCTTGCAGAAGGGAACAGATGACGACTTCATTTTCCCCTATATCCTTTTCCCCACACAATTTCCTCTTTCCCTTTTCCCTCATCCTTCTATCTGCCCCCCCCCATCTTCAGCTATATTTATTATTTCATTTATATACCACTTGCCTCAACAATGGGGATGCAAAGCAGCTTAAACCATTCTCCATTTTATCCTCATAACCACCCTATGAGGTAAGTTAGGCAGAGAATGTATAACTGGCCCAATGTGACCAAGTGTGCTTCTATGACAAGTCAGTGATGTGAACTGGAGCCCTCCCAGATTGTAGTTTGAAATTCTAACCACTT
Source organism: Eublepharis macularius (assembly GCF_028583425.1). Lineage (NCBI taxonomy): Eukaryota > Metazoa > Chordata > Lepidosauria > Squamata > Eublepharidae > Eublepharis > Eublepharis macularius. Next base: position 67,067,594 of record NC_072793.1, read on the forward strand.
AACCACAATAGCTTATGTGGGGTGACTACTGTTGAACAGTTACAAGCAGTCAGTTCTGAGTGAGTCATGCAAGTTGTGTGGTAGCAAGTTGCATGGCCCAGTGGTTGCTGCCCTGACGAATCTTCCCTCAAACGCCAAAACAACTCTGGAAAGATCCCTATCCTCCCACCTTTACTGACAGAAACCAAGGCTTGAAGGCTGACAATACTCTGTAGTTACCTGGCAATAGCCACTGAGGGCATTTGTTTCTTAAAGCTATAGGTGCTATTTCTATTTGGGGGGGGGATAAAAAACCCATTTTTTTGCATGTGCAAAATGCATGTGTGCTTTTGGGCTGCACAATGACATCACTTCCAGGAAGTGACTCATCACATTGGACATTGTGTTACCCCTGGGAGTGGTCCTGTGCTCTCCAGTGGGCCAATTTTGGCCTGTTTGGGGCCTAAATTGGCCTGCTGTAAAATGCAGGAGTTCTCCAGGGCCTTCTGGCAGCACTCCCACACTCTGCAGCAGGTCAAATCGGGCCCATTTGGGGCCAAAATCGGCCCACTGAGGAGCACGGGAGCATTTCTGAAAGGGCCCTGGAGAGCTCCTGTGCTTCACAGTGGGCCAATTTAGGCCCCAAATGGGCCTGATTCTGCCTGTTTGGGGCCCAAATTGGCCCATTACAGAGCACAAGAGCATGCCCCAAGAGGCACGTTCCCCTGCCTTTTTCCCCTGCCAGCCAGATAAGTGGTTGGGAGCAGAGATTCCTTGCCCCAAGCGGGGGCTGGTAACCCTACCCTGGACTGATGTTTAAATTGAGGCCACATATTCACATATCCAACATGCTAATGGTCTCAACTGGAACATGAGTCCAGGGCTACAACCAACTTGAGGTCTTCTTGGATAACTCTAGTGCTTTGGACCCTTTTCAGTCTGGATTCAGGCCAGGCTATGCGACAGAGATGGCTCTAGTTGCTTTTGTGGATGATATCTGTCTGAGTATAGACAAAGGTCATGCTTTGTTATTGCTTCTCTTGGATTTATCTGCAATCTTTGATACAGTAGACCATGCCATCTTGTTGAGGCATTTGAAGGCAGAAGTAGGTATCAAAGGATGTGCCTTGGACTGGCTTTCATCTTTTCTCACAGAATGGACTCAGAGTCGGACCCCAGCTCTCTCCATAGTGGGAATTATCTTGTGAAGTTCCACAGAAGGCAATCTTATCCCCCATGTTATTCAACCTCTATACAAAGCCTTTAGGAGAACTCATTCATGGCTATGGAATTATATGACATCAATATGCAAATAATGTCCAACTCTATATCTTGCTATCCAAATCACCGCAAGATGCTGGGTTTCAGCTTCACAGCTGTGCTCAAATAACTCAAAGTGAACAAACTGAAATTGAACTTAGATGAGATGGAAGTGATGCTCATTGGGAAGACAGAGATCTTGAAGGACATTGTATTCCCTACTTTCTATGGAGTTCATCTGATCCTTGCAGACTCAGTTAAGAGCCTAAGGGTTATACTGGGTCCACCGCAACTGCTAGAAAAGCAAGTTAAGACAGCTGCAAAAAAATGCTTTCTACAACTTCAGCCTAGCCTGGAAGATGGCCCCCTACCTCAACACAGCTGTTCTGGCCACCTGGATGCAAGTCATGGTAACATCGAGACTTGACTACTATAATGCACTATACATAGGTCTCCCCTCTGAGGGACAAACTACAAGTGACGAATGACACAGGTTGGACACTTGTCAGCTTCCCTCAAGTTTTGATGGGAAATGTAGGCAGCTTGGCAGAATGTTGGACAAGTGACAGTTGAAAAGTCCATTGGACAGCAGTCGGAGAGCCAAGCTGCAAGACCAGGATGCCTACATTTCCTATCAAACTTGAGGGAAGCTGACAAGTGTCCAACCTGAGTCATTCGTCACTTGTAGTTTGGCCCTAAGTAACCCCGGAGACTCTAGTTGGTGCAGAACACTGCAACTTAGTTATTTTGGGGAGTTAGGAGAAGAATGAATATTACTTCCATTCTGCAGTCACTCCACTGGTTACCTATCAGTTACTGGGCTCAGTAGAAGGTATTGGCTATCATATACAAAGATCTTTACAGTCTTGGTCCAGCATGTGTTGATACCACCTCTCTCCCTATGTTCTACCATGGCAGCTTCGCTCATCTGAACAGGACCTTCTGCAGGTGCCAACTTGCACATGGGCAAAATCAACAGCTGCCAGTACATGTGCATTCTCTGTGGTTGCCCCCACCCCTCCACTCTATGGAATACCCTACCTGAAGAGATCAGGAAAGCTTTCGCTCTCCTGGCTTTCTGGAAACAATGCAAAACTGAATTATTCAAGAGGGCTTTTTACTCAGTTAGGAAGGCTGTATTGTAAAGAAGTGGTTTCAAAGAGATGCATCAGTAAAGGGACCATAGACTTTGCTACTATTAGCTTCTATGTACTATCTGTTGTTTTAATTATGATCCTACTGGATGGTTTTGTGTTGTTTAATGTGTCAGAATTGCTAATGCTCTGTTTCAGCACTTCTTCAATTCTGTATTGTATTTCTGCTGTTTTAAAATCTTTGCAAATTTGCATTTATATACCCTATTACCTTGTTTACTGAAATGTTCTTGAAACTGACTGTACTAACTCACACTGTGTATGGTTGTTGGGGGTTTTCCGGGCTGTATTGCCGTGGTCTTGGCATTGTAGTTCCTGACGTTTCGCCAGCAGCTGTGGCTGGCATCTTCAGAGGTGTAGCACCAAAAGACAGAGATCTCTCAGTGTCACAGTGTGGAAAAGATGTAGGTCATTTGTATCTACTCAAGAGGGGTGGGGTTGAGCTGAGTCATTCTGTAAGAGTTTCCCAGGGTGTGGAATGCTAATGGCGGGAGGCTTCACTGAGTCTTTCTGTAAGAGTTTCCCAGGGTGTGGAATGCTAATGGCGGGAGGCTTCACTGTATCCTGAGGAGGTTCTTTTGCATATGGATTGGTGCTTGATGTGCTAATCTTCTCTGCAGGGCTATTGTCGGGTGTGGAGTGTTTTGTTGGCCTGGTGTTTTTCAGAACTGGAGCCCATGCTCTGTTCATTCTTAAGGTTTCTTCTTTCCTGTTGAAGTTTTGCTTATGCTTGTGAATTTCAATGGCTTCCCTGTGCAGTCTGACAAAGTAGTTGGAAGTGTTGTCCAGTATTTTGGTGTCCTGGAATAAGATACTGTGCCCTGTTTGAGTTAGGCTATGTTCAGCCACTGCTGATTTTTCAGGCTGTCCAAGTCTGCAGTGTCTTTCATGTTCTTTTATTCTTGTCTGGATGCTACGCTTTGTGGTCCCGATGTAAACTTGTCCACAGCTGCAGGGTATACGGTATACTCCTGCAGAGGTGAGGGGGTCTCTGCTGTCTTTTGCTGATTGTAGCATCTGTTGTATTTTTCGGGTGGGTCTGAATACTGCTTGAAGGTTATGCTTTTTCATAAGCTTTCCCATCTGATCAGTAATTCCTTTGATATATGGCAAAAACACTTTTCCTGTAGGTGACTGTTTTTCCTTGGTTGTTTGATTCATCCTGGGTTTGATTGCTCTTCGGATTTCATTTCTGGAGTAGCCATTTGCCTGAAGTGCGTGGTTTAGATGATTAATTTCCTCATTGAGAAAGCGCGGCTCACATATCCGTCTTGCACGATCCACTAATGTTTTCATTATGCCTCTTTTCTGTCGGGGGTGGTGATTGGAGTTTTTGTGTAAGTACCGATCAGTGTGAGTTGGTTTCCTGTAGACCTTGTGACCTAACTGAGAGTTTGCTTTGCGGATGACCAAGGTATCCAGGAATGAGAGTTTTCCCTCACTTTCTTTCTCCATTGTGAATTGTATGTTCAGGTGGATGTTGTTTTGATGTTGTAACCCTGTTTACCAAGGTTCCAGTAAAAGACACTATTGCACTGATTAATCAGATTTTCCCAGAGGATGTAACAGCCTTATTCCATCATTGTCTGACAACCAGTTACTTCCAATGGGACAACGAATTCTATGAACAGATGGATGGGGTGGCCATGGGGAGCCCACTCAGCCCAGTTATAGCAAACTTCTACATGGAACATTTTGAAAAAACAGCTCTAGAATCAGCACCCCACAAACCCAGTGTATGGTTCCGGTTTGTGGATGATACATTCATCATTTGGAGCCATGGGGAGGAAGAATTGATGGAGTTTTTGAATCATCTCAACAACATCCACCTGAACATACAATTCACAATGGAGAAAGAAAGTGAGGGAAAACTCTCATTCCTGGATACCTTGGTCATCCGCAAAGCAAACTCTCAGTTAGGTCACAAGGTCTACAGGAAACCAACTCACACTGATCGGTACTTACACAAAAACTCCAATCACCACCCCCGACAGAAAAGAGGCATAATGAAAACATTAGTGGATCGTGCAAGACGGATATGTGAGCCGCGCTTTCTCAATGAGGAAATTAATCATCTAAACCACGCACTTCAGGCAAATGGCTACTCCAGAAATGAAATCCGAAGAGCAATCAAACCCAGGATGAATCAAACAACCAAGGAAAAACAGTCACCTACAGGAAAAGTGTTTTTGCCATATATCAAAGGAATTACTGATCAGATGGGAAAGCTTATGAAAAAGCATAACCTTCAAGCAGTATTCAGACCCACCCGAAAAATACAACAGATGCTACGATCAGCAAAAGACAGCAGAGACCCCCTCACCTCTGCAGGAGTATACCGTATACCCTGCAGCTGTGGACAAGTTTACATCGGGACCACAAAGCGTAGCATCCAGACAAGAATAAAAGAACATGAAAGACACTGCAGACTTGGACAGCCTGAAAAATCAGCAGTGGCTGAACATAGCCTAACTCAAACAGGGCACAGTATCTTATTCCAGGACACCAAAATACTGGACAACACTTCCAACTACTTTGTCAGACTGCACAGGGAAGCCATTGAAATTCACAAGCATAAGCAAAACTTCAACAGGAAAGAAGAAACCTTAAGAATGAACAGAGCATGGGCTCCAGTTCTGAAAAACACCAGGCCAACAAAACACTCCACACCCGACAATAGCCCTGCAGAGAAGATTAGCACATCAAGCACCAATCCATATGCAAAAGAACCTCCTCAGGATACAGTGAAGCCTCCCGCCATTAGCATTCCACACCCTGGGAAACTCTTACAGAATGACTCAGTGAAGCCTCCCGCCATTAGCATTCCACACCCTGGGAAACTCTTACAGAATGACTCAGTGAAGCCTCCCGCCATTAGCATTCCACACCCTGGGAAACTCTTACAGAATGACTCAGCTCAACCCCACCCCTCCTGAGTAGATACAAATGACCTACATCTTTTCCACACTGTGACACTGAGAGATCTCTGTCTTTTGGTGCTACACCTCTGAAGATGCCAGCCACAGCTGCTGGCGAAACGTCAGGAACTACAATGCCAAGACCACGGCAATACAGCCCGGAAAACCCCCAACAACCATCGTTCTCCGGCCGTGAAAGCCTTCGACAATACATCACACTGTGTAATCCACTTTAAGTCTCATTGAGAAAGGTGGACTATAAGTGATGCAAATAAATAAGAAATAAATAGCTGTTTCTCTAATTTATTTTCTGTAAATAAATCTTCAGGGTTTTTCCCATTTGTGTGCTCTTTGTCAAGTCCAAATAGCTGTAGGAAAGGGGTTACTAATCACTTCAGTATCACTTCAGTATCAAGTACCACATTACTAGGGTCACAAATAAAAACCATTTGTGGAACACAAAGCTACATGCTATCATCCAGTTAATAAAAGATTGTGTCCCCACTTTTTATTGATATTGTGATGAATGGGGTTTAAACAGAAGGAAAGCAGAGGCAAGAGTGCAGGGGTAATAGGACAACATTCTGCCCAGAGAACCTTTTTCTTTAGAGGTCTCCCCCTTAGCTCTCATTCATCCTCCTTTCCCAATCACATCAGGACTACACTCCAAATAAAATCAGTGGCAATCACAATATACAACAATAGTGGTGACAGCTAGGTTCTAATTATAACAAATAGGGTCTTATTCTTTGCTTATATTTCTTTGTGACATGCCATGCATACTAATGTGCTGTATAAATATCAAATATATAAATAATGTGTTGAATTAATTTACCAAGCCTTGAAAAGGTATGTGGGCTCCAAATGGTCTCTGGGGTTAATTTGTATGAAGCAGCTTTTGTTCTTGGACTCAAAAGAAAGAATCACAGAGGAGGGTGTGCAGAAAGAAAGAATGGATGTCTCAAAAGTTTTCAGTGAAACTAGTGAGACTGACTCAGCTTAATAAAGGAAGGATAGTGTGACAAGATAAATAAATGAACCATCAGATATGAAAAGTCAAACACCTCATAAATCTGACCTTTTCATCAGTCTACACTGTGATTGGCTGGTCATTTTAATTTTCTCATTGGAGATAACTTGGGGAGAAAAGAAACAGCCATCTAGTCCAATTACAAAGATACCAAAAAGGTCAGAGTGGCATATAGATTATTACTATCTTTCACTGATATGGCACAAACAGTCTTCCACTAATCAAGTCAACAAACAGCAGCAATTCAAACAATTTACACTGATTAGAATAGGACAGTAGCCCTGTATAGAGATGGGCACGAACAGCAATACGAACTAAAAACCCCACAAACAGCCCAATCTGCTGTTCATGAACAAGCTGTTCCTGAGGCCCCATTCTAAATGAACAGGTGGTCGTTGCAAGCCTTGTTCGTTGCTGTTCGTTGCTGTTCATCAGGCCAGACAGTCTGGCACCTGCAATCAATTCCCTTGGCAACTTAGGCAGGGATTGTCTGAACTCTGTCTGAACTCCTGCTGTTCATTGTGAACATGTTCGTCAACAGGCTCATGTTCATCAATGTTCGTTGCTCATTGTTCGTGGATGGCAATGAACAACAAACACATGTTCATTTTTTTCTGTTTGTGCCCATGTCTAGCCCTGTACACCCAAATATGTGTGCACCCAGTCACCAGATATAGAAGTGGGCCAAGCACACTGACCCTAATCCCCAATTTGTGACCAAGTGTGCTGGCCTACACATACCTACACTTCTATGGAACAGCATCTACACACATAAAAAGGAGTGATGATGCAACCAACACAGAGACCAAATTGAATCAGAAATGGTTAAAGAACAAAGACATAAGTAAAAAAAAAATAAAACAAAAATCTATTTAAAACTAATATAATCTAAACAAATCACAAATCACTTAATACATGCATATTTATATGCATGTCAACATGTCATACATGTCAACCAAGCCAAATCTGAGGATACTTAAATCAGGAGACAGGAGCTGTGCACAGACAAGATTGATCTTTCTGCAAATGTGAAAAACACCCCAGAGAAGTCTGAAATCATCTTTCTAAAAGCTTAAAAAATATAGGAGGGGATAACCCCCCCCCCCAAAATTATAAAAGAAGAACCTGTACCTTTAAGAAACAGATGCCCTCAGTGGCAGTAGCTAGGCAACCACAACAGTTTTGCTTGAATTCTAGGCTTAATTTCTGTTTGTAAAAGGCAGGGGAAGGGGACAGGGCCTTTCCCAGGGCTGTTTTGGCCTTTGAGGGAAGACTCATTGGGGCCCGGCACAGCAACAGCTACCAGGTACCTTCCTGCCACCTGACTTGCATGGCTCACCTAGGCCTAGTTGCTTGCTACTGTTCAACAGCAGCCACCACAAGGTAGCCACTGTGGTGTAGCAGTTAGTTTCAGACTAGGATTTCAAATCCCCATTCTCCTGTGGAATCTCACTAGGTGACCTTGGACCCATTACACATTCTCAGCCTAATTAACCTCACAAGCAGGGGTTGATTGGCCATTAAAACTACCAGGATGCTTTCAAGTGGGCAATGGCCTCCCCCTACCAGGGCTGGACCAAGCCTATGACAGAAGAGCTGAATCCAGCCTAACCAAGCCACAAGGCAAAACAGTCGAGGCACTGCCCAGCCCAAGGCAAGGCAAGGAAGACAGCGGCACCTGGCCTACCTTGCCTGAGGCTGATCTCTCTGATTATTTCTATGGCTGTGTTTCAGACTATAGATGGATTCTGTAGCATATTGTATTGATTTAGTGTTTGGCACCTACTTTAAGCAGCATAAAATGCTTTATATATCCTGTCAATTACATGACCTGCATTTATTTAAATAAATAAAAACTAATCCATTTAGTTCCACAGAGAGTGCAAGTGATTAATAATAGGGCCATTTACTAGCACAGAATCATCTATAGAATATGGTGTGCATTTGTGCACTTTAAAAAAATGCCCTGCTTGCACATATCCCATGTACTGCAAACTTCCAGTAATTCACTGAGTAATATCACAGTTCATGCACTATGCCCAGAGGTTTGGACAAACTTCTTATGCTTTTGCTTCATTCATTCTGGATCTACTCAAACTGCATATTCATCATGCTAATTTCACCATGAGAATTGGCACTTAGATGAGCTGGATATGATTTTGATTCACCAGCAGACTGACTGAGTGGAAGTGAGCAAGTCCATATCTTCAGTACCAGCTCCTCCCAAAGCAGATAGGAGATAAAATGATCTACTTCAGAAACACCATTCTAATGATGAATAAGATGAAGGCTGCAGGATTTGGAAACTACATGTACAATCAAAATGCCTACTAGTGAATTAGTTTACTAAGAACTGGTTCACATGTCCTTGTGCATAATTACATGCCTGCAGCATCAAGTGATGTACATATCATGAACGTGTGAACAAGGCTATACATTTTCAGATTGACACTATAATTTGGTCAGAAAACAATGTTTGCTTTATGTGATTTCTGGCTACTCGCTGCTATTGTCTATTTGGTGGTGAAGAGTACCCTCAAGTCATAGCTGACTTACGGTGACCCCCCCCCCCCCCGGCGGGGATTTCATGGCAAGAGACTATCCGAGGTGGCTTGCCATTGCCTGCCTCTGCAGCCTTGGTCTTACTGTCCATTATTTCTCCCTGTTAAGATTCTTAGCTTGTTTTTAGAAGAACTTTGGATCTTGGACCACTGGGGGCTAGCAGTGTTTACCAGTCAATCATTCCCAACAGAATCTCCATCTCACCCTAGTTTGATAGATCAGCCTCTGTCAGCGATCTCAATTTTTTCCCATTTTGTGAAGTTTTTTAAAATGTTAAAACAATTAAGAAACATTCATCCTCATAGCAAATCCTGACTTAGATTTGCCTTTACAAACTTATCAGCTTGATTTTGTTCCCACAATATATTGATTAAAATATCTCACATTATTAGAATATGCTTTTAAAAGGCCAGCCAAAGGAAGAAAGATCACTCTCCTTGCAGCAGCTTTATAAATATACCTTTTTAACATTCTGCAAAGTCAGTGCTTGCCTCTCTGTTTTGGTATAGCACTAGAAAAATAATTTCATCTCATTGCGGGATTTGAAAATGCATAGCAAGTTTCTCATTAATCAAATGTCTTATTCTATTTCTCTTTTATGGTGCACACATCCTTCTACCATAGTCAGTCGGGTAGAAGGACAAGGGGAAATGCCAGTATGTATTTCATACATGTCTTTAGGTTAGATTGGTCTGCTCCAGTAAAAACTACACCCAGAATTTCTCCTCTGATTGGATTACTCTGGCAGTAGCTTCTCAGTTCAAAGACTAACAATGAACACTGCATTTGCAAGCAGACCACTGACAGGAAATGAGATGATGTCACTGTGTCCAGCTCTTTCATATGCATATGAGCCTACATATTTTTCATTATTACAGAAGAAATCTGTCCAGGCACTGGTGTGGTTAGCTTCTGATTTCTCTATACATCTTGTATTTTACAAAGACTGTGTGCACGAGTGTGTGTGTATGTGTGCGTGTGAGCACTTGCATGCTCACATACTGTCGCGCACAGGGCTGGGCACAGCAGGCAGGAGGCTCACTGGTACTGCAGGGCTGAACACAGCAGGCAGGAGTTCAGTATTGCAAGACAGCAAACCAGGGTCCAGGAGTCAGGCCAGGTGCCAGGGTCAGGCTATCAGTCAGGGAGTGAGAGAGCGGCAGGCAGAAGAGTAGTCAATAGGCAGGCCAAGGTCAAGTCCAAACAAGCAGTAGAGCAAGGTACACGAACGTCCAGGTAGCAGGGAGTGGCGAGCTGAGTTGCTTCCACGCTTGGTCTTCTCAGCGTCTTCCTTTATTGCTGTTCTAATGAGGGCCAGCTGTTGCCTCTCCCTCGAACAGCTCTGCCCGGCGTTGTGCTATTAGCCGGCTACTCCTCCGCCTTTCCAGAAATGCTGCCTTATCTCTAAGTTTCCTCCTTTCAGCTGGCCCCAGAGGCTCGGATTTCGCTCTAGCCCTGGGGGAGTCTTTGTCTCTTACAGCCTCTGTGGAGGTTTCTGGCTGTTCCTCGTCCCTGACAGTCTCTGCAGAAGTTCCAGGCTGTTCCTGCTGAATTCCCTCTGGAGCAGCAGCAGTAGTTTCTGACTGCTCCTCCTCTCCCATAGCTTCTGCAGGGGCTTCCGACTCCAGAGGAGATTCTGCTGGCCCTTCCTGCTCATCCTCTGAGGAGGACTCTGAGGCAGTAGGTAAGGTGGCCAGTCGGGGCTGGGGCTGACTCATGACACCATCCCCCCTCCCAAGGCCCCCTCCACCCAAGGGTCCGGGTTTGCTAGGGTAGGTCCGATGGAATTGGGAGATGAAGCGGGGTGCGTGGAGGTTCTCGGCCGGTTAAGAACATAAGAACATAAGCAAAGCCATGTTGGATCAGGCCAGTGGCCCATCCAGTCCAACATTCTGTCACACACAGTGGCTAGAAATCCAGTGCCATCTAAAGGACTGTCAGTGAGGCCAGGACACCAGAAGCCCTCCCACTGCCTTCCTTCCAGCACCAAGACAACAGAGCACCACCTCCCCACAAAGAGAATACCATCTATCTCCTGTGGCTAATAGCCACTGATGGACCTCTGCTCCATATATTTGTCCAGTCCCCTCTTGAAGCTGGCAATGCTTGTAGCTGCCACCACCTCCTGTGGCAACGAATTCCATGTGTTTATCACCCTTTGTGTAAAGTAGTATTTTCTTCTATCTGTTCTAACCCGACTGCTCAATAATTTCATAGAGTGCCCACGAGTTCTTGTATTGTGAGAAAGGGAGAAAAACACATCTTTCTCTACCTTCTCTAATCCGTGCATTATCTTGTAAACCTCTATCATGTCTCCCCTCAGTCGTCTTTTCTCCAGGCTAAAGAGCCCCAAGCGCCTCAATCTTTCCTCATAGGGAAAGTGTTCCAACCCTTTAATCATTTTAGTTGCCCTTCTCTGTACTTTTTCCAGTGCTATGATATCTTTTTTAAGGTGTGGCGACCAGAACTGTACACAGTACTCCAAATGAGGCCTCACCATCGATTTATACAGAGGCATTATGATACCGGCTGATTTGTTTTCAATCCCTTTCCTAATAACCCCTAGCATAGCATTAGCTTTTTTTATGGCAGTCGCACACTGTGCTGACGTTTTTAGTGAGTTATCTATCATGACTCCAAGATCTCTCTCTTGGTCAGTCTCCGCCAGTTCAGACCCCATCAACTTGTATTTATATTTTGGATTTTTGGTTCCAATGTGCATTACTTTGCACTTGGCTACATTGAACCTCATTTGCCACATGGATGCCCACTCTTCTAGCCTCGACAGATCCCTTTGGAGTGCCTCACAATCCTCTCTGGCTTTCACCACCCTGAACAATTTCGTGTCATCTGCAAATTTAGCCACTTCACTGCTTAATCCCAATTCCAAATCATTAATAAACAAGTTAAAAAGCATTGGACCCAATACCGACCCCTGTGGCACCCCACTGCTCACCACCCTCCACTGTGAGAAGTGCCCGTTTATACTCACTCTCTGTTTCCTATTAATTAGCCAGTTTTCGATCCACAAGAGGACTTGGCCCTTTATCCCATAGCTACTGAGCTTACTTAGGAGCCTTTGATGAGGAACTTTGTCAAAAGCTTTCTGGAAGTCAAGATAAACAATATCTATCGGGTCTCCCTTGTCCACTTGTTTGTTCACTCCTTCAAAGAACTCTAACAGATTGGTGAGACAAGATCTTCCCTTACAGAACCCATGCTGAGTTTTCCTCATCAGCTTTTGGTCATCAATGTGCCCACTAATTTTATTTTTGATAATAGTTTCCACCAACTTACCCGGTATTGACGTCAGGCTGACTGGCCTGTAATTTCCCGGATCTCCCCTGGAACCTTTTTTAAAGATGGGGACAACATTAGCTACCTTCCAGTCCTCAGGAACAGATGCAGAGTTTAATGACAGATTACATATTTTTGTGAGGAGATCTACAAGTTCACACTTGAGTTCTTTCAGAACTCTTGGATGTATGCCATCTGGGCCCGGTGATTTATCAGTTTTTAAATTATCTAGCAGTCGCATAACCTCCTCTCTCGTCACCTCAATGTGACTCAGGTCTTTCAAAACCCCTCCCAAAGTCAGTGCTTCCGGAGTGGGCATGCACTTCTTATCTTCCACAGTGAAGACAGAAGCAAAGAACGCATTCAGCTTCTCGGCCATTTCCCTATCACCCTTTAGTAATCCTTTTACGCCTTGGTCATCCAAGGGCCCCACTGCCTCCCTAGCTGGTTTCCTACTTCTAATATATTTAAAGAATTGTTTATTGTTTTTCTTTATGTTCTTTGCAATATGCTCCTCATATTCCCTTTTTGCCTGTCTGATCACAGACTTGCACTTTTTTTGCCACAGCTTATGCTCCTTTTTATCAACCTCACTCCGACTAGTTTTCCACTGCCTAAAAGAACCCTTTTTACCTTTTACAGCTTCTATTACATTGCTTGTTAACCATGCTGGCCTTTTCCTAAACCTATTTGTGCCTTTCCTAACCAGCGGTATATATTTAATTTGAGCTTCCAGGATTGTAGTTTTAAATAGTCTCCAAGATTCCCCAAGTGTTTTGACCTTTTTTACTTTCCCTTTCAGTTTCTTCTTCACGTACCCCCTCATCTCAGAAAAGTTACCCCTTTTGAAGTTAAACATGGCTGTGTTGGTCTTATTAGGCAATTTCCTATTTATACATATGTTGTACTCAATAACATTATGGTCACTGTTCCCAAGTGGTGCAATCACATTTACATCTCTCACCAGGTCTTCAGCATTACTGAGGACCAAATCCAGGATCACCTCTCCCCTAGTAGGTTCTGTAACCATCTGTTCCATAGCACAGTCATTGAGACAGTCTAGAAACTCACTTTCTCTCCCCCGATTCGAACACCCATTGGCCCAGTCAATGTGTGGGTAGTTAAAATCACCCATTACAACACAGTTTTTTTGTTTAGCAGCCATCTTTAATCCTGTCATCATTTTATAATCCTCCTCTATTTTCTGATCTGGAGGGCGATAACAAACTCCCACAGTTAAGTTTCCATTTGGGCCCGTAATTTCAACCCATAGCATTTCCAGAAGCGAATCTAATTCAGTTACCTTCTCAATCTTACTGGAATGTATACCTTCTCTGACATATAGAGCCACCCCACCACCAACCCTTCCCTCCCTATCCTTCCGATATAATTTATATCCAGGAATCACCGTGTCCCACTGATTTTCCTCATCCCACCAAGTTTCTGATATGCCCACAATGTCTATGGATTCGCCCAACACTAAACATTCCAGCTCCCCAATTTTACCTCGGACACTTCTAGCATTTGTATATAAACACCTGTAACTTCCCCGGCACACTTTGCCTCGAGACATAGTTAGGTCATCTGCACTGTTTGTCTCCATCTCAGTTGACAACTCTAATCTATCTCCCTGTAGAAGTGTTATACCTAGCCCTTCATCTCTCTGAGATGAACCATCCTGAACCAGAGACACTTTATCTCTTGTCGGCTTTCCCCTAGCATTTAGTTTAAAAACTGCTCTGCCACCTTTTTGATTTTAAGTGCCAGCAGCCGGGTTCCTTCTCGGGACAAGTGGAGACCGTCTCTCTTGTACAGCTCCCGCTTGTCCCAAAAAGAATCCCAGTGCCTAACAAACTTGAACCCTTCCTCCCTACACCATCGTCTCATCCACGCATTGAGACTCCTGATCTGCGTTTGTCTCTCTGGCCCTGCGCGTGGAACAGGTAGCACTTCTGAGAAGGATACCTTGGAGGTCCTGGCCTTGAGTCTCCTGCCTAACAGCCTAAATTTTTGTTCCAAGACCTCACGACTGCATTTCCCAACATCGTTGGTTCCAACATGGACCACGACCGCTGACTCCTCCCCAGCACTATCTACCAGCCTATCTATAACACGCGTAATGTCCGCTACCTTCGCACCAGGCAGGCAAGTCACCATACGGTCAGAACGCGGTTGTGCCACCCAGCTATCTACTTGTCTAAGGATCGAATCACCAACTACCAAGAGCCTCCCTCCCGCCCCACCCAGGGATGGTTCCTTGATGCGAAAGGAAACCTGCTCACCAACTGAAGAAGAGGTCCCTTCTGAGGGCATGTTCCCCTTATCCTCAGTACGGTGCCCTGATTCCACAAGATCCTCATTCTCCTTGACAACAAGAACGCTGCCATTTTTAGAGTGGGACACATCTATCCTGTCCCTGAGAATCTTGTCCTCGTGCCTATCTAACTGTCTCCGCTTCTCCAGGTCAGCCACCTTAGCCTCAAGGGTACGTACTCGTTCCCTGAGAACCAGGAGCTCCTTGCAGCGAGCACACATCCAGGACTTCTGACCAGAAGGCAGATAGTCATACATGTGAAACTCAGTGCAATACACTGGAAAGCCCCCAACCCTCTGCTGGCATTCTGACTTCATTATTCTGTTTTAGGAATAACACACTAAGAGGAAAGAAAACGGCTATGATCCCCCGGCTAAGAGCCACAGGCCAAGAGCCCTTTAGCTCTCGCCCTTCGGCTCGCGCCAAGGGCTCACGCCCCTGCCCAGCAGTTGCCTTTTCAATGCAAAAGGTCACTTCCTGCTAAGCACAGGAGGTGAGCACAAAGGGGGTGTGTGGCTTGTACTCCAGCAACCCCCAGCAGCCTTACAAACACACTCACCCTCAAACACAATCAAGCCCAAACACACTCAGCCTCAAAACTACACTCAAATCAACACAAAACTACACACAAAAAGCCCCAAAGCTAGAGAGGACCACCCTTAGCTTCTCAGCTTAACCCACCACAGCCAAGAAGGGCAAAAAGCCCTTACCTCCTCTAGCAGCTGCAGACCATGTGCTCCTGAGCCCAGGTGACTCTGCTCTCTGTTCCCATGATCTATCCTTGGGTCCATAGCCCTTCCATTCCACCAGGTACTGCAGACGGCCCCGGTGCCAGCGAGAGTCCACGAGCCGTTCTACCTCGTACTCTTCCTGTCCGTCCACCAGGACCGGGGGAGGTGGTGGTACAGGTTCACGGAGGGGGTGTGGAGGTGCTACCGGGGTGAGCAGGGAGCGATGGAACACGGGGTGGATCCGGAGTGTTGGCGGGAGCTCCAATCGGTAGGCAACAGGATTGATCTGGGCGGTAATTCGGTAGGGCCCGATGAACCGGTGGTCCAATTTCTGGGAGGGCCGCTGTGACCGAATGTGCCGAGTGGAAAGCCACACCGAGTCCCCCACCTTCAAAGGGTCCCCTTCCCGCCGTCGCCGGTCCGCGGTTGCTTTGTAGGCCCGTTTGGTGCGGTCTAACTGTTCCCGCAGAACCAGGTGTAGGGCCTGCAGCTCCTGGACAAAGTCATCTGCCGACGGTACTGATGAGTTTGGCGTTGTTCTGGGAAAGTAACGTGGGTGGCGTCCGTAGGTGGCCAGGAATGGGGTCTGGCGTGTGGAGGCGTGCACTGAATTGTTATACGCAAACTCGGCCATGGCTAGGAGGTCTGCCCAATCATCCTGCTGGTAGTTTATATAGCAGCGCAGGTATTGCTCCAATGTGGCATTGGTCCGCTCCGTCTGCCCATCGGACTGTGGATGATGGGCCGAGGACAGGTGAACCTGGGTTCCGAGCAGTGTCTGGAGGGCCTTCCAGAAACGCCAAGTAAATTGCACCCCCCGATCTGAGACCAGGTGCCGGGGAATCCCATGGTGCCGGAACACGTTTTGGACATACTGGTATGCCAAATCTTTGGCTGTAGGCAGCGATGGGCAAGGTACGAAGTGGGCCAGCTTGGTGAACAGGTCAACAAACACCGCAATGCATGTATGCCCTTTAGAGGGTGGCAGGTCCGTGACAAAATCCATGGAAACAGTTTCCCAGGGCCCCTCGGGTGTGGGCAGCGGTTGTAACAGTCCTGTTGGCTTCCCTGGAAGGTCTTTGGCCCGCCGGCATGTATCGCAGGACTGCACGTAGCGAAACACGTCCACCTGCATACGGGGCCACCAGAAATCCCTGGACAATAGGTGCAAGGTCTTGTATCTCCCAAAGTGACCAGCTGCTAGGGTGTCATGAGCAAGCTGCAGTGCCTCCCCTCGTAGAGCACCTGGGGGAACATAGACTCGGGCTTCATATGTAAGGAGGCTCTGTTGCAGGAGGTAGCCTGGGGGGTCTGGCTGCGCGGGGTCCTGTAGTCCCTGGGTGATGCGTTGTGTCCAGGGGTCCGTGCTTTGAGCTTGCCGGATCCGATCCTGCAGGGCATCTGGGGCATTGGTGGCTGCAAAGCACTCAGGAGCCAGAATGGTTGTGGCTGGCGGCTTCTCTCCTGCCTGCCGGCTGAATTCAGGTTTCCGGGACAGGGCATCCGCCAACTTGTTCTGTGAGCCAGGGATGTATTGGATAGTAAATTGAAAGCGGGAGAAGAACAACGCCCATTGGATTTGGCGTTGCGTTAGGTTTCGGGTGGTTTGCAGATGTTCTAGGTTACGGTGGTCTGTATATACCACCACCGGGTGCCGAGCTCCCTCCAAATGGTGCCGCCAGGTCTCAAAGGCAGCTTTGATGGCCAACAGCTCCCTCTCCCAGATAGTGTAATTCCGCTCGGCTGGGGTGAGCTGTCGGGAGTAGAAGGCACATGGTTGGGACACCTCGTGGGAGGAGCGTTTTTGTGCTAAGACTGCCCCCAAAGCAGTGTCAGAGGCGTCAGCCTGCACTATGAACGGGAGGCTCGGATCTGGGTATACAAGGACCGGTCCAGTCGTAAACCGGGTCTTCAGGGTTTGAAAGGCCTGTTGGGCTTCCTGGGTCCATTGGAATGGCAGGTGGGGCCGTGTCAATCGGGTCAAGGGGACGGCTAGTGCAGCAAAGTCAGGGATGAACTGTCGGTAGTAGTTTGCAAACCCTAAGAAGCGCTGAACCTCTTTACGGTTTCAGGGAGCCTGCCAGGAGAGTACCGCCTCTACCTTAGCGGGATCCATCTGTACTCCTTGGTTGGACACTCGGTGTCCCAGGAACTCAACTTCTTCCCGGTCAAATTCGCATTTCTCGAGCTTGGCATACAACCCATGCTGTCTAAGTCTCTCCAACACAGAACGCACATGCTCCCCATGCCTGGCAGGGTTGCGGGAGTAAATCAGAATGTCATCCAGGTACACGATGACATAGTGGTCGAGGAGGTCCCGGAACACGTCGTTGATGAAACGCTGGAAGACCGCTGGCACGTTACATAGGCCAAAGGGCATTACCAGGTACTCGAACTGGCCGTAACGAGTCCCAAAAGCTGTCTTCCATTCATCCCCTGACCGTATCCGGATGAGGTTATATGCTCCCCGCAGGTCTAGTTTAGTGAACCGAGTTGCTCCTCGGAGCCGCTCTAAGAGGTCAGGGATCAGAGGTAGTGGGTAGCGGTCTCTGACTGTAATCTGGTTAAGGGCCCGGTAATCGTTGCATAACCGCAAGTCCCCTCCCTTCTTTTTGACAAACAGGACTGGTGCAGATGTTGGAGAGGCTGAGGGTCGGATAAACCCCCGCGCTAGGTTTTTTGCCAAAAAGTCCTTGAGGGCCACTCGTTCTGGCTCCGACAACGAGTACAGGCGTCCGCTGGGGAGGGGTTTATCAGGAATCAGGTTGATGGCACAATCGTAGGGTCTGTGTGGAGGTAGTTGATCAGCCCCCTTCTCCTCGAACACGTCCGCGAACTCTGCATAGCGGGGCGGCAGCAGGGATCCCTGGACCTTGGCGTCTGCGCTGGCGAGCAGCTTCGGGAGGGGATCCGGCTTCCTGGTCGGGAACTGGACGACTTGGCGCTTCCAGTCGATGAGCGGGTTGCTGCCCACGAGCCAGGTCAGCCCCAGCACCACCGAGAAGTGCGGCATGCAGACTACATCGAACTGGACGCGGTCCCGGTGGCCTTCCACAACTACCTCCACCAGCTCAGTCTCGTGGGTTACTGGACCGAATTTCAGTAGCCGCCCGTCGATGGCCTCCACTAGGGCAGCAACGGGTTTTTCGTGCAACGGGATGTGGTGCTGATGGGCAAACTGCCGGTCCATGAAACTCCGGGAAGCGCCGGAGTCGACCATGGCGCGGGTTTCCACACGCTGCCCGTCTGGCAACTGGATTTCTAGGTGGAGGAGGAGGTGTCCCCCTCCAACGTCAAGGGCCCCATTGGTGTAAACCTCTCGCCCCGGTCCGCATGGGTCCGCGAGCCGGGGCCGGTCTTTTGCGGCACCTTCTGGGTGGCGCTTTTCCGGGCAGGCGTTGGCATAGTGGCCGGCCCCGCCACAGTACAAGCACAGCCCCTGGGTGCATCGCCTTGCTTTCTCTGCGGCCGTAAGACGGGGTTGGGCGCCGCCCAGCTGCATGGGCTCCTCCCCTTCCGCCCCCTTAGGAGCAGTGGGGGCGGAGGAGAGGCCTGCAGGCACCGGCCGGGGCACCCTTCCCCGCCAGGCCCCTTCGCTGTGCGCCTGTCTCCGGGCTTCCAGGCGCTGGTCAATGCACTGGCACAGCACTACAAGGTTTTGAAGGGAACTGGGGCGTTCTGTTCGGGCTAGCTCATCTGCAACCTCATCAGACAAGCCCTCTATGAACTGGTCCTGCAGCGCTGCCTCGTTCCACGCAAGGTCCTGAGCCAGTAACTGGAATTCCGTCGCGTAGGTGGCCACGGACCCCCGTCCCTGACGGAGCCATCGGATGCGCCGGTTGGCGCTCTCAGCCTTAACGGGGTTGGCAAAAGTTTGCTGGAGCCGCTCCACAAACCCAGTGTAGTCTTGCAGCAGCGGCGATGATTCCAGGAGCAGAGGGGTAGACCATTTGGCCGCCTGGCCTTTCAAGAGACTCAGGATGAAGCCCACCTTGGTCTTATCATCAGGAAAGTCTCGGGGGCGCAGGCTGATGTACAGCTGGCACTGGGCTAGGAAGACAGGAAACTCCTCCACATTGCCCGCGAACTTTTCTGGTGGACTCACCGGGCACTTGGGCGTGGCCGGCGGCGGCACTGCCGCAGCTTGCTGCTGAAGCTGTTGCTGAAGCTGAGCCACAGCATTGCTCAGTTGGGTTACCGTCTGCTGCAGCGTCTGGTTCTGAGCTACAAGTGCAGCAGCTGTGGCTGCATCCATGCTGCCAGTAGCTGCTGAGTTGTGGGTGGAAGCAACGTGTTGCGCACAGGGCTGGGCACAGCAGGCAGGAGGCTCACTGGTACTGCAGGGCTGAACACAGCAGGCAGGAGTTCAGTATTGCAAGACAGCAAACCAGGGTCCAGGAGTCAGGCCAGGTGCCAGGGTCAGGCTATCAGTCAGGGAGTGAGAGAGCGGCAGGCAGAAGAGTAGTCAATAGGCAGGCCAAGGTCAAGTCCAAACAAGCAGTAGAGCAAGGTACACGAACGTCCAGGTAGCAGGGAGTGGCGAGCTGAGTTGCTTCCACGCTTGGTCTTCTCAGCATCTTCCTTTATTGCTGTTCTAATGAGGGCCAGCTGTTGCCTCTCCCTCGAACAGCTCTGCCCGGCGTTGTGCTATTAGCCAGCTACTCCTCCGCCTTTCCAGAAACGCTGCCTTATCTCTAAGTTTCCTCCTTTCAGCTGGCCCCAGAGGCTCGGATTTCGCTCTAGCCCTGGGGGAGTCTTTGTCTCTTACAGCCTCTGTGGAGGTTTCTGGCTGTTCCTCGTCCCTGACAGTCTCTGCAGAAGCTCCAGGCTGTTCCTGCTGAATTCCCTCTGGAGCAGCAGCAGTAGTTTCTGACTGCTCCTCCTCTCCCATAGCTTCTGCAGGGGCTTCCGACTCCAGAGGAGATTCTGCTGGCCCTTCCTGCTCATCCTCTGAGGAGGACTCTGAGGCAGTAGGTAAGGTGGCCAGTCGGGGCTGGGGCTGACTCATGACACATACACACATTGAAGTGAATGCTTTGAAATTTACAGGGCAAAACATCACTCCCACCTAAGGGAAAATAAATGGTTGTCAAAGCAGAGCTATTGTGAAATGTACTTAGAATTCTGTCTCTATGTTTAGACTAAGTGATGTATTACAACTTTTAATATGTTCACTTTTCACTTAATAAAAAACCTGCAGAAAGTAATGAGGATTCTAGAAACCTCAAAGGAGACCCCATTTTAGTTAGCTAGGGATAATTGTGATTAAAAGTCTTGCTGTTCAATCCTAAACTGAGTTATACCCATTGAATCCCATTGATTTCAAGAGACTTCAAGGGAGTCTGCTTAGGATGGCATTATTAGAAGCTTCTGAAGACCTGTATTTTTAACCAAATCATGTTTGTATTTTTAGCAAGCCACTGTGAGCTCTGCATCATACTGGGAATCCTATAGACCCATTCCTGTAAGATCCAACAACAGCCAACAGCTATACACAAAATATGAGATATCTGACAAGTTATGCTTGTAAGTGGTACACAACCTTGCTTTTGCTATATTTCCAGTTCATGGATGCTCTCATATCCAATCAAAATCATGACTCCGTATCAACAAGTTCACTGCTCTAAAATTGCAAGATGGACTTCTCCTAATCCCTTTTCATTGCCCTGCTTCCCGGTTTATCTGAATCGCGGTAGATAAGAATGGTAGCTGGCCTATGACCATACAAGGCAACCGTGCCATCTTTTGTCTCCACTCCGTTCATTTTAGATGTAACAGCATGGCTGCTGCAAGTAAAGATTGAAACACTTTTTCCACTACAGAATTATTTGGTTGCAGGGGAGGGGATTCATGGGCATTGCGGGCTTATGGAACAGTCAAACACATTTTGGATTACTATGCTGTGTGTTCTTGAAAAGGTATATCTTCAAGGAGATTTACAGTGCAGTCCTAAACAGAGTTACACCCTTCTAGATGAATACATATAAAAGAGTGTAACTTTGCTTTACAACTGCAGTGTTAGTTACCTGTTATTAAAATAATTTATATACCACTTTCCTATTTCCACAGTTAGTTTACATTAAAAATTACTATAACATAATGTCTTGGATCCCCTGAAAAAATCTTCTGACAGAAGGGGTTTGTGTGATTTTGCACATTTCCCCTCCTATTGTAGATCTCTGCTTCCCTCTCATGCTATTCCAGGGCAAACTTCCTTCCAACAGAAAAGAATTATTGTGGGAACCAAACAAATGTACCCAAGCAGTAGTGGGTCAGGATGAGCTCTGAGGGTGTAGTAGCACTCATTCAAAAGATTTCTTTAAATAAAGATATCACATAAATTCCATGTGAATGTAAATATTGCCTCATAAATGGAGATGCCAATCATATGAATCTATCCCAAGCCATGTAGTACAGAAAAAACATCACAAATTTCACAATCTACAATTCAAAGCACAGAAGGCAGCACCAAAAGAACCACTGAAGGATTCAGTGATTCACCTACCAGGGCTGCTGCCACTGCTCTTACTATTATTAAACATATGTTTACTGTCAAGGATGTACAAGAGGCAGTTTCTTTTGGTATTGAACTAATTAATTTATGCATATACATCACAGCACTCAAAAAGACAGGCACATTTAGGCTGAAATCTTATGGTTATTGACTTGGGAGTAATAAGTTTTATTTTTGAGTAGACAAGCATAGGATCGCACTAATAACTCTGTTGCCCATCAATGCTGAAGAATACATATCTAGGAGATATTGGATTGTCAATATAAACTTAAAGCACAAACCATTCATCATCAGAGCTTGCACCACCCTGTGCACATAACCATTTCCTTTAAACTTAAAGGCAAAACCATTTCCTTTAAGCTTCGTTTCTACGTTCTTATTAATGAGAGGTGTTTGGTTCAGTACTTTGGTTTCAGTAACAATGTTTTTGCACAGAATTCCTTTTTTAAACTTAGGTTTCCAGACAATAGTTCAACACAGTACTCCCTTTACAACAGACCTGGGGTCCTCCTTAGAGCCAAACTCCCTTTTAGATACTAGGCAGGAATTATTCCTCTTCACCTAAGAAGACATAACCCTATCCACTTGGCTTAAATGGGAGTCTCCACATACCGCCCATTCACTCTTCCAATAACACACTACCCTTTCTATTTGGGCTGTATAAACGGATTTCAACTTGTGCCAACTTTGACACTTGAAATTTCTTTAGTAGAATTATTCTTCAAAAGAAAGATGTTACAGTTAGGACAACTGATATCTTTTACCTCACTTCGGAAGGGTATCTGTCTGACCCTCCTTGTCGGACTCTCTGACACACTCAACTCCAAACTCCCAGCTGAACTGAAAATCCTGTCAACACCAACTGTCATCCTGAAGCTGATTCTGATTAGCCAATCAGAGGGAGGGGGACAGCCTGACAATCAAGCTGTCATTCCAGGCAGTTATTAACTCCTTCCCTTTCATCTCTGAGTGCTGCACTGTGGAAACCTTTCTTCAAATTGCATTCCATCACAAGAACATTAAAAAGTTTGAACATTAAAACAGTATTTAAAATTATATATAAAATAATTCAATAAAAACATATAAACAGACAACACCAAAATCAAGGAGGAGGGCCAATAACACTTACTGGGGGTAGGCTAAATGAAAAAAAAAAGTCTTCACTTGCTGCCAGAAAACAATGATAGATGTAAACTGATGATTCTCCCTGGGAAGGAAGTTCCAAAGTTTTGATACCACAAACAAGAAGGCCCTTTATCAGTTTGCTATGCATGTAGCCTCAGACAGAAGGGGCACCTGAAGCAAGTCCTCCAAAAATGACTGAAGTGGATAAGCACGTTTATATGGAAGAAGGTAGTCCTTAAAATAAGATGGCTTCAAGCCATATAGGTCTTTAAAACACCTTGAATTAGCACCTAGAAGCAAAGTGGGAGCTAGCGTAGATGGAACAAGATTGAAATGATATGGTCCCTCTGACCATATCCGATCACCACCCTGGCCATGGCATTTAGTACTAAATGTACCTTCTGAAAATCTTCAAGAACAGCTCCATGTACACCTCACTGTAGTAATCTAATCTAGATGTTAGCAGACCAGGGCATGCACACTGGCACAATCTTTCCTGCCCAGAAAGGGCTGCAGCTGCCTCACCAGCCGAAGTTGGTGATGAAAGGCACTCCTGGCCACAGCTTTCACCTGTTTATCCAACAGGAGGCCCAGGTCCAGCAGCACCCTCAAGCTGCACCTTTAGGAGGTGTGTAATCCCATCCAGAACAGGAGATATTCCATTTCCTGTGTTAACCCTGCCGCCACCAGTAGCACCACTGTTTTCTCAGGATTAAGTTTCAATTTGCAAAGTGCATGGCTTGCTGGTTTTCTAGTGGCTAGGAGGCTGAATTAAAGATAGATACATTCCCATAGTTCACATCCAGATGACTGGAATTCCTGAAGCAAGGAAGGAAGTCATTTAAATTTGTCATGAAGAGTACCTCCCTCCAATCTTGTATAAATGGGATATAAAGGATTGGATCCAATGATTATCGTTCACAAAGTTTTATCCAATGATTCCCTTCAGTTAAGTCATATTCCAACAGAGAAACAGGGATGCACTGGATGCAGACTTATTGCTTAAAACTATCACAATTGTCACAAAGTGCAATCTTCTCCACTTGAGAATATTTGGGTTAAGTTAACAAATAAAGCCTTTACTTATTTTGTGACCCTTGCAAGTAAAAGTTGTGTGAATATTTATTAGTATGTCATGTAACCAGCTATGAATGAATGAAACATCACATTGAAACTACTCATCAAAATAGTCACATGACCAAATCAGTGTTTCTGACTGGCTAATGTTGGCACGTAAGCCAGATCACACCAAGGCCATGACAATGAACCAGGATGCTCTCATGGGCAGTGACAACAGCCAACAGCCACACCCAACACTTGTTAATCCCATTATTCAAAAACTGCTGGTCCATTTACCAGACTTCTCAGACTTCTCTTCAAAAGGAGAAGGCAAAAAAAAATGTCTGGAACTAGGTGACTGTCTGGAATCAGCCTAGAGCATTTTATGTTAATGGGATTTTAAACTTTCCATGAATGCAGTTATTACACCTTTACAATGAAAGATTTTTAGTCTCCAGCTGACTGGAAAATATCCACATTAAAACCATGCAGGCAACCTTATAGTGAAAATCTCCTGAGAAAATAAACACAATTTTAGTGAGGCTGGGTTTTCATCTATTGTAATCATTCTAATTACTTGAGAATATCTCTTTTTTTCCTTTGGAGCCTCTAGGGCCTTTTTGCTATCAAATCAGCCATAGAAACAAAGTAATTTAGCAAAGTTTTTTTTTTTTTAAACCTTGCTTATTAGCACATAATACAGTTCAGAAGCACCAGCAAAATGACAACATTCCCCTCCCTCTATCCTTTTCCTGAAAACAAGTAAAAATGAGTATTTCCAAGGGTATTAGCTTTGTTCAGAACAACTCAACATGTCCGGGGGTGGGGGTGGTCTTGGAAAGGAGCTCTACAGATGAATGAATGGAATGATACCGCTTAAGAGGAAAGAAGAAAACCAATCATTTCTCTAGAGAGGACATACAGCCATAGCAGGTAATTTTGTAAATTTCTAGGCTAACGATTAAGAGAGTCCTCAGAAGGCTTTTTTTTGTTGTTGTTCCAATGATGGTGGCTTGTTATGTTGCTAGGCACCACTGAACATGGGAATACCCTAGTCATCAAAAAACAATGCTCATGAATCAGTTTCAAATGCTAAACAAAAAGGAGTTATTCTCTTGCTTTGCTGTTAAGGGGGCAGACCTTCTAAAAATAACATCTTATCCCATCATGCTAACATCCTATATTTGAACATTTAAAATTAAATGGGGCCTCATGTGCAAAACAATGGTTGCAGGGTTACAAAAAGATTTTTAAAAAGTGCAACGCAGCATGAAAACCTGATAACATTTTTTAATACCTCACTCAAAATCCTGTTATTTGTATCATGCTTGACCTCAGTAGAACTTACTACTACTTACTTAACAAAGAAAATGCCTTTAGCGATGAGGTGTTATTGATGGTATATGAGAAGGAAGGAAACCTCTTACTCGCCAGCTTTACACTGTCTGAATTCTATACATAGATGCAGAGAAGTTAGCCGTGTTAGTCTGTGGTAGCAAAATCAAAAAGAGTCCAGTAGCACCTTTAAGACTAACCAATTTTATTTTAGCATAAGCTTTCGAGAATCAAGTTCTCTTCTTCAGATGCCTGATACAGAGACTGGTCAAACACAGAAGAGCAGAGGGAAGAGGCAATTAGGGGGGGAGGGGGAGGGAGCAATCAAAACATTCCTTTGCTAGTATATGTAAACATCTCCTTTTGGTGTGTGTATCAGTTGGCTTCAAAGGAGTTTGCCCTGTTAGTTTGTAGAAGCCAAACAGATGGTCTAGCTGTTTGGCTTCTACAAACTAACAGGGCAAACTCCTTTGAAGCCAACTGATACACACACCAAAAGGAGATGTTTACATATACTAGCAAAGGAATGTTTTGATTGCTCCCTCCCCCTCCCCCCCTAATTGCCTCTTCCCTCTGCTCTTCTGTGTTTGACCAGTCTCTGTATCAGGCATCTGAAGAAGAGAACTTGATTCTCGAAAGCTTATGCTAAAATAAAATTGGTTAGTCTTAAAGGTGCTACTGGACTCTTTTTGAATTCTATACAAATATCATGGTTGTCCAAACAAATAGTGACCTTGCACGTAATGTATTGTGGGAGTGGAATCAGGTAGACTTCTTTTAGAATAGAAGGAAAACATGATAGGAAAACAGAACTGAAAGAGCAGGATTAGAGTCCAGTTGCACCTTAGGTAACAACTAGACATGGGCATGAACCGAAATATGAACCAAAATCAAGCACAAACCAGGCCGGTTCGTGGTTCGCGAACCAGCAGCTCGCCAGATCCCATTTCTGATGAACTGCCACAAACTTTAGGCTGGTTCGTTTGGTTTGTTTTTTGGTTCATCACTGCAGACAGCCTGGTGCCAATCAATCAGTTTTCTAGGCAACGGGGGATGGACTTCCTGCAAACCTTCTGCTGACCCGGAAGTGTGACCTTCTGCTGACCCAGAAGTGATGATTTTCTGACCTGGATGTGACATCTTCATGAACCAAACGAACCGGTTTGCGAACCAGGGGCAGGTTCGTGAAAGTTTGTGATTCGTGAAATTTGACGAACCATGAACCACATGGTTCGGGTTTTTCCCAGTTTGTGCCCATCTCTAGTAACAACACGTTTTCAGGCTAGAAGCTTTCAGGAGTCAATATGAAACCTTCTTTCATTGTGATACCCATGAAAAAACATCTTGTCTACAACGTTTGTTCTAGATGGTAATTTAATATGTATATTAGCTCTTAGCTCTAGCCCTTATAGTTTTACCTACCTCTTCCACTTATGGAAGAAGCTCAACAGATTTCTGCTTCTGTAAAAGTGAGATGGAAGATTTCACCCAGTTCCCTTTCCTATGCTGTATGGCATTTGTTTATAAGGATTTGTTGAATCTCAGCATCTGCTTGGGGAGGGAGGTCCTTTGGGCCTGCCATAGGAAGAGCTATCTCTGCCTGTGCTTTTTGTTTGTGATTTGTAAGATTCAAGCCAATAAGGTTCCCCATCCTTTTATTCAGTTAATCTGGAAGATGCAATGGTACTTGTTTCCAGGGACCATTAAGAACAAAATTCCAGGCTGAGCAGCAGTGCCAGCAGTACAATGGTATGTTCTATATGATATATAGGCTTTTTATTGTTTTAAGGGAATTATTGTGAACTCCTTCAGACATATTTCAAAGCTGGACAGAAATGCTATATTGTGAACCACTGACAATAATTTTCAGACAATAGCTTTCTTACCTGGCTACCTTGTGAAGATTCATTGTTCTCGTTATGTGATCCATTGAGCTCACACAAACATGAGTTCACACAAACATGAGGTGATGAATATCAAGAGACAAAGAGGGGTGTGCATTTGTTTGCTTGAGGCTGTGTAGTTCCAGAGATGCTTGGAGTCTGTCTATCTGAAAATCTCCTTCTAATAACACACAGTCCTGCTGGGAGAGACTTCTGCTGAGTGAGGTAGGTCAGCTGACTGCTACTGTCTAACTCCTGGGGGGGGATCACAGCTGTAAATCAAAGTCCAGAGTCTATGAGTCTCTCTACACAAGACATCTTACACAGGGATGCTCAAGTGACTTACTTTCTGTGTGGTCTTATATTCAAGTGTTCTCTGTGTCTCTAGTGGTGCATGTGTATCCATAATGGGAAAACAAGTGTAACATCTTTCACTTGATCCTACTTGTGCAAGATGTCTTGTGTAGAGAGACTCTATAAGAAGCCACACAGATTTCCCAGGGATTTTTATCCAATACTTTTGAACTGGGCTTCTAATAAAGGAGTTGAGCTTGGGAGTTCGGTGAGGGAGGTCAAGGGTAATGGAAGGAAGGAAGCAGAAGATTCCCGCAATGATTGATATTGGCGACTATGCTATTTAATTTGTTTATAAACAATCTGGAACTAGAGGTGAGCAGTGCAGTGGCCAAGTTTGCAGATGACTAAAAATTATTCAGGATGGTGAAAAACAAAGCCAACTGTGAAGAACTCCAAAAGGATCTTCACAAATTGGTTGAATGGTCAAATGTGTGGCAAATAAAGTTCAAGGTAGGTAAGTGTAAGGTAATACATACTGGAACAAAAAAAATCCCAACTTCTGAATTTTCTGAGCCCGAAAGGGAAAGAGATTTTAGGATTATAGCAAATAGTTCAATGAAAACATCAATCCAGTGAGTCGCAGCAATGAAAAAGGCAAACTCTATGTTGGCGATTATTAGGAAACGAGTTAAAAATCAAATGGCCAATATTATAATGCCCCTGTATAAATCTATAGTGCAGCCTCATTTGAAATATTGTGTGCAGTTCTGGTCACTGTATTTCAAAAAATAAACCTTACAGAGCTAGAAAAAAAATCAGATGAAGGCAACCAAGATGACTAAGGGGTTAGAGCACCTTTTTCTGAAGAAAGCCTGAAGAGTCTGGGCCTTTTTGGTTTAGAAAAAATGTTACTGGGGTACTGGCATGACACGTTGATGAAATTATGCTCATGGTAGAAAAAGTAGACAAGAGAACTTTTTCTCCTTCTCCCAAAAGATTAGACCTTGAGAACTCAGCAGCTACTAGCCATGTTGGCTGAAGGGAACCTCCATATCCAGCAGCAGTAAACATCTGAATACTAGTGCCAGGAGGCAGAATCAGGGGAAGGTCTCTGTGTCTTGTTGTTGGCCCTCCAGAGTAACTGGTTGGCCACAGTATAAGATGGGCTGTTGGATTAGAGCTCTTATGTTCTTATGATAGAATATTCATTATGACAAGCAGAATGTATGTGGCTAGTCTACAGTGAAGTATGTATCACTGATTTGTTTGAATTAATTCCCTTCAACATCCCAAGATGATCCATCTAATCACAGGCAGTTTTATGCAATGTAAACATCAGAGGTGACAATAGTTAAACAGGCCACTCTCATGTGATAACACGATGTCACAATGATGGCATTATTGTGGGAAAATAGATCAAAGTCAGTATTCCTGGAGGAAATAATGACTGGCTGTCATTAAGAGCACAACAGCTGTCACAGTTCCTAGTGGGAAATTGGAGGCAAGCACAGGATGGGATTTCAAGTTAATCTGTGATCATTCATACTGGAATCGAAGTAATACTTCAGAACAACACAATATATCCTTAAATGAAATGTCTGAAGGTCACTTACAGCTCAGAATTTAAGACCATTTCATGTTCAAAGCACATTATGAACAGAGAAACCAATGAATTACCAAAGCATTCTCATGAAACTCTCATTTTAAATTGAAGAAGTAACTAAGCTGAAGTCACACACTAAAGGACATCAGCTTGGGAACCAGAGCCATGGCTCAGTTGTAGAGCATCTGCTTTACATGCAAAAGGTTCCAGGTTTAGTCTCTAGTACCTCTAGTTAAAAGGATAAGCAATGGGTGGCATGAAAGATGTTCACTTGAGACTGTAGGCAGCAGCTACCAGTTAGAGGATATGATACTGATCTCAATAAATCAGTGGTCTGACTTGATATAAGGCAGCTTCATGTATGTCAGTGGTGAACACAGCAGATTTAGAACCAGTGGTCAGATCCTATGTTGTTCTAAGCCAGTGCAATTTTGCCTCTGTATCAGTTCAGTTCAGAAGTTTGCTAGTGAGATTGTTAGCACATTTAGCAAAATATCATTCTAAGAATTCATGGAGGCCTGCCTGGACCTTAGAATGGTATAAAACCAATATGAAGCATAGATAGGGACATAAGGATAGAGGCATTGTATACGAGTGGAAGAAATGACAACACAGTAGCAAAGTCAGTACACTCTTATGGTAAACCACAGTGGTCAAAGAGGACAAATGGGTCAGTGGTTGTTGTTCACAGGAGAACGAGGTCATATGACCTTTTAATAAAATCAACATATCTATGTTGTTAACACAGTTTAGCAAATCTCTTTTCATTTAGTTAAGTGGAATTATAATTTAGAAGACTAGGGCTGTTGCAGGTGGTTTGAGGATTGTCTCCAGAGAATCTCCAACATAAAGAAATATATTGTGAGACAGTAAGAGGAAAAAGACTTATGTGTCAGAACATTCACCATACTTTATTATAATATATTGTCAAAGGCTTTCACGGCCGGAGAGCGATGGTTGTTGTGGATTTTCCAGGCTGTATAGCCGTGGTCTTAGCATTGTAGTTCCTGACGTTTCACCAGCAGCTGTGGCTGGCATCTTCAGAGGTGTAGCACCAAAAGATAGATCTCTCAGTGTCACATTTATTATAATATGCCAGCACAAAACTGTTCATGTGCCAGAAGGCACATGAAATTTTCCTACTTTCTTCTTCATTCCCACAGCTCAATATAACTACCAGAAAGATCATTAGGCTAGAGTGGGAATTGTGGAGCTGCATCTGTGGATGAGAAAGGGGGAGCAATTTCACCATGATCATAAGATTGGGCTAACATGAGCCCTCCAAGCTGTTCCTGCCAATAGACAATCCGCAGCATTTTGTTTAGTGTTCATTGAACAGAAAAACAGGTAATACATGAAGTAAACAAATAATACATATAGCTGAAGATGGGGGGCAGGTAAAGGGTGTCAGGGCTTGTCGCTGCCACCACTGGGCAGGGCACCAGCTGGGCTGGCCCTGACATCAGAGGGGTTCCAGGGATGCTGCAGGACCCTGCTCTGTGGAAGGAGGGGTGGTATACATCACCCAGACTCCCTCTCAGTCCACTCACTGGCCTGCTTAACCTGGCCTGCTCACCCCGTGTCCTCCATCATCATCTCCTCCTCCCAGAGCCCTGCCCTGCCCTGCCCTGCCCTGCCCTGCCCTGCCCTGCCCTGCCCTGCCCTGCCCTGCCCTGCCCTGCCCTGCCCTGCCCTGCCCTGCCCTGCCCTCACTCCTTACTCACACCCACCACCCGAGAGCTCTTCCCAGCCATCCTTTATAGGGCTTCCTTTCCCCGCCCCGCCCTTCTTCCAGCCTGGATCTGGGCTGCCCCAAGTAGTTGCAGCTGGGGTAGCTGATCTGGCTCCACTGACTGGTACCAGCTGTGTCGTGTTGCCTGGCTGCCAAGCTTCCCTGACTCTGCTGATTGCTGAAGGCAGGTCCAGCTGTGGCCCCTTGGCTGCCTGCCCAACTCCTCCCCCAGAATGCCTGTGGCAGCTCCACCTGAGGTTGCTTGGCTTCTGGCACTCCCTGGGCCTGGCTATTGCCTTCTAGCTGGAGTATAGGCTGGGGCGTGGTTCTGGGCTGTTGGGACTGCTTCTCCTCATCAGGTAAGGGCTCTGCTTGGGCAGCTGCTGGGTCACTATTTCCCCTGCCCTTACCTTCTCCCTCTACTTTGCCCAGCCCCCTGCCTTCTCCCTGGACGGTGGGGCTAGCTGGCCTTGCCCTGCCCCTTTCAGCCCTCTGGGGCCTTGGACCCTTGCCCCTTTTTCCTGGCATAGGCAGGTTCTGGCTCTGATGGCTGGCTGGGGCAGCAGGGCCGCTGCCTCCCGCTGTCTCTCACTGTTTCCTCCCAGTGAGGCCAGGGGCTGTGCCTCAGACCCCGGACACAGGGTAGGTTGCTTGGTGTATAGGAAGGAGAGAAGAAAGCAAGAAAGTTGAGGACATGAGGCCTGCTAGGAGGAGTGAAGGAGGAAATAATTGGGGAGGGGGATACAAGGGAAAGTAAAGTCCGTCCTGCATGTCTTTGTAGGTTCTCCACTACACAACTGGGCCCAGCGTGTCCTGGTGATTGGCACCATGCAATTCCATCAAAGTTTTCTCAGGGAGGGGCTGCCAAGGGGAGGAAAGGAGGGAAATCTGAAAACAGATAAAGGTAGTTGTCTGGTGGCTGGGAAGGAGAGAAGGAAGAAGGAAAGGTGTGATGGGGGCTTTCAGAGAAAGGAAATTAGGAATAGTACAGGAAGAGAAAATACAACTTCCCCACCCCCCATGCAAGTACTTGTGGATCTGCCATTTGGTGTTTCTAAGCTGTCTTCAAGGACAGCTCCAAGTAGAGGGTCTTACAATCCAGCCTCAAGTTTATTGTGAGTTACCTTGCCCTTTTTCGTCCACCTTTTTTAATCTAGACTTTTACTTGCAACTGATATTTGCCAAGGGTCTCTCAAATGTTTGAATATAGACAGTATGAGATGTTTTCTACTGCAAAAATGTAACAATTCATACCATTGAAATGAAATGAAAGAGGTACCTATTATGTGTATAACAACAACAGGTATATTGAACTTGGCAGCTAAAATATGTATCATCACAAGATTAATAGTGGATTTCTGGTCCTCACACTTCTGCAGGAATATATAGAGCCTTGCAAAGGTAATAAATCTCATCATACAAAATAGTTAATTAATAGAGTGAAATTTTATTTCATGGCTGATTGCATCCCTGCTATAAGTGTTAGCAGATGACCACTGTGGAACCCAATGCTGCCTAAGAAAAAGCAATCATGTGTCTATTTTGCAGTCAAGCACACCAATACAGTTTCTACATAACCCTGTAATGTTTGATGCATTAGCCCTCACATGAATAATTCACAACTACAGGGCCTATCTTTTTTGTACTTCTTAAGGTCTCATTGAAAGACTGCATGAAACAAAACTCTTGATTCTCTAGTCATTGTTATTTGTATTTTATTCGGAGACCTTGCAGCGTTACACAAATAGCAAAATAATGTATTTGAAGTATGGGGAGAGCAGAAAAACAAATATGTACATGATTTGACTCGTTTTGATGTTACCTTGTTTAGAACAACTTTTCTAATGAAAAAAGGTATTTGTGCTCCTTTGCATGCAAAAAGGTGGGGGTGGAGGGAAGTGAGAGACAATGAAATCAAACAGAGGCAGCATTAGTTGACCACAGGTGGCTATAAATTGGTTCCGTGACTTCTGCTAAGGACTTAGTCTGATATTAAATTAAGATCTCTTTCTTGCTCTTGCACACACAGACACATAGATACTGAGAGAAAGTTCCCATGAGTCCATAGGATGAAATAGTTAATCCAATTTGAATAAATTTTAACTGCAGGTATAGTTTGAGAAAGGAAGTGCTGTGCAAAAATAGGCTACATAGCAATTAAACTCAAATTATTAAGTAGTGTCTAAAAACAACTGACAGGTGCCACAGCATATAGTTTTTTTTCACAGCCAAGCAGCATTTTTGCTTGTCTGACCTCATTCTGAAATCCACATTTCCCCCTTAATCTAGTCACTAAGGAAGGTGAACATGCCATTCAAAATCCAAGAAAGCACACACACGGCATGTGATTGAATGTGTGATGACTGGCAATCAAAACCATCCTAAGCCTTTTTAACCCACGGTATTATAGAGTAATAAAGGGTTAGAGTTGGAAAGAACCTTGAAGGTCATCTAGTCTCCTCCTTAATGCAGGAATATGCAACTATAGTATGTCAGCTAGTCATCGAGACGCTGATTAAAGACTTTCAATGAAAGACAGTCAACTGCTTCCAAAGACAGTCTGTTTATTATTTATTTTATTTTATTTATTTATTTACTTTATTTGTAGTCTGCCTTTCTCACTGAGACTCAAGGCAGATTACACAGTGTTAGTATAGTACATTTCTTGGACATTTCAACAAACAATGTAATAGGGAATATAAATAAAAATTAGCAAAGATTGAAAACCAGCAGAAATCCAATAGGACTGGCGCGCCCATAGAGGCCAGGTAGGCGGTGGCCTCAGGTGTGAGGGCCCTGGAGAGGCACTGGAGGGGGTGTCGAGGGTGGAGGCACACGCCACGGAGCTGGCATGGCTGGCCCGTTGCTACTGCAGCCAGTCAGCCCTGTGCCGCTGCCGCCGCCACACGCCCCCAGCCAGGCGCAGCAGCCACGAGCCGCTGCCGGGGCGGCATGCGGAGTGCGGAGCAGCCTCTGCCCGCCACCCCAGCCATCCGCCGGTGAATGCCCCGGCTTGCACTGCGCGGTGACATCATCGCACAGTCTGTGGCGCGCGCACACAGAGCGCATGCAGGAGGGGGGTTGCCACAGGCGCCAGAGACCCTGGCGGCGGCAGTGTATAGAGTTGAAGAAATATTGAAACAGAACATAAGCAATTATATGGTAGATACATTAACAACCTAGAACTACCCAGTAGGTGTTGGAAATACAATGTCTTGTGTGCAAAGAAGGCAGAAGACACAGAATATCTGCAAAGGACAGCGGGTATGACAGTTAGAGAGATGGCAGAGTGGGTTCCTTCTTTCCTCCTCTCTTCTGTCCTTCCTGCATGTCTCCAGATTGGTATTCGTAGGCTGCTTCCTCCCAGAAGACCCTCCTCCCTTTTTAATGAGGTAGTTAGTATCTATTCTGTTTCTCTCCTTTCTACTGATGCTTCCCACTTCCTGACAGTACAGTCCTCTTATCTATGCAAAAAAAAGCCCTATTGAATCATTCAGTTTTGCGTTATTTGTGAAAAGCCAGGAGAGCGGGACCCTTCCTGACCTCTTCAGGTAGGTTGTTCCATGTAGTGAGGGCACTTCCATAAGGTAGAGCCACCACAGAGAAGGCAACCATTACTCTTTGGAAGATTTTCTTAATATCTAACTGAAATCTACTTCCTCATAGTCATCTAAATCAAGAGGGAACAAATTTGCTCCATCTTCCGAGTGACAACCTTTCAGATACTTGAAGCAGAGATTATGTCTCCCTTATACTTCTCCAGACTAAACATACCCAGTTCTTTAAACTATTCCCTATTCCTCATAGGGCTTCAATTTCAGGGCCCCCCCCCACACACACACAGACATTTGGTCACCATCCTTTAGATAAGCTCTAGTTCATTAACGTACTTCATAAATGTGATTATTGATGATGATGATGATGATGATGATGATCAATTTATATACCGCCCTTCAGGACAACTTAATGCCCACTCAGAGCAATTTACAAAGTATGTCATTATTATCCCCACAACAAACACCCTGTGAGGTGGGTGGGGCTGAGAGAACTCCTAGAAGCTGTGACTGACCCAAAGTTATCCAGCTGGCTTCAAGCGAAGGAGTGGGGAATCAAACCCAGTTCTCCAGATTAGAGTCCCCCCACGCTCTTAACCACTACACAAAACTGGCTCTCCCAAAAAAGGATACATGATCAAATGAGGTCTGATCAGTGCAGAACAGATTAGAATGATTACTTCCTATGATCTGGATGCAGAGGAGTTAGCCGTGTTAGTCTGTGGTAGCAGAATCAAAAAGAGTCCAGTAGCACCTTTAAGACTAACCAAGTTTATTGTAGCATAAGCTTTCGAGAATCAAGTTCTCTTCGTCAGATGCATGATACAGAGACTGGTCAAAGAGGAGGGAGGAGAAGGGGAGGAGAGAGAAGAGGCAATTAGGGGGGGAGGGGGAGGGTGCAACCAAAACATTCCTTTGCTAGTATATGTAAACATCTCCTTTTGGTGTGTGGATCAGTTGGCTTCAAAGGAGTTTGCCCTGTTAGCGGCTACAAACTAACAGGGCAAACTCCTTTGAAGCCAACTGATCCACACACCAAAAGGAGATGTTTACATATACTAGCAAAGGAATGTTTTGGTTGCACCCTCCCCCTCCCCCCCTAATTTGATTTTCCTATGATCTGGACTCTATACTTCTGTTAATGCAGCTCAAGATTGTATTTTTTAGCAGATGCAGCACACTGCTGGCCCACATTTATTTTGCCATCAACCAAGTTGCCCAGATGCTTTTCACATCTACTACTGCCAAGGCTGGTCTCCCCACCGTATACTCATCCCTTTGATTTCTTTTGTAGCTAAAGGCAGTAAATTCATTTTGTTGGTCTTGGCCCAATGTCATAGCCTGTCAAGACAATTTTGATTCTTGACTCTGTCTTCTTTGTTGTTAGCTATCTCTTCCACTTTGTATAGAAGCATCTCCTCTATGACCTCATCCAAGTCATTTTTGCAAATGTTGAACAGTACAGGGTTTAAGACACAGCCCTGGGGTAACCCAATTAAGACTTTCTTCTAAGGTAACACAAAGCCATTAGTGCCCACTCATTGGGTATGGCTGTTTTTAAAGAAAACAAAACCTGTTTCAGGAAGAGTTAGGAGAACCAAAATCCCAAACCAATAAGAACACCGCAGAACAAAACATTGGTAGTACTAGTACCATTTCCCCCAACAAGCTCTAGCTCAGAGACTGGAGAAAACAAGCCTGTATTGTAACTTTGCCAGATGTTACCTGGGAATCAATTCTGCTAAGTCTTTCATAAAAATGACAGTGATTGCTGGATCAAACTGGTTTGGGCCCTGATTTCGATTGAAGCCAACTATCAAAGAAACATCACACAGGTATAAGGAATGTTTTGTTATAAATTTGCATAAAAAGCTGATATATTGGGAAGTGTATGAAAGAATAGAGAATACAATAAAGATCTGAGTCTAACTCTATACATAACCAGCAAAGTCTCTTGCCATTCAAAGCCATGAAGGTAACTCGTAAGTGTAACACAGCATTCTTACTCAGCATCAAAGTTTCTGAGTCCAAGGCATCAAATCAAATTTGTAATCCCAGGATGAGAAGGCACTCATAATGGAGGCAGGCCAAGGGTGACATAAGCAAGAAGTGGCTTTCCCAATTTATTCCCAATTGCCTTGCAACCTAGGGAGATCTCACGAACCAATCAATGCCCTTTAGTGACATGTGAGGTTGGTGTTTTGCTGTTATGTCAAGCCCGCATAGCATTACCATGAGCATGTAGCATCTTCCCCTAGGAACCACAGCTGGGGCAGATAAGCTTAATTAGCTGGACTGTATGGCCTTATCTCTAATCTTGGAGGCTCTCAGCAACAGCATCTGGGCTACAAAACACGTTTCTGGATTCATTCATTCTGGATTCATTCATTGTTATCCACAATGCAAGCAGAAGCTGTCAAAGAAGACCTATTTCTTTACTCTGTTGACCAGCTATGAATGCAGCTATGTGTAGCATTGTCCCGCCCATATTTAACCATCTTGTCTACATAAATATAACAGGGAACTTTATCAAATACTTTGCTGAAATCAAGATACGGCTTTCCCATGACTTACTGCACTAGTTACTTTTAGGGATGCTAAGACACTAACTGTTCAGCTCACATCTGCTTACCAGTCACCAGAGAACTGATAGACAAAACACTACCTTAAATTCTTCCCACCCCCATGCTATGCCATTTATACTCTGTTTGGCAACTCTGAATATATTCTTCAGATTACTATAAATTACTGGAGTCTATGCCATTTATACTCTGTTTGATTCCTCTGAATATATTCTTCAGATTAAAGTTGATTACTGGATTCTCGAAACTGTTATACTCTGGATCAGTCGTGTTTTTGCAAAGTTGCAAACTATTCCAGCTATTAGAGATGGAGCTTTTGCCATCTTGCAACTTTCTTTTTTCCTTGTTTTTTTCAGCCTCAGAGTTTACATGGATAACTCAAAAAACAGCATTAGGTTAAATGTTTAGCATATTCCCAAAAAGTAGTCACTAGTTTTATTAAAGGAAACAAACAAACAAAAGGAAGATCAATAGAGCAGCTAGCTATGTAACAAATATATAATAGGTAGTGGGGTTTAGATATTTTTTCATTTTGTTAAAATTAAATGCAATAAATTGTTAGAATTGCCCTTCAAAATACTTAACCAGTATCCCTTATTGTCTTCCTGAAGTCTGCATAAACCCTTCCTCTTGTTTCTCTATCATACAATGTGAATCAATCAGATTGGATCCAATCAGCCACCCTTGATCTCCTTCTAGTTTGTACCCTGCAGGCACCATTCTATTTAGGGCTTTTAAAATGTCCTTGTCCTCGCTTTTCCCATCCAGGTTCAGAACTCCAGCTCAACAAATTGTGCTGGAATATATAGACAAAAGGACGATAAGACGAAGACAGAGAAAATGTTTCTATTGATGATGCCCCCGTTAGCAGGGCAGAGTTACACCTTTCTAAGGCCATTGTCAATGGATTTAGAAGGGTGTAGTTCTGTTTAGGAATGCATGGTGTGCCCATTTCACCATCCCTGGTTCCTTTCAATGATCCTCTGAAGCAGATCTGAAGGGTGGATTAGTGCATTGTAGAGTTAGTCCTTCTACCCTGGAGAAAGCTGAACTTTCTGCCTATATGCAATTAAATTAGATATAATGCAGATATAATGCAGCAATAGTTTATTCTTCTGAGCTATGTGACATAAATTGAGGCCTAATCTTATCCATTTCTTGGTCTAAATTCAAAGGAGGTTACAGCCAGCCTCTATAATCTGCAGTACATTAGTGCAACTAGAGATGCTTGAAGACGCATTGGTTTGTCTCACAACCTGTTCTCCAGGTACGAACAGGAAAACAGTTTTCAATGATCAGTTCAAGAACAGTTTAAGCCTGTTCATTGGGTTACTTTTCACATATCCAAAGGGTACAACACAATACAATGCAATTGACTGTATTTCACATATACACATTCTCACAGAACTCATTAGGAGTCCTACTTTCTCGTCCCCTCTCTCCCACATACCTATTATCATTGCACATCACTAGCAGCTAATCATATGAATAAATAATTATAATAACAACATTGGATATATATACCGACCTTCAGGACAACTTAACATCCACTCAGAGCAGTTTACAAAATGTGTTATTATTATCCTTATAACAATCACCCTGTGATGTGGGTGGGCCTGAGAGAGCTCTGAGAGAGCTGTGACTGACCCAGGGTCACCCAGCTGGCTTCAAGCAGAGGAGTAGGGAATCAAACCCTGTTCTCCAGATTAGAGTCCTACCACTCTTAACCATTATACCAAACTGGCTCTCCAGTGAACAAATTAGTCATCAACTACAAACACTGTATTTTTAATAACAATACTGCAAATTTTGCCCTGAACATATTCAACTGTAAAACTATGTTCAAAGGTCGTGATCAGTTGTGATCACTTAGTTTGTTCAGTTCACACAGCATAGCTGCAAATGCCTGCTGAATTAGTTTGCACAAGGTTTTCCCAAAACTGCCCATGTGCAAAGACACTGCTGACAATGATCAGTTTCCATTAGCATCACCAACTACTTTGAAAATGTTGATGGGTAGGATTTAATTGAAATGTAGCATTTATTGATGATTGACTTAGATGATTTCTGAGTGATCTCGTTGTCAATTTAAATAATTGCCTTTGAGTGGAGCAGTTATGCAGCAGGTATAAGGAGGAAGGGAGTACAACTGAATCAAGTTTGTTTGAAATAGTCCATGCTCAAGAAACCAATTGTGTTTTACTGCATGGTTAATAAGGAATACAGTGAAACAACTTGCTGAACACCTATAAATAGACTGACAAACTATTAAACTGATAGAAAATCAGGTCTCTGTTACAACCAGCAAAGGACACAAGCCAGAATGGAAGGTGTTAGAACATCCCTAATTTTAAAGAAAAACTTACTGCTTGGTGTTCATTTTCATCTGCGCTATTGATGTTGATTTGTGCATTTTTTTACATTCTTATGTATGACATAACTCCCACCTGACCTTCCATGACCTTTTCACATAATGCTGATATGCAAAAGCTTCATGAGATCAGGAAATGAATCTTCACTACTAAAGGAAACAAAAGTCCACCCCCACACTACAAAGCTATTTGGCTGCCATGCAGGTTGGATGGTGGACAGGGAAACAGATCAGAGTTTCAGCTTATGGGTAATTATGAATGTTAAACATGCTATGGTTGCTTATCAAACCTATCTGCAGCAAAGTTTGCAGCATTCCCAAGTACAGCTGGAGGTGAGAGTTGGTCTCTGGTCTTATAAGGCTCATCGAGAATAGTGGTCTCCAGTACATAATGCATGCATCAAGGAATAACATCACTGGACCAAATTGGTTAGTAAAGATCATTTCACATGACTAGTAAAGATCATTTCACACATATTCACAGCACTTCCAAATTGTACAAGTACATAAACCAAAAGATAGTTTCATATGGTTAGCCATGTTGGTCTGTAGTAGAAGAGAATGTTTTGTGTCCAGTAGCATCTTGAAGACCAAGTAGATTTCCAAGTATGAGCTTTCAAGAGTCAGAGCTGCCTTTATCAGATACCAAACCAAATGAAAGCTCTTCCACAGTGATGATGGATCACCTTCACATCTTCATGCAAAATGTCATGACATCTTCCTCCAAAATGTCTCCACTTTTTGCATATTCTGCAACTGGGTCATCATGATGCCTTTCCTATTTTCAGCTCATATATATATTATGGAAGTCTGGATTCCTTTGTGATACATGTAGCTTAGTTTTATATATGTAGCTTAGCCTTAAGTTCCAGCTGCTAGGTTTGATTTGATTCCCAACAAATAGAAGTTGATTAAGAGTCTGATGAGCTTCATGTGTACCTCCGATGCTGCTTTCTGCCTTTCACCATGAGGATTCATGCAGGCATTCAGCAGAGTAGAGGCAACTTGGTGTAAATTGGTTTTGGCAAATAATGCAAAGAAATGAGTTTACATTTTCTAGCAGGCTGGAACAGCTCCCTTAGCTACCTCTCATCATTTCCATTAAGGCTGTGAAACTGACATTTTTAGGAAAAATAGTAACACAGTTTCAAAACATTTGGGAAAACCCATTAAGTGATTTATCATGCATCTGATGAACACATAATTTAACACTGAAGCTCTAAACAGAATTAAAGCAAGCCCCATGTGTTCATATTAACAGTAAAATATTTGA
Source organism: Eublepharis macularius (assembly GCF_028583425.1). NCBI lineage: Eukaryota > Metazoa > Chordata > Lepidosauria > Squamata > Eublepharidae > Eublepharis > Eublepharis macularius. Next base: position 67,108,167 of record NC_072793.1, read on the forward strand.
CACTGGAAGTTATTGAAACAGCAAACATTGTTGTTCTCTGATTATGGTAATGCAATAGATCACCATTTGGGCAATCATCCCAGCAGGAATCCCTTTGCATGCATATATTGAGGATATTTTATATGACTGCTAAATGCTTGTTGCTGACTGCTGGGTATGCAAAAGGGAATAATCCTATGGGTTAGATCAACCCTGTCTGAACCCAGAACAAACATTTAATCCTATACAACTTATTCTCTTTGATGGTATCATGTGAACACAGAAAAACTTCATTAAGCTGCCTATTTAGAGCCCACAATGAAGCACACAGGAAATAACTAAAACTATTCTTAGCAAATTATCTATGCAAGCAAGCACAGAATATTCTGCGTAAGATTCTAATTCTTTCTTAAGTAAAGTTAAATGCCCCCTCCACTGTTCACCCGGCTCGTGGGAGGCAAGTTACCAGGAATGGGGGAGGCAAGCCTGAAGCATGTGCACAAAGCACACTCATTAACTTCTGCAAGACTGGAAAATGACATCATTTCCAGTGTGATGCAGAAGTGATGAGTTGCACCAGGAGCCAATTCTCTAAAAACTCACCCCTAAAATTAAGTTTGGGACCAATTTTTACAGAATTGGCTCCCAGCATGACCCATCACTTCTGTTTTGTGCTAGAAATGACATCATTTTCCAGCAGTGCAGGAGCATGCACACACTTTGTGCATATAGCCGGTGAGTATTTAATGCCCTCACTACCACCCTGTCCCTTGGTTTGGCCCTTGGTGATGTGGCAAGCCTACTTGTACAGACAGAGGCACTAAAATTACTCCTTGCTGTTCATTTGCCCTAAAGGAAAGTGATTGTATCCCCAAGATATAGCACAAGGTATTTCTTTTGACAGAATTTCAAAACCAAATTAAACAAAATTATGTGAACTGTCTGTTGTACATTCCATTGCTCTATATACACATTCTTATTTTGTTTAAAATTATGTTAAAACAATATTTGTTGCTTCAGTCACTGTGCTACTGCTTGCTCAAGAGCAATGGAATAAACTTGTGGGCCTATCAGGTTCATTTAAACAAAATGAAGTGCACAGGTCTGTGGACCTAAACTTTGCTTCCCCTTACTATGCTTTGTTTTTTTAAAGATGGGTAGCCATGTTAGTCGGTCTATAGTAGTAGAAAAGAGCAAAAACCCAATAGGACCTATAAAACTAACAAAATTTGTGGTAGGGTATGAGCTTTCATGAGTCACATCTTACTTCTTCATATACTTCTTCAGGTATCTTTTCTATTGTTTCTTTAAGACTTATTTCTCTGAAGGGTCCTGGTTCAGGGGAAATATGCTTTTAAAAAATTAAAACATAACATTGCTGAGATACTTCAGTTATTTCATGCACCCCACCCACACATACTTGCTTTACACATGAATGGGCAGACTCTTGCATAACAGGAATCCCCATATCTGCAGTGTTTTAAAGACAATAAAGACAGGGCTTACCCAATGGTTTTTGATGCTGTAGGTGGCCCATGAAGTTGGCACCCCCCTTCTCCCTCCATGACCTGAAAGTGCATGGAGCCGGTCTTTTTTGCCTGAGTTGGAGCTGATTGCAGAGGGGGATTTTTACTAATTAGAGAAGCACCTGGCGTGGGCTTTCGGGGACCACAGATCTCTGCATCTGGCAAGGAGAGCTGTGGTTATCGAAGGCTCATACTGCATTGGAATTGAATGGTCTAGCTGTTTGGCTGCTACAAACTAACAGGGCAAACTCCTTTGAAGCCAACTGATCCACACACCAAAAGGAGATGTTTACATATACTAGCAAAGGAATGTTTTGATTGCACCCTCCCCCTCCCCCCCTAATTGCCTCTTCTCTCTCCTCCCTTTCTCCTTCCTCCTCTTCTATATTTGACCAGTCTCTGTATCATGCATCTGACGAAGAGAACTTGATTCTCGAAAGCTTATGCTACAATAAAATTGGTTCGTCTTAAAGGTGCTACTGGACTCTTTTTGATTTTACTAATTAGAAAGTGTCTATTTTGCCTGGGGCTAACTGCTGACCCCACCTTCTACTGAGTGAGCCTTGAATTGAATTAGGCTGCTCCTCACCAGAGGCACATCACAGCCATCTGGGCTCTGAGAAGGAGAAGGAAAGGGACTTGCAGGTAGAAGAGTACTCTTAGAATATACTTGGAAGGTGATGATGTTGACAGAAGGCCCCTTTCCAGTCACCTGCATGGAGTGTGCCATGTTTGTTTAACTCCCGGAAGAGAAGACGGAATTCACTTGTCAGAAGTGTAAGCTGGTCAGGTTTTTGGAGGAGAAGATTCAAAGCCTGGAGGAGAGGATCACCACCCTTCAGGAAATCAAGAATTTTATTGAGAACAGCCTGGGAGCTCTGCACAAGCATGAAGAAATAAGCCCAAGAGAAGAAGGAAGAGTTGATTTCCCTTCTGAGCCTCCTCTCAGTTCTGCAATACAAACTGGAAGACATGGACTAAGGCGACGCTCTGGTCCACTGGAGCTCAAGAATCATTTTGAGGTGCTTGAGATGGTGACAGAGACGAGAGTGGAAGGAGAATCGCAAAAACCTGGAGGAGGGAGTGAAGAGGGCAAGGGGCCACACAGAAGTGGAAGAAAACGGAAGGTGGTGGTCATTGGGGACTCTCTGCTCAGGGGTATGGAATGTCATGTGTCCAGGCCAGATCCCCTACTCCAAGAGATGTGTTGCTTTCCAGGAGCCAGAATTCAGGATATTACAGATTGACTGCCAAAACTGATCAGACCAATTGATCAGTACCCGTTTGTGCTGATTCACGTGGGAACGAATGACACGACCACGAATACCATCACAAGAATTAAAGAGGACTATGAAGCTCTTGGTAGGCAGTTGAAGACAGTAGGGGTACAGGTGGTATTCTCTTCTATCCTTCCTGTCAAAGGAACAGGAATGCAAAGGGAGCAAACCATACTTGAGGTGAATTGTTGGCTGAGGTGGTGGTGCCGGCAGGAATGTTTTGGGTTCTGGGACCACAGGATAAGTTTTCTTAGAGAAGGCCTTCTAGCACATGATGGGCTTCACCTCTCAAGGTCAGGGAAGAAAATGTTTGAAAGGAAACTGGAGAGCTTCATCAGGAGACCTTTAAACTGATGCTGCAAGGGGAAGGGGATGATGAATGTGGGGATTTCAATGAAGAAGTGATAACAGCGGGGACCCACCTGAGTAGGACAGATCAAACAAAGGTATAAGGCTGCAAGTGCCTATATACCAATGCCTGAAGTATGGGTAATGAGAAGGAAAAGCTTGAGCTACTCTTGCAAACAGAGGGCTATGATATAGTAGGAATTATTGAGACTTGATGGGATGATTCCCATGACTGGAATGTGGTAGTGGATGGGCATGAGTTGTTCAAGAAAAAACAGAAGGGTAGAAGAGGAGGCGGAGTGGCATTTTATGTGAGGAGAGGGCTTGATTGTCATCAACTTCTGGAGAATGTGTTTGTCAGCCCAGTGGAAAGTATATGGGTGGAAATATGGGGAGGAAGGACAAAGGGTATTGTTGGTGGAGTCTGCTACAGACCGCCTGACCAGGGAGAGGAAATGGATGCTGCCCTCCTTGAACAGATTGCGAGAGTATCCAGACATCAGAACCTTATAATTATGGGTGACTTCAACTTCCCTGATGTGTGCTGGGAGACAAGCTCAGCAAAGCAACAAGGATCATGCAAGTTCCTGACCTGCCTGGCTGATACCTTCATTTTTCAAATGGTGGAGGAAGCTACAAGGAGCTTGGACATACTAGACTTAATATTAACCCACAGGGAAGAATTGGTAGATGGGGTGAAAGTGGTGGGGACCTTAGGGGGAAGTGACCATATCCTCCTTGAATTTCAGTTGCTGTGGGGGGCCAAGGAAGTTCACAGCCAGACTTGTAAGTTAGATTTTCTTAGGGCCGACTTCAATGAACTCAGAGGCTTGATGAGAGTCGTTTCATGGGGGAGTGTGCTGGAAAGGAAAGGAGTGAGTGAAGGGTGGGCTCTTCTCAAACATGAGCTTTTACAAGCTCAAGCCCTCACTATTCCAGCAAGATGGAAACATGGTAAAGGCTCCAAGAAACTGATGTGGATGAACAGAGAGCTCCAGAATAAGCTAATGGAGAAAAAGGAAATGTTCAGGATATGGAGAGAGGGACAGACCTCTAAAGAGGAATATATGAGGGTTACTAGGTACTGAAGATCAGCTATCAGAGAAGCCAAAGCTCAGTATGAGCTGGGTCTGGCCAGGGGGGCTGACTACAATAAGAAAAACTTCTACAGATATGTGAGAAGCAAGGTAAAAGAGGCAATTGGACCGCTGTTGGGAGTGGAAGGAGAAACTCTGATGGAGGACAGAGAGAAAGCAGACAGGCGTAATGACTTTTTTGCTTCTGTTTTCTCCCTGAAGAACTCAAGCCCATCTGGAGATGGTAGGAGACATGACACAACACTTGGGTGGCTAGTTGACGTTGACAGAGAGATTGTGGAGAGGCACCTGGTTGCAAATATCCCCTTGGCCGGATGATGTGCACCCAAGAGTGGTCAAAGAACTTTCCAGAGAACTTACAGAGCCTCTGTCCATCATCTTCAAGGCCTCCTGGAGGACTGGGGATGTGCCACAAGATTGGAGAAGAGAGAATGTTATCCCAATCTTTAAGAAAGATAAGAAGGATGACCCGGGAAACTACAGGCCAGTCAGTCTGACTTCTGTTGCTGGGAAGATATTAGAGCAGATTTTAAAGGTATCGATCTGTAAGCATCTGAAGGACTGCTTAGTGATCCGGGGAAGTCAACATGGTTTTGTCTCCAACAGATCTTGTCAGACTAACCTGGTTTCCTTCTTTGATCGAGGGACGAGCTTATTGGATCGTGGGAACTCTGTTGACGTGATTTATCTGGATTTCAGTAAAGCTTTCGATAAGGTCCCCCATGACATTCTGATGGGTAAACTGGAAGACTGCAGACTGGACTATAGGACAGTTCAGTGGATAGGGAACTGATTAGAGGACCGCACCCAAAGAGTGGTGGTCAATGGAGTTTCATCAGATTGGAGGTAGGTGTCCAGTGCGGTGCCACAGGGCTCAGTTTTGGGCCTGGTACTTTTCAATATTTTTATCAATGATCTGGATGAAGGAGTAAACGGGCTACTTGTTAAATTTGCTAATGATACCAAATTGGGAGGAGTGGCAAACCCCCTAGAAGATAGAGTTAAAATCCAACAAGACCTGAACACTCTGTTTTACTTTTGCTGTACACCGCCCTGAGTCCTTCGGGAGATGGGCGGTATAAAAATTCAATTAAAGTAAAGTAAGTAAAGAAGTGGGCAGTTGTGAACACGATGCAATTCAACATAGATAAGTGCACAGTATTACATCTGGGCCACAAAAATGGGAAGCACAAATACAGAATGGAGGATACACTTCTGGGTAGTAGTGTATGCGAAATCTATATTGGATACCTAGCCAGTGACATGATACATTAGCAGTGACATGATCAGATGGTCCCAGGGTGCCAATTTGTCCAGTTGTGTGGGAAATATTTCAGCTTTTTTCAATCTGAGGATGTGGACAGGATTATTGGAAATCTGTATTGGATACCTAGCCAGCACATTCCTGCTCTTTCCTAATCCTGTTAATCACCTTTTCTAAGCCTCCTCTCCACTTTAAATTTTGACAATTCTTCAGAATAAGGTTTTCTCATAGCCTTCAACCAGGACAGGGTCTAGCACATACTCAGCCTTATCATAAACCCATCATCCTCCCAAGACAACCATCTGTCACTCCTGGTCTTTTTGTTCACTTATCACTGCTTCACCTTATGACCAGCACATTCCAGATCATGATTCATGACCATCTGTACTAGTTGACAGCCCAGTCCTGAATATTTGCCCACCTAACAGTTAACATTAAATCACCCAATAGAATTCAAACTTTTTGGCTCCAAGCCAATCTTGGGTAAGGAGCAACCTTAGCGCCACCAGCATTTTTACAGTATAAATATAGCCCCCAAATCACCAGTACATTGCAGCCATTTTTCCTGCTTGCTCCTATGTGACTTGGCACAGACTCCTTGGAGATGAACGCTGGTCTCTCTCTTTACATTCCTCTCTTCTGCATTTCACTTCACGACTCTACAGGATTTCCACACACTACATGTTTTCCCTTATAGATAGGTAGCTGTTAGGGAAAGATTCTTTGGGCTTTCTGTTTTTAAAATCTCCCTCCTCCCCCCTTTAGTAACAGGTGTTTAATTTGGCTTCTGTGTTTAGTCAATAAAACCATTTTATTTAGGAATGCTTATTCCCCCTCATTCTTTCAGGTGCAGTTCTGAATTTGCTCTTTGGTATCCACAGGTTAAAGATCCCAAAATATTGTCTTACATGCCCCACAATGTGTCTGTTTGGTGACAGCAAGGGGATAACTGTTCTTGTTGCAGGCCTCCATATGTATAACAATGTGGGTAACACAACCTACCAGTTCATTCTGCTTATCTTTCAAGGCCCTGCTTTGGATGCCCCTGCTATCTGAGGCTAGTCATAGCACCAAAATTTGGAACTCCTTCCCTAGGGAGATTTGTCTGTCTCCTCCTTTTGTTTTCCTCCAGTGAATAGAGACTTTTTTGTTCCATTTGGCATACCTGTAATCACTATTATTGATCTCCTCCTTGGATTCTGATGTTATGTGTATATATATGTTTTATTGAATTATAAATACTTTATTTTAAATGTTTTTAATGTTGAAATGCTTTACTGTTTGATGTTTACCTCTGTGAAGACCCTACTGGGGTGGAAAGGTGGTGTAGAAATTTTTAAAATACACTAATTAATTAAATTTCTGCCTCTGTCACCCTAACTGAAAAGTGAGATCTGTCTTCCTGCCCACATGTATAAACAAAGGCCTTGCATCTTTTTCTTGTTCCAGGCACACTGTGCATCAAGGGGAAGGAGAGGAATATGACCTGAAACCTAATGTCTGCACCTGTCTCCTTACCTATCCTGGTTTACAGTGTGTTCCATCTCAGCTGAACAAACACAGCCCCAGAGAACAAAATGTCTTGCACAAACAAGACCCATGATATTCAGAATTAGAAAGCCCTTCCAGGAAAAATTGGGCAGAAACTCTGTACTTATGGAATAAAAATCCTGTGCTAGACCTAAAACTGCTCACATTTGTGGAAATAGCCTCAAAAATGTTTGGGCATTTACAAATGCCTGACGGTGTGTTTGCAAAATGAGCACATGTGCACATCTATCCTTGTCCATTCCTGCCAGGCTCTGCCATTCCTGTCAATTTTCTTCTTTGCTTCTTTCTGAAGCACAGAAGCCCACAAAGGGAATAACTCTGAGACCTGAAATGGATAATTGGCTCCTGGTGAGACCTATCTTTCCTATAACTTACTCTTCTACATCTTTGCCAGCACGCTTTCAGGTCAGAGTATTATTTATTTATTTATTTATTTATTTACTTAGTTACTTCATTTGTACCCTTCCTTTCTCCCCAATGAGGAGAACTAAAGCAGCTTACATCATTCTCCTCTCCATTTTCTCCTCCCAACAACCTTGTGAAGTAGATTAGGCCGAGAATGTGTGATTGGCCTAAAGTCATCCAGCAAGTTTCCATGGCAGAATGGGGATTCCAACATGGGTATCACAGATTCTAGTCTGAAACTTTAACCACTACACATGCTGGCTCTCTGGAGTAGACAGGGAGTATAATTTTCATGGCCTGCCAAATTAAATTAGAAGTCCAACAATACTAAGATTGTCTTCAGCCACAGCAATCTAGTAAGTTCTGAGCATACATGAACAGCAGTTACAGGTCATTTGCTTATGCAGATTATTTTGACAAGTAAAACTGTACATTATTAGTCATTATTCTGAGCACATTCTATCCTTCCTTAAAAGCTTACTGGCTTCCTGTTCCCACTCAGATTCAGCATAAATTTTGCGATGGCCTTGCTCCTCATCTTCTTTCACATTCCAGTCTATACCTGCTTGTCACCGTCTGTCCTCCAGCTCTACCACCCTCAATCACCCAAAAGTCTCTTCTGTGCCCTGTCTCCCTTGCTGCCTGCCAGAATACCCATGTTACATTATCTTCTTTCCTTCAAATTTCTTCTCAAAACCTACCTTTTCCACAAGGCACTGGCACTAAATGCTGCCTCCCTGGTGTCATATTTCTTATTGTAAACTCCTTGGGGCTAGCGTCTGTCTTGGATTCTGCAAAGCTTCGTGCATATTGATCGATGTCATATCAACCAGTCAATCACCATCTGTTTATTCTACATGGTCTCTCCATTTCAAATGCCACTATGACAGTAGATGCTAATGTCATTGGGAAATGGGAAGAGAATGCGTGCTTTCTCCTTGGTATCATTGGTAGACAATACCATTTCTTCCAGAACAAAACCCTAACAAATTGGATGGATCCACACAGCACCAAAGAATACTAATGAAGGACTTCATATAGAACCATATAGTGAATGACACTGAAGGTCTATCTGCATGCATCTAGTTGTATTTATTGAAAGAACTCCTTTCTCCAAATAATTATAAAGCAATTTCTTGTTGCTTTGTGTTTTATTGGTGTCTTTTCTTACTCAAGGCATGCCAATTACTATCTAATTATAGGGCATGGTTCTGTGAGCACTCCAAACTGTTCCAACAAGCAATAAATTATAAAGCTGCTGTTACCCCAATTATGTAATTAGCCAGGCATAAATATGCAATGAAAATATAATTACATATTAATAAATGCCATAATACTTGCTTCGGTTTCAGAAAAGAAAAACAGACTTCCCTGTACTTTGGTCGTGCTTTTAGAGAGAACACCGCTTGAATTACATATGTGTATACCAAAAGAGCAGAGGGACATTCTATGGTTACTTTTTCTCTTTTGAGGGAAACTAGCACAGGTTTTGGGCCCCAACAAATTGTAATTGGTCTGAGAAAAAGTAATATAAATTCTTTAAAATAAAATTGATTTTCAGCCTTCCTGTATAGCATATGCTATTTTTGAAAAGATAGCAAATTAAGCAGCAATGGCTTTCATTCAAGTCTTGCAGCTGGACACAGAGTAAGTCAAATTTCTCTGTTATGCAACCTCCATATTATTACCCTCTAAAATTAATCAGACCACGCTGCAAAAGAAAAGATTAAAATGGATTCCTAATTTTCTCTTGCACATTTAGGAAGATTTCTCCCATGTCCCCATGGCCATTATTAAAAACTCTCCCCTTTTGAAACTTTCCCCTTTTGAAAACCTGCAGCTGGCTGCTCTGTGGTTCAGCACCTTCTTGTTCTAGCCTTGGCTCCTTGCACCAGTGGAAACTGCTAAACTGTATGATGAGCTCAGTTGTCCTGCTCATAGTCATGCAGCGACAGGGACAGCCCTACCAGTGATTCTGCAATCTTATTAGGCAGCTTTCAGAGGCACAGGAACCTTGATGGGACAAATGAGTTGGCAACCCTTTTCCTCTGCCTAGCTTCCAGATTTCAAAGTCTGATACTGTTCAGTCAAAGCGTGGATTGTTACAGCTGAATTTCTGTTTACTTGATGTTGGATAGATAGGGATCTATTCGCACACCCCATTTGTTAGCTGTCTTCAGCATGGGACTCATAGTGCAAGGAAAATGGAGGCGCATCCAATAACTGCTCAAGCATACTCTTGGAAAGGGGGGGGGATAGGCTTTTCGGATTGCATAGTCCCTCTGGTCACTACTAGCATCTTAATGCCAGCCTGATGGGGAGAGTTGAATATACAACCGTAGCTGGGATAAATGGGAGCACAGGGCACCAATGAACCCCATCTGCAAAGAGGAGGGGCAAATGGGGGCATGCTGATCAGAGTTATTAGTGTGATTGATGTGGGGATATTACATGGTTTGGGGGCATAATTCCAGGGCACGTAGTAATCAAATAACTCTGGATGAGTGCTGTGTGCCCTTTGTTCTCTCCCTTCTATCACTTAGAACACCAAAGGGCAGCAAGATGTTCCCAGGAAGCTGAATTAGATGGACCATGGATCTGATCCAACAAGGCACCTTGAAGGGAGTCACCAGTTTTTAGCAAACACGATGAAAGATCCTCTAATTGTTTTGGCTAATGACCGATGGTGTAGGATTTTTTTTTAAAAAGCCTCAGACCTATTCCCTCCAATATGGCATTTAGTCTCCTTTAAATTTTACATACAGTTGAGGCATTCTTCTGAAAACTGGTTTGCACAGAATGGAGTACATGGAGAGATGGAATCCACTTCAGCATTTACTTCACAGTCCCATCACTATAAATTCTATTTGCCACTGAGAGAACACAGCTACTGAAACCCCACAGTCAAAGTGCCAAAAGCAATTACTTACTCTCTTTGATCTTGCTTTAAAATGGAACCAGGGAAAAAGGGCTTTGTTTTGATGTTTTGTTTCTTGGCAAAATGTGTTTTAAAAGAACAACATTTAGGATGTCCTCCCTATAGTCCCCATTATTTAAACAATATGACAAGAATTTGACTAAACGGATCACTAGTGTTGGCAAAGAAAGCAGTTGGAGGACAAATATAAAATCCAGGGATGCTAAAATCTAAGACAACTCAATATCTGCTTCTTGGAAACAGGAAGCAATCCTAAGCAAGTCTATTCAAGAAAATCCTATTTTATTCAGTGGGATTGAATCCTACCTCCTATGTCTTTTTAGGACTGAAGGCTCATAGCCTGAAATGAAGCACACAGATTTTATGCAGTACAATCAAAGATCTTGATGTTTATATTCATCAATATTCCCCCTCTTCTCTCTTGTTCACAAGGACAGCTGCAGTGACCAGAAAGAAGGCGCAATTTTACCTTTCCTCCCTCTGTGCAGCCCTGTCATAGTACAGATGTAACCTTTTACATGTAAATAAGTCTGTGTTTTAGTTCTGCTGATTAATGTGGGTTTATAAACATTTGTTAGTGTGGGTTTACATGCAGGCCTCTGAAGAAAGAAGAAAGGGGGCTAGATGGGTGAATGGAGTCTGCACTGATTGGATGGTAGCTGTACCCTAGGGGCTGAGTGGACTGCATTCTTTAGTCAGTGTGCTCAGAGAAAATGTTCATTCTAGTTATGTAGGCAACTGTGTGGAAGCCTGCAAGGGTCTCACTCTGTCTACATCTGGCAACCTGCGTGGAGAGGGCTGAGTGAATCTATCTCTATATGAATGAGAAGTAGGGCTGCCAGGTCCCCCGATGGTGATGGGGGATCCCCTGCTCCCAGCCTCTGCCCCTTGCAACCATTCACCTGGCCAGCAGGGGCAAAAGGCCTGGGGAATGGTTCCATGAGGCAAAAAACCTCCTGTGCCAGCATGCTGTGGGCACACTCCTGCTGGCCACAACAATGTCACTTCCGGAAGTGACTTCATCGCACCTGGAGGCAGGCATTCGTCCACGCTTCATGGGGACCCAAACTGGCCCCTGTGAAGGGTGGGAGCCTGCCCACTGCCAGGTGCAATGACGTCACTTCCGGAAATGACACTGATGTGGATGAATGTAATGGAACAGGATATTTTAAGTGCCTCTATTAACACTATGCAATTTTATGAGTGATATGCAGCTAAAGCAGGGTAGAAGCACTAACAAAAGCACAATATTTCTTAGAACACTGAGACTTGAAACTAGGAGTCCTAAAGATGTTCCTGCAAAAAAAAAAATTGCAAGAGAAGAGACATGTTTACTATGGAAGCTTGCTACTAGAAGAATGCATTTGCACTACATACATAGACACATAATGATATGCTTAAAACAAATGGAAATATTCTTTTACTAATAAATGTATTTTACACAATAGATGTAGCCAGGATACTAACTCATCAAAGAAAAGGGAAGGAGCAGGTGCAAAGAAAGTTGAAAACACCTGTCTCTACATAGCAAACAGGGAGAAAGAGAAGAAGCTCATAGAATTGGCTTAGAGATTCAGAGCAATCCAGGACACTGAATAAATAGCCCAGATAGTGAGAGTAAGTGACCTTTCACATACTTAGGAGAGAGGGAAAGTATTTTGCCCCACACAGTCTGCAGAAAGCAGTTTTAACCTACATGATACAAGTAGCCTTGGAAAATATGTTATAAGTGCTAAGTCAGCAAAAGAGGAGAGGAACCCACTTCTAGCCTATAGGAAGAGAAGTGGAAAAGACATTCTTGGAGAAGAGATAAGACACTGGGTCATCTTGACAAGTAAAGAAAGGTGGAGAATATTATAATTATGTTAATGGCCAAAATCAGTCTTCCAATCAAGAAACATTGGGTAGCTGGAGGTGGCAGCAACTGCCAGCTGGTCATTGCCAATGGAGATCGTTAGAAGACTTAAGCCAATTAAAAGCCTAATATTTTAATCAACCAAGGGGTATAAAATGTCTTGCACAAGCTTTGTAATCTTGATGAGCCTTGGGTTAAAAGGGGGGCTTGGGTCCTCTGTACGGTGGAGGTTCCTCCCATTTAATTAAACGATTTAAGCAACCTTCTCTCCCTGGATCCTGTGTGCTGTTTTATTTGGACTAATGAGAAAAACTCAATTTTGAGTGCAACAAAATCATTGCACTCCACCAAGAGCACCTGCATCTGAAGATTGTAAAGATAAGTAGCTGGTCCCCATCCCTCATCCCCTGCTGGGAGGATAAGGGGACATGGAAACCCTAATGAGAGAAGAATTTATTCTGTTAGTGAATATCCGTGTTAAAAATTAGTCTTTGTCACTGGGTCTGAGAAACTATTTTTGGAAACCCCCAAGTTTATAAACTGTTCTGAAACCAATATGCTTATCAAGGATCTGCAACCATCATACTTTTCTTATAAATAAATTCTACTTCTAATTAAGCAAGCAAGGATCCCTTTTTTACTTCACAGCTACTCCCATGCACTGACTGTTCTGTCATACTACCATCTACAACAAGCCTTCCAGTCAAAGAGAAGAGAGTTAAGGTGAAAATCTTTCACGGCAGAAGAAACATTTTGGGAAGCAATAATATATAAATCACACAAAGAGGGCAAAATGCCATGGGTGGTGTTAGCAGTGGAGTTCAAATCCCAAAGACAAGGCCCTCTCAAAGTAAAAGCTTGAGTATAATAGACAAATTGTGAAGCTCTGTGCTTGTGGAAATAAGAGTGTTGGTTGTAACCAAGGACCAAGAGCTGAATTAAAGGTCCAAAGACATGGTTTTTTAAAAAGTTGTTCCAACCCTCTTGCTCTCCTGCCTCCTCCTTCATGCTGCCACATGACTGAGAGATCTTATTTCCCCACCTATGTGTGTGTGAGGTATCCCAAATCCTTTCTGAGAAACTCTTTCCTCCCTTTTACCTTTATCCCTGAACCCCCACCCAAAGTTTGGGGTCCCCCTTCTTTGGTAAAAAATACCAACATTTAAGGTTCTACTATACATTACACTACCAACCCATGCAGCTATTAGTCATATGACCCCAGGACTCAACCCTCTCAGAGTTCATCTCAACAATTGATGAGAGCTTTGTCAGGATCCCCTGACCCATCTCACAGTCGCACTGTACTCTGGGGACTCACCTTTAAACACTGCTGGAATGCTTGGTGCAGCTTTGAGCATTGCAAGGAGGAAAGAGGAGCTTTGGGGGCCATAATTTCCTCTTCCTTTGGCTTTATGTGATCCCAGGACACACAGACTGTGAGGAAGGGGTGCCTTTCCTCTCCAGTCATTTCTGATAGGGAAAATGGTGCTGGAGGGAAGGCAGAAACCCCTCTTCTTCCCTCACAGTGCTTGAAGAAGTGCTAAGTGACCCAACAGTCAGTCAGTACCTTTATTGGCATAAAATAAAGTCAAGCAAAATCAGTATTTGAATTCACAAAATGGAAAATACAATCCAAAATATACATCTCTCTAGAGCTTAAGTCTTGTAATCCCTAATTCTCATAGCAATCCAGAGAAATCTCGCTACTGAGATGGTAATATGGTGGCACTGATCTGATCAAAGGAGGGAAACAATCTTCACTTGTGGGAGGATATACCTGTTATGCAAAATAGGGTTAATTAGGGCATCCCATATTTGAAGGTAAAACTCATATCAGAACAATATGTGAGTAATTTACTCTGGTTCCCTGTTGTTGCATGGGCAGGTTCTTTAGTGGTAGGGCAATTACATAAATCTCTCTATATAAAGACAAGTGTCCTGACTGACTCATCAACACCCAGCCCAAACCCCTGGACCTAGAAATGTGAAATTTGGGCAGGATGTTCCTCTTGTGATGTAGGGGCTCACGAAGAAGGGATTTTTGTATATGCAGCCTTGATTGGTCATCTCTACAACATTCTAAATAGTATATACTTGCTATTGGGAGTCACTGAATGTGTCCTGAGGTAAAAATACACCTCCCAGTCTAGGGTTGCCAATCTCCCTATGGGGCCTGGCTTTCTTGCAGCCATCATCTCTTACTGCTGCCAATAGATGCGGCAAAGAAATATGCACATCGTACTCCTGCAGTGAACTGAGCAGCAGTGGCCAAGTACCAGCAAGTCCTGAGTCCTAGGGAAAGATGACCAGTCCTGCAGGCCTGGGCACAGCAATGATGACCCTAGCAGACCTAACAGCCACGATATACCCTGGTATCACCACTATCAGGGAGTAGTCCATGGACGGGCTGTGCAAGTGTGCCATTCTGACTCCCAAGAACAACAAGGCTGCCATCATTAATGAAACACAACTTAACTCCCTTGAAAGGGAAGAAATGGAGTACAAATCTGTGGACTCAGTGATGCAAATGGATGATGCTGTCCACTACCTGTGGAGTTCCTCAACATGCTCAACCCTCCTGGCTTCCCAGCCCACAAGCTTCTCCTCAAAGAGGGGGCTCCAGTGATGCTGGTCCAGAACTGCAGCTCACCCAAACTCTGCAATGGCACCAGACTGCGAGTGAAAGCCCTCCACAGGAACATCATCGAGACCACACTGTTCACCAGCAGTGCTCAGGGGGGAATTGGCGTTCATACCATGCATACCATTCATATCATCAGATAACCTCTTCGAGTTCAAGAGACTGCAGTTCCCCCTCAAGATCTGCTTTGCTATGATGATCAACAAGTCCCAGGGACAGATACTGAAGGTGGCAGGAATTGACTTGAGGGAGGACTGCTTCTCACATGGGCAGTTCTATGTGGCCTGCTCCAGAGTGAGCTCACCCAGCAGCCTGGTGATCCTGAGGAGAAAATCATCAATGAGGTCTACAAAGAGATCTTTCAGTAGGAAAAAAAAAGGTTGTATGCATTTTTCACTTTATTTATTGCTCTACAATATTTTCCTTTTAAAAATCTCTTCAATAAATGTTACACTTCAAAATTCACTTCATCAGTTTTAGGCATCAACATGCTTTGCTTTTTTCAAACACTTTTGTGAAGCTCGGGTACTATGCTATTATACTACAAAACCAACTCAACCCCCCCCCTCCCCACCCCAACCAAAAAATGTTACATACCCATAAATATTATAACTGGATTTAAAGTAGTTAAATATCGTAGCGAAACATGGGCATCAAACTAGTCTTCCATAAAGGACTGCGTATGGGAAGGCATTGAATCGTGCTAACAAAGTTTTTAAAGGTGTGATGAGATATGGCTTGTCACCTGTATCATTTCACATCTGCAAGCACCTTCCACTGATGGACCCTGTGTAATTCACTATGATATTCAAAAGGACATTAAAAGTAAGAGGTTGAAGGTAGTGAGCAGAGTTCAGGTAATAATGTTTTAATGTTGATTATTTTTTATTGTATTTTAATATGTTGTTATCTGCCCTGATCCTGCTCACGGGGAGGGCGGAATAGAAATTTTAAATAAATAAATAAAAGCATTAAAATTTTATTGTCTATGACATTAGCTGAGAAACATTATGTGCATGTTGTGTTCATATGTTAGCTACAAAAACATTATTTTTTAAAAAAATGTTCTTTCCAAAGCTAAAAAGTCTCTATCTGTTTATCTGTTTAGGAAAGACTTGCTTTTATTACCCAACTTTGCAGTTTTTATACCAGCAAAAGCTTATTGCTGTAGCCCTGGATTTGACTAACACAATTGATAATATTAAGTTCAATTTATTTATTTATTTGTTTAACTGCTTTAAGAAATCTAAGTTCACATGTGATTGGTTCATTTAAGTCAAATGCTTGAACTAACTGAACTTTAATAACGTTGGGGAGAAAATTAACCAATGAACAACCCATCTGTAGCTTTCACCAATAAACCATGAATATGAAAGCAATAAATATCAAAGATTTAATTTAAAATAATACCTATCAATAATACATATCAGATTGAATGAATAAATCTTTTTTGCCACATGCTAGCAGCAAGAAGGTTACAGGGCTACATGTAAATTGTTTAATGTGCTGGTGTGTTCTATAAACTGAAAAATCAAAAATGATTTTTTTTCTAATTAAAAAAGAAAGTCAATTCAAAACCTGATATGAAAAATGCATAGTGTGACCTGAATATTCCTTTCAGCGTTAACAGGAGATAACTGAATGTTTCTCTAGAGGCTGAGCAGATATAACTGATTGAGACAGATGGAATTTTAACCAGTTTTTCTAACTTCTGGTCTAACAAAAGAAGAGAGAGAATGAAATGCTTGTGAGACGTTATTGCTAACTTCTCCACCCCTCAATCTGCTTGTTATTCACATCCACTTTGGTTCAGTGTACAGGTTCATTTTTAATGGGTTTCTTATTTTATTTTGGAAAATGGGAAGAAAGAAAAGCATGCTGGATAATAATATGTAGTTAGATTGGCCTCACTGCATGTCGTAGCCGATATCCTTCATCAACAACATAACTAAGGCTCTATATTATTATTCACTTTACAGGAAAACAAAACAAAGGAACAAACAATCCAAATTTCAAATGCACTTTGAAGAGCTTTAGCTTCATCTCAGATGCATCCTTGTTCTCTTTTCTTAATTAAGTTTTGATAGTTGTGTTTAAATGCATTAAAAATCATACAGCCCAGTGAAGGATGAATGTGAACAAGAACTTGTGTTCAACTGCTCTGCAGAGCAAAGTTTGAAGTCTTCTTCTGGAAGATGTGACTTGATGTGATAGGATTCAGGCCAGTGTAATTCTGGTTCAAAGAACACGGTTTGGGGGTGGGGGGACTACCTGCCTAAATTTGCCATCCTTGCTGATCTCTTCCCATCATCAGCTGCCGAAAGGAGAGTTAGGAGTCCACATTCTTTTTTGTACTGATTTAATAATCCTTTGAGGCAATTTTGACTGTGGTAGCCACTTTGAGCACACTAAGGGAAAGGCGGCATGCAGATTTAATCAGTAAGTGGATAATAAGCAGTTGCACAAAGAAATGGGAATGCAATGGTTTAAGAACTACTGCATGGGCGTTGCATACGCTTGATATGGGACATGCATCCATTTCACCTAGCAACAGATTGCTTTCTAATTCACAGAATGAAAGTGCAGATGCTACCCTTGGCTTGTCACCAAATTCTTGTACTCCCTGTACTGTTTGAAAGGACCAAAATTTGACACAGTTGCCATCAAAAGAAAAACAATGCTCTACATTTTGCCTGTAACGTCTAACCCCTCACATCTAATCAAGCTGCATTGTATCATTGCATCCTGACGCCCTTCCTTGTAACACCCCTCCCACGTTTTGGCTGGGATAGAAAGGCTCTGGGATCTCCTCTCCATTCCTACTCATATCTGAAGGGAGCTCTGACTCTCAAGAACTCATATTCTGAAAATCTTTTTAGTCTCAAAGTTGCCACTGGACTCAAATCCTGTTGTTCTACTGCAGACCAACATGGCTATCTACCTAAAAGTATCTTCAAAGATACTTGTAGCTCTGCCAGGAGGAGCAGCTGAAGTTTAAACAACAAGCTTCGGAGCTGGAATTCTGCAATTTAATTATTCGTATGGGGGCTATAAAGAGGTCTGAGAGTCATAGAGAGTTTTCACCAGCGCAGGGCCATTTCCAGATGGCTTACCTGCACTCGGAACGTCACACCACGTTGCGGGGAAAATGCAAAATATCACGTTTTCTCACACAAGTTTTGCGCAACATCGCGCAAAACTCGCGTGAGAAAACGCAATATTTCACGTTTTCCCCGCAACGTGGCACGACGTTCCGGGTGCAGGTAAGCCATCTGGAAACGGCCCAGGCAGGCTTTTGACTCTCTGTACCAGACAGTACTAGGGTTGTCAACTCCAGTCTGAGAAATTCCTGGAGATCTGGAGAGCGGAACATAGGGAGGGACCTCAGCAAAGATGTAATATCAGAATCCGCCCTCCAAAGCAGCCGTTTTCTCCAGGGAAATGGATCACTGTCCTCTGGAGATCAGTTGTAACCAGGGCTTTTTTTCTGGGAAAAGAGGTGGTGGAACTCGGTGGGTTGCCCTCGGAGAAAATGGTCACATGGCTGGTAGCTCCGCCCCCTGATCTCCAGACGGAGGTCAGTTTAGATTGCCCTACGCACTGCTCAGTGGCGCGGAGGGCAATCTAAACTCCCCTTTGTCTGGAGATCAGGGGGCAGGGACACCAGCCATGTGACCATTTTCAAGAGGTTCCAGAACTCTGTTCCATAGTGTTCCTGCTGAAAAAAAAGCCCTGGTTGTAACTCTGGGAGATCTTCAGCTGCCACATGGAAGCTGACAAGTCAAGGCAGCACTATAAAACCCCCTCCAAAACCTGCAGATTCCTGATTGGTCAATGTTGATTCTGGCATGTTTATCTTTTCCCATTTTCCTGATACCTGATCCTTGTCTCAGTTTAGTGCATTCTGAGCTTCTGCTATTCCACTGTCAAACTCTGGACTTCCTTGTGAATTTGCTCCTGTTTAGTGGTTTGGAAGTGGTTGTGGTTTTTGCTCTGACAGTTTCAACTTTTGGACCTATCCTGGACTTTATTTGAAAATGATGGCCAGTATGCAGTCATCAGTTTTGCTTCTCGAGCAGTTCAAAGACCAGGGCTGCCATTTTTAAGTTTCCTGCCCCTTGTAAGAGATGCTCAAGGACTAATAACGAAGGCTTAAAATTATATGTGGTATTAATCTGTTCATGCTAGCAGCTTCTGCATTAAATAACTTTAAAAATAATGCAATTTGCTCTTAATTAAGCTGCAAGGAGGATTTTCCATATAAGAAGGATGCTGTTTGCTCATGAGTTCCCTCAGTTGTTTCTTTCCATCTCTAAGAGCTTCCTTCCTAAAGTGTGAAACTCTAGGGAGTTGCTTTCAGTACATATAAATTATATCCAAGAAAGGTGTGCTAAGAGAACTAAAAAGGGATGTGCATTTGGATATAATCAAAAGATGAACCAAATTACTTCTATTCAATATAGTTAATATACAGTTAATTCAGAACCATTTGATTGCTAAAAACAGTTTCAGTCCCTGAGATTTTGTGGAAATTACTGTTATTCTCATGCATCAGTAGTATGAATTGAGGGAAACAGAATGAGGGACAACAAAGGGAGAATGACTCAGAGCTAAACTACACAAGACATCCACATTTGTTGGGTTCCCACAAGTTTACCTGGGAAGTGTAGTTGGGCCAGCAGCAGCAAGTCCAGAAGTATGAGAGGGAAAGAGTCAGCAAGGGGAGCCCGAAGCTGACAGGTGGCTTGCAGTGACAGAAAGAACTGCTGGAGCTGCTGCCGTTAGACACAATCATCCCTTCTTACAGAGGGAGGAAGAAGACTCCTTCCCCACTCTGTGAGAAGGGATGGTTGCATTTAGTGATGGTGGTGGCAGCCTCAGTAGCTCCTTCTGCTGTTGCTAGCCTCCTGTCAGCTTTGGGCTTGGCATTCTTCGGGCTCCACTCGCTGACTCTTTCCCTCCTGTTCTTCTGGGCCTGCTGCTGCTGGCCCAACTACACTTCCCAGGTAAACTTGCAGGAACCTGACATATGTCAGGCATCTCGTGTAGTTTAGCTCTAAGCAAATAATCTGACTGTGTCACCCAGCCAGAAGAGTTAACATCTCTTCCCATCCAAATAAGAATTTCTGCCCATCATTTATTTTATTTCCTTTTATTTATAGCCTGCCTTTCTTGCTGAAACTCAAGGTGGGTTATAAAATAAAAACACACAATGCAATAGAACTAGAATTACAATACTAAAAGACAATGCAAATAACAAACTGCTGAAGACAAAGCATACTATAAATAATGTAATAAGTGGAATTACAAAGGTAGAAGATAATGCAGCAAAAGCAGGATAATACCTAGAGTAATTTACTGCATGTCTCAATGGCTGGGGGAGAGCTTTCTTTATTCTATGCTAGCAACAGGAGGATTCCATTATTCTGCTTTTTCATTCTCTCCCCTTGTGTTGCAGTGCTAGGTAATAGGGCAATTTTTTTGCCTATATTCTCTGCAATACAGGCAGCTATAGACAAGGAGCTAGGAATCATAGCAGAGAATACAAACTGGAAGACAGGATTCATCTAAACTCATCCCTGTACTTATTTTTGGTTTATAAATAGAGCCCCACATCCCTTTGTTGAGGATCCTGGTAAAGGAGATCCTGACGATGATTTGTTACGAAAAACATGCTAATGTTGTGATGCTTTCTTGTGCCTGTTCTACAACTGATAATAACAAAACATGGATGCTTTTACATATGTGACTGAAATTTGGCAGGTGGGAAGATGATTCATGACAGAACCATCCTTGAGAATTCCATCCCAAATGGATTGAAGTGGTGGTGGGTAGGGTTGTAGTTGTAATTGTTTATGATTGAAGCTGGCACAAACAAATCAAGAACAGAATAAAAATGAACAAGTGTAATACTTATTATAAAGAAAAATAAGAAAAGGATAAATCAAAGCAAAAGCCAACAAAAATGTCTGTGTACATCCATAAGAACTATACCATATCGATATTCTGATGCCAGATGCCTGAGTATTTTATGTAAACAACTGAGTTTTTCATATATTAGGAAGATGCTGCTTCCTTCCATATTGATCCAGAACATGGGAATCATGTAGCTATAAACATACAATTTCCTTCTACCTGAAAAAGTTTCTTATCAAAAGCATAGGCTTGGTATAGAATGCTGTCATGTGGCTTGTCCATGAGAGCAAACTGAGAGATGCCAAATCAGATATGCTCAGTCAATTACTAGTTCAGCTCACATCCTGTTCGCTGGTCATGTTCAGAAAGCCTGCTGATCAACTACTACTCATCTTTATCCAAATCATTCAGGTATGTCAATGGTCATGAATACAAACTGCTTACTCACACTGCCAATCCCTGATACCTATCTGCTGCCGCTACTTCCAATGTTATAAGGCGAATAGTTTTATGTTTGCAGTTTTAAAAACTAGAGTTACCACTTTGCCTTCTCTCTGTGACTTCTGATTGCATTGCTTATGGATCTGAATGACTAATGTTTTGATCAGTCATTGACAGATTACTTAAAGGATGCATCTAACAGTGCACATACAAAGAAGGGGAAAATTGCAACTGATTCTGGGCTTGACGAGTAGTTCACTTTAATCACCTCAAACGACCCGAAGGGCTATGTGCCTCTTCCCCAGTGATTAAAAAAACGTAGTTCATAAACTGGAATTACAAAAGCAGCCATAAGATGCTTTGTCAAATATTTACCAAGGCATGACCTGGCCCTCACCTTGTATGTAGCACACATGGCCATTGCAGAGCTGCTTAGCATAGTACTCAAGATGAATTTCCAACAAAAATATTGAGGCAACCCAATAAGGAATGCACCTCAGGTGTGAGTTTAATGAAGGTGTGTTTGTGTAGGGATCATGCTTCTATTGAAATTCTCAGCATCTTTAAACAAGGAATCATTTATATTGTACTGGATCAACTGTTGATAAGAATAGGATTAGCATCCCCAGACCCAACTCAAGTTCCCTGCAGCCAAACAGCAGCTTCAGGGAATGACTGTTAAAAAATAAAGGGGAGCCCAAACGTCCTGATAATTAGAGATGTGCGCTTCAGGTTTCTGATTCAGTTTTTAACCCAAATCGGGTCCAATTTGTAAAGATTTGGGATTCCCGAACTGGCCCTAGAATTGCTAAGCCGATTCAGAAATCCTGACGCAAAGCTTTCTGAAGTGATTTGTGTGGCTTCAGAAAGCTTTGGGCAAAGTGGCAGCAGCCATTCCCGTAGCACTTCCCATCAGGGGCAGGAAGTTTAAAGCAACCTTTTTCTTGCCGCTTGCAAGCGGCATGCTTCTGTGTGCTCTGTAAAGATTCCTGTAAAGATTCCTGAAGTTTTTAAATACTCGAATTCTGAAGCGGCTTGCCGCTTTGGGATTTGGGTTATCCCAAATTGTTTTCCCATTTCAGGTAAACCCAAAGTGGGACACCAGAATCTTTTTCAAGTCACACCCCTACTCATAATGTCTCTGTGAGGCATAGAGGGGCTCCTATCTCCCCTCTCAAACTGTTTTCCAGTGTCACAATAGCACGGAGGGATCTTTCCCCCTGTTTTTACTGCTCCATGTGCAGACAATACTCATTAAAAACCTGCATGTTTAGCTTGACCCTAAGAAGAGTAGTTTTTGAATTGAACAGAGATGGTAGACCTGTGTCTCAGCTGTACCACTTCAATTAGGACTTGTTACTAAATGCTGAAAACCCCACAACACAGAAAAGTGGTTTGTAGTTCTAACAGGATGTTCTCCTTGTCATCTAATGTAATATTTTTATGTGAATGAACATTCAAACATATGCGCTCCCACTTGTAGTATCAAATGGTACAGCCCAAATACAAGTTTATTATTTTCATGAGAACTAGGGGACAGATGGTGTATTATATGAAAAAGCCTCCCATCCATTGTTTTTGGAGAGCTGCAGAACTGTAGAGTTTAATTTGAACATTTCTTTTAAAAGAATTGTACATAATCTCTTTGCTATTTTTTCACAAATAAGGCTGTTATCTTCAATTCACCACTGAATATCATTTTCAAATAACAATATTGAGAGGGAAAGTAGAATAGACAGCTACCACACTTCCTGCTCTCCCAGATAAACCTCTTTGATCCAGTGGAACCCAGGTGTTACAGACCATGGAGATTGGTCCCTGACATTGAATTTTTATATTTTATTAGCCTGACCATATCACTGAGCTCATCTTTGGCATAGTAATTTAAAGCCAGCTTTTAAAGCTGATCAGAATTTATGGTCAAAATATCACCAGAAAAAAACAATAAAAAGTTGGTGTCCAGAGTTTCACCTCTCAGGGTTAGTGTTAAATTGGTTAGCATTTATGCATTAGCCTTATTTACACCCTGGATCCAGGGAATATAAATGAGTAAATCAATGGTAAAGCACAAAATGTTTAGTACTTTTTGTAATCTTTGCAAGTCACAGCTAGACCAGTGAAGACTGAATCAATCAAGCATTTTATTGCCATTCATGTGATTTTCCCAGAAGACAATCACAAAATAAATCCATGATTTGCTACCCAATCAAAGGCGGCAGCAACGAAACACAATGTACAAACTATCGAAATGGCTGAAATGTGCCACATTCATCATTGATACAACTTTCTAAACTGTCCATTGGGTCCCAATAAATATTAATTTAATGCCAGTATGCAGAGAATGACTTCCAGAAGGCAGTTATCTCCAAGTAGCATGGAGTTCTTGTGTTGTGTTTGCAGATTGGGACCCCCCCCCCCATTAGTAGAGGCCTAGGAAAAAAACTCCTGATTCACATGACAAATCTGGTGCATTATAATCTGGTGGGTCTTATGTAGACATGGGGATGATCCCCCCCAAAATACCGATCAAGCTGATCGTGGATCTGCGCTGGCAACGACCCCAGATCACCAATTCACTCTGATAAAGTCCCGTTTCCG
The DNA here is from genome assembly GCF_028583425.1 of Eublepharis macularius. Classification (NCBI taxonomy): domain Eukaryota; kingdom Metazoa; phylum Chordata; class Lepidosauria; order Squamata; family Eublepharidae; genus Eublepharis; species Eublepharis macularius. Next base: position 67,132,003 of record NC_072793.1, read on the forward strand.
ATCTGGGATCTGGGATCTGGGATCGGGGAGGCCAAAGTGGAGGGGTGCCCCCCCACACACACACTTAGAGCAGAGGGGGGGAAGTTTTTAACCCGGCAACGAGCCGCCTCCCCTCAGGGTGTGGACATTTTCTCTCTCTCTCACACACACACGCACTTAGAGCAGAGGGGGGGAGTTTTTAAGCCGTCCTTGCCTCTCTAAATAGAGACAGAGAGAGACACCCCATCAACAAGTTTCAGCCAACTTTTTTAAAAAAGCAGGGATAGAATCCTCCATTCCTCCCCACCCGATTTTAAAAGCAAGCAGCCAGTCTTCCAAAAGTATATTTTAAACAGGAAGAAAGTAAAACCAGGATCCACATGGACGCACTTAGAGCAGAGGGGGGGGGGAGTTTTTAACCCGTCCCTGCCTCTCCAAATAGAGAGAGAGAGACACCCGGTCAACAAGTTTCAGCCAGCTTTTAAAAAAAAGCAGGGATAGAATCCTCCATTCCTCCCCACCCGATTTTAAAAGCAAGCAGCCAGTCTTCCAAAAGCATATTTTAAACAGGAAGAAAGTAAAACCAGGATCCACATGGATTCTCGCGGATCCTATGGTTTTTTAAATAGGAAAAACACAAATGAAACATCAAATCACATATCAACTTCTTGCAAAAAGCAGGCACTGGGCTGAGAAGCCAGGAGGAGAGAGATATCTCTTTTCAGTGTTAACTCTTTCAACGCACTGAATGAACTCGGGAGAGGAGCGCAAAACAGCTTCAGTTGATAGCTGCTCTCAAAGCAAGGGGTTTTTGTTTTCATTCAGTGTGTTGAAAGAGTTAACACTGAGAAGAGATCTCTTCTCAGTGTTAACTCTTTCAGCGCACTGAAAAGCCACCTTTTCACTCACAACTGTTTGCTTTTCCTCGCTAGGGGAAATATTATCAAGTTTCAAACAGAGCTCAGGCATTCCCCTGCCTCCGTTGCCAGGGGAATAGATTGTTGGTGCCTGAATGTCTAGCTTCCCGATCCTATCACGATCGCCCCAGTCCAGCCCCCTTCCGACTGCTGGATCGTTTGCCGTGGAAGACAACGATCCACCAGGTCACGATCGGGAGATTGCCATTTGTGTGTGTGTGGGGGGGGGGGGGTATCGTAATGCAGATCGTGCCCATCTCTAGTCATATGTCTGTTGAGTCATGTCCACCTACATTTTTTTAATAATAGAAAATAGTTTATTGATCCCAAGAGATGAATTGATAGGGGTGCTCCTCTAAACTGCAATGTTATGTAAGGTTCTTTGCAGATAAAATCTCTCAGATCCAGTCCACCCTAGTCTTCCCGTATAATCTAACAATCCACTCTCTCTCTAACACAGGGAAATTTTCCTTACTCACTAAAGCATACCGTTACTAGACCTTTAAAAAAAAGCCTTATTAAAAACAAGTTCTGAAGTATTGTGGGCCAATATCAAATTTGCTGTCTGAGGCAAAGTTTATTGAGTGAGTAGTGCAGAGCAACTCCAGGCTTTTCTGGATGACACATCCATCCTTTAATTATTTCAGTCTAGTTTCAGGCCTGAACTTTGAGAGAGAGTTAGCTTTAGTTGCTCTAGTGGATGATCTTTACATACAGATGGATAGAAGTAATGCTTCTTTATTGTTCTTGCTGGATGTAACAGCTGCTTTTGATATGGTTGATCACAAACAGGGAAGAGGGATGTGGCACTCTGATGGATTTGGTAATTTTCTTACAGTGGACTCCAAATACTATTAAAATTGCTGAGTCAAAATGTTGAGAATTGATCAGTCTGGTGTCCCTGGGCTTGGTCCTCTCACCCATGCTGTTCAATTTTTATGACAAATCATTAAGTGAAATAATCAGTAGCTGTGGTGTTACATTTCATCAATATACTGATTACACTCAACTTTATATCTCTTTAAATAAGCCTCCAGAAGCATCAATCACTATCCTGGGATTTGTTTTGATGATCAGTTGGCTAAAGACAAGCAAGCTGAAGCTGAATTCACATAAGACAAATCCCTCTAAATCTCTCAAAAATCTTGAGAGTTTAGAGGGAGCTGTGTTACCGCCCCTAGATAAGGTAATGTGATCATTGGCTGGGTATGTGAAAGTCCTTACTGACTATAATTTCTAATAATTCAACAGAATTCAACAGAACCTGCTTTTTAAAGACTAACATGTATTATAATGTAACGCTTTAGCGATGGTAGTTAGCTTTTCTTATGCTTCAAATGGTTTCTTCCTTGATGTTTATCTTTAGCCATGACAGGTTGGAACCTCTAACATCTTGTATCATCCATTATGCATTGGGAAGGTGGAGTTTCAGGTGATGCTCTAGGAATTTCCCTTAATCTGTACGGTAAAGACCAGGGAGACTAGGGTAAATTCCTACAGTGTCACCATCAACACCATTTTCCACTCATTTTTCTCCTTCTCCTTCTCCTTAAATTATTGAGGGTGGGAGGTTGAGAGCAGGGACCAGGGACTGCCTGCTGGTAGCAGGCAAATTATATATGTAACAACCAAATCCATTCCAGTTCCAAACACAAGAAATCATACCTGAATAACAACAACAACAACAACATTTGATTTATACCCTTCAGGACAACTTAACACCCACTCAGAATGGTTTACAAAGTGTATTATTATCCTCACAACAACCACCCTGTGAGGTGGGTGGGGCTGAGAGTTCTAAGACAGCAGCAGATGCAGCTGAGCCAGATTACCTCTCAGCCTGTTTAGACTGAGGCTTAAGAAGGCTGCGTAGCTAGATTAGCCGGTCCATTAGACACGCATCCTGTGTCCTAGCTCCTTGTCTGCAGTTCCAAGCACCAATCTATGCTCTCAACTCAAGCCAGGAGCCCTCTTGCAGAAGAGCCTCACCTTAGCCAACCTGCAGAGCTCAAGACAATGGGGATGAGATTCTAGTATAACTGTGGGGGGAACCCTTCCCATTCTTTTGCAAATTCTCTCTATTTCCAGAAACAAAAAGAATTCAAAATTAACCTCCAGCCTTTGGGGGAATGTGTTAAAAGTGGGCTGACCTTTTCAATGATCTAAAATTCATTTTTTAAATCCCTAATTAATGCCAAGGGGAAACTGAATTTCTTCCTTTTTCAAATGCTAGGGTAGCTGGTAGACTGAAAAACAAAACATTCGCCAGATGCTCCAAGAATGTAATTTCAGCTTTGCTGCTAATTTTAATGTGTGGTTTTAGACAAGTAACTTCAGTTCTTTGTGTAAAATCCTGGAAAGTTCACCAGTGAATTCAATTAAATGATTCGGATTTTCAGTTGTTCCCCATCCTCCTCACATAGGAACCATAATATTAGTATATATCAAGGGAATGGTTGTTGAAAATAAGAAATCAACGTTCACTAATTCCTATCCCACATGGCCAATGATGACTCCTGACAGACAGTCAACAGAATTAGGGTCTGGAGTTAGGAAATGTATAGTGAGAACATTGGACCATCTGAACTACTATACCCAGTGACAGGATTCCAGGATGAAAACAAGATTTTGTGTCAAAAGGAGATGCTTCTAATAGTAACAGCTCTCCGTGTGCGTGTACAAGAACCACGTGTACAGCTGAAGTTGTCTTTCAAGTTTTGAATGCAGGCACTCACATAGCTAATCAGGCTAGCTGATTTTCAACTGACAAATGAAAATTTAAAAATACACCCTGGCTGCAAGCATGGCTATTACCCACATATTCACACAGGATTGTAGAATCACAGCCAAAGATTCAGGGCATCTTTTCTGACATTCAAGGTTTATTTTTCCCCTCTTTATTTTCTACACTGTTACCCGCAGTCTGCATTGACACTGAAAAATGTTACAAATGAACGAATCCTCACAGTATATTCATCATCATTGTAATGTTATAACCCAACTGTGAATCATTCCCACCCTCTGAAGATAACTTGAGGCAATGTGAATTCCTTTACCAAGGACAATGCTGTCAGGAAGCACTGGAAATGCTTGTTAGGACACAAATTAATATCAACACCTAGGGCACTTCTAGATGATAACATTTCTGCACAGGCATGCACTCATTTTAAGTTGTTCTAAGCAGTCGCACAGAAGTTGAGGGAAACTGCTTCTTTTTTTAAAAGGAGAAATAAAATGATCTCAGAACTACACCACAGGAGAGGAAAGTCTCTTTCCCTCTCCCCAATGCCATTTTCTTGTATGAAAAGTGTGTGCGAGGGGAGTTATATTGCTGGTTTTGCAGCTCAATGTGAAGAATCTGTGCATAAATTCCCCCTCTCTCTCACACACACACATGTGCTGTTTTTACACAGGAAAACAGCTTGGGAGAAAGGAGCTTTCCCTCCCCTAATGGAGCCATTCTGAGCACTTTGAGCTCTTCTTTTTTTAAAAAGAAGCAGTTCCCCATAGCAGAGCACCTTAAAATGAGTGCATACCCAAGCAGACATTTATCATCTAGAGCAGAGATGGGCATGGACCAGAAAAACCTCACAGACAGTTGGCCTGTGGTCCGTCATGTTTCACAGATCACAGACCATGAACTTTTCACGGACCTGCCACATTCATGGACCAGTTTGCTGATCCATGGTCTGTCACTTCCAGGGCCCCTAGCACCACCTCCTTCACATTCAGAGATGCCAAACTTGCAGCAAGGCTTCAGCGGGCTCTCCTCCAGCCAAGTTTAGCCAAGATTACATTTTGGAGGTCCGAGTTACAGACTCCCAAAGCGGCTGCCCCCAGGAAACTTCCAGTAGAAGTCACAAATGTCAATTGCATTGGCTTGCAGCACCAAAAAAGTTGCAATGAAGCAAAAGCAAACAGAAAAGGGTGGAGGAAGAGCCCCCTCACTTACCACACAGATACCTTCCCAGCCATTGCCTAGGAAATTAATTCTTGCGCCTTGCTCACATAGAGAAGAATGGGAGCTCTCTGGTTGGCAGGCAGAGCTACCTACCAAGGTTTTCAAGGCTAGGATTGGTGTGTTCCAAGGGCTGCAGAATGTCCATCCCCTCCATTGCCTAGGGAATTAATTCTTGCTCCTTGCTCACATAGAGAAGAATGGGAGCTTTCTGGTTGGCAGACAGAGCTGCCTATCAAGATTTTTGAGGGCTAGGATTGGTGTGTTTCAAGGGCTGCAGAAGGTCTGTGGACATCCCCTCCATTGTCTAGGGAATCGATAGATTGGTGCCAGGATGTCTGAACTCATGGATCACGGATCAACAGACTGGCCCAAATGGATCAAAGTTCGTGAAAAACATGGTCCCATGAACTGCGTGTTCGCGAACCATGAACCGGGCTGATCCATGTCAAATGTATGTCCGTTTTCTAGTCTGTGCTCACCTCTAATCTTGAGCCACCCTTAGACTTCTAGGAAGCAGTCTTATAGAGAGTATTTTGTGCTTTTTCACCAGCCTTATTGAAATGCCCATATTTTGTGATTGGATGTTATAATTCCAGTTTATTTTACAAACTTGAATTAAAAACAATGCCAGTAATATTTAATTGGGCACATACAAAATGTTATCTTTGCAATACACTTATGAAACTAGACATAAATCAAAGTTTGTGTTGCATAAAAAATGCTTGGCTTGTATTGATTATCACAAAGTGGTCATCAAGTAGCAATAAGTATGGGTATATGGTTTCTACCTTTTAACTGCTGTGCTGTCTTCTTACTATGACAGCATTTAATATAAATAGCTGATAATTTCATTTTCCATACTGCTTGGTTGACCAGGCATTACCCAGAATCTTGGCATTGCCCAGTTAGCCCCTTAGCTGGCCTGAATGTTAATGTTCATTATAAAAAACATGTCTCAAGACTTTCCACTTTCAAAGAGAAAGAAAAATGTCCAAACAGTTTTCTACTTACATTAGGGATATCAGGCCATAGCCTGCAATTCCTGGCAGCATTTTGAGGTGGGAACAGGCATGCCAAAATCAAAGCACCACACTGATATCACTTCCAGTGAAAACTGGAAGTGATGTCAAAGCATAAAGAGATGCCCTAGGATTTGCAGCAATGTTTTACACACTTTCCTCCCATCAGTGTTTCAATAACTGGCAGACAAAGACCAGGTTTGCCAGGAGCTACCATAGCAGGAGATCTGGCAACCTAGGAATGTTCCATCTTCTGTCTTCTAACCAATAAGAAAAGTCAAGGCTGTGATTGACAGTTATAGGAAGCATGAGGGAATGATTTCCTTCTCTTTTGTCAGGAGAGCCTGCAGAAGCAATTAGTAACTCCATCTGTATTTTCTGCTCTTAGGCTTCAACTGGGTTTTACAAGAAAGTAATCTTAAGAAAAAATGTTTCACACCTTCTTGCGAGTTTTCAATTATCCCTCCCCTCATTAAATAATGTAATAAAATTGAGTCTAATTCTCTTTAAAAATACAGAATGGCAATTTTTATCGATCCATCCCATCCCTAGCTCTTCTATAAAGTTGACAAAAGCTGAAAATCAAAGTGCTCTTTATATTTTCAAAATTGAAAATAATTTGTTTTAGATGGTGCACAAGTAAGTGAAAAAATGCCAGATTGCGTAATCTTACTTAGTGAATGGAGGGAATCTAATTTGTCCAGTCTTTCAGAGTGTTTTTGCTTTAGAAGCTATGGCTACTAGAGAGAATTTGGCCAACCTAAAAATCTAAATAAAGATGTCTGACTTGTAATTTTTTTAAAATAAAGCCAAGCAATAAGCATTTTTGGAGAAGGGCAGGATTCACAAAACTTTGAAATTCATACTAAATGTTCTGTATTATAGGATTCTTTCCTCCCCCCCTCCCCACCGGCTTGGATCAGCTGATGCAGGGGTTAAATGCCCCTTTCTGTGCTGCTTCACAGCAGCAGGGAAAGGGGCATTTCACCCCCTCCCACCACCTTGGGTCAGCTGCTTGTCCGGGAGATGCCCAACAAGCAGCTGATGGGGGTTTAAATGCCCCTTTCTGTGCCGCTTTGCAATGGCAGGGAAAGAGGCATTTCACCCCTGCAGGCTTGGATCAGCTGCTTTTTGGGGAGTTCCCCAACAAGCAGCTGATGGGGGTTTAAATGCCCCTTTCTGGGCCGCTTTGCAATGGCAAGGAAAGGTTTATTGGTGTCAGATCTGTGGCTAAATAATAGTTGTAATCCAGACTACCTTCTGCAATCAGACAAGAGTCCATTGTTTTCAAAAGATTTACTGAAAAAGGCAACCATTATAGTCCACTGGCCCAGATGCAATATCTGGGCTGGTACACGTGTATTGTTACGAATGATAGGCAAAGAACAAGGTACAGAGTATCAAACCCCAGCAGGCCCAACCTCCCCCCATAGTTCTCAAAACAAGCTGCTTGAGGCTGAGAAAGTGCAAGTTTCCCAAGGCTGGAAAAGCTGTAGTCAAAACATTCCTCTTCTGTGAGATAGCTGCTAGGGAACGTCTTGGCACCTGTAGAAGAAGCACTCAGAACACTAGAAGAATTAAAATGGAGTCTCTTTGGTTACAACATAGGAGAAAACATTCTGAACCTGACATTTCTGCCCCCTCTAAAATGCTCCTCCCCCCGGCTTATGCGGATAACGAGTATGGAATGCCTTAACTAGTCTAGGAGCATGAACATGTACAGAGTGCACCCATTCATCAAACCCAGAGTCAAAGTCCTTCCATCTGATAAGATAAAACAACTGGTTTCTTTTAAGTTTAGAGTCCAAGATTTGCTGCACTTCATAATGGGTCTGATCATCAATCAATGTTGGAATAGGAGGGGCACGGGTGTGCCATTGATTTGCTGGGGGAACTTTTTTCAAAAGACTGACATGGAATGTATCATGCACATGGCGCAGATTTTTGGGTAAATCCAGGGCTACCGTCACTTTATTGATTACCTTACGAACGGGAAAAGGTCCTAAAAATTTCAAAGCTAATTTCCGACTGGTTTGAGTAACTTTTAAATTCTTTGTAGACAGATAAACTAAGTCTCCTGGTTATAAGTCCCATTCGGCCACACGGTGGCGATCAGCGTATTTTTTGTAATCCTGTTTGGCTTTGTTGAGATGTTCTTTTATGATAGTCCATTGCTGAGCTGCTTCCCCCCACCATTCTGAAACATCTTTGGAGGCTGAAGTAGGAGCGGGGAGCGCTTCACAAGGGAAGGGCTTAAAGTGGAAGCCATATACCACTTTGAAGGGGGTTTCTCCTGTAGAGGCATGCACACTATTATTGTACGAGAACTCCGCTAGGGGTAGTAAATCAATCCAGTTGTCTTGTTGAAAGTTGATATAACAGCGGAGGAATTGTTCTAGTATTTGATTAGTTTTTTCGGATTGTCCGTCGGTTTGAGGATGATGGCTGGAACTTAAACCTTGTTCAATCCCCATAAGCTGTAGAAGCTCCTGCCAGAAGTTGGCAACAAATTGTCCGCCGCGATCCGAAATCACCTTTGACAGAAAAGAATGCAGTTTAACAATGTGCTTTAAGAAGATATCTGCTAGTTTTCGGGCCGAGGGTATAGTGGTGCAGGGTATGAAATGAGCTTGTTTGGAGAACAAATCTACCACGACCAAAATGCAAGTGTGGCCCTTGGAGGGGGGAAGATCAGTGATAAAATCCATGGAAATGATTTCCCATGGCCTGCTTGGCGTTTCCAAAGGTTGCAACAGTCCGGGTGCCCTTGTGTGATTTGGCACTGAGACAAATGGGGCATGACGCTATATATTGTGAAATGTCCTTGCGCATGCCTGGCCACCAAAATTGCCGTTGCACTAGATGGAGTGTTTTTAAGTACCCGTAGTGGCCTGCTGTGGGGGTGTCGTGACAACGTTGTAATACTTCTTTCCTTAAGCTGTTGGGTACATAAAATCGATCCCCCCATAGCCACTCTCCCTGCTCGGATTGCTGCAATTTTTCCTTGGGTACTTTCTCCCCCTCCTTTTCCACTTCAGATTTCAGCTTTAGTCTCCACCCTGGATCTGATTGAGGAGGCTGGGCTGTGCGACTGCGCGTTGTGACCACTCCTCTCAATTGCGTAGGTGAAAAGACAGTGTCTATTGTCTCCTCCCTTTTGCTTTTATGTTGAGGCATGCGCGATAGGCCGTCGGCAAGAAAGTTAGTTTTGCCGGGCAAGAAGTTCAAAGTGAAATTGAATTTAGAAAAGTATTCCGCCCATCTAAGCTGCTTGGCATTTAACCTTCTAGGCTTCTAAATTTTTGTGATCTGTCCAGACTTCAAACGGATGACGGGCTCCCTCTAACCAGTGTCTCCAGGTGGAGAGTGCTGCCTTTACAGCAAAAACCTCCTTTTCCCAAACGTTCCAATTTCTTTCAGGTTCAGAAAATTTTCAGGACAGGAAGGCGCAAGGTTTAAGCACACCATCCTCCCCACGTTGCAAGAGGATGCCCCCTATCGCAGTATCGCTGGTGTCCACCTGTACAATAAATGGGCAATTTTCATCAGGGTGTTGCAGTACTGGTTCAGAAATAAATTGCTTTTTGAGTTGATCAAACGCCGATTGACACTGTGGTGTCCAAGTTAATTTAGCACTTGGTTTTTTAGCTTGCTCCCCTTTGTCTTTGGTTTTTAGCAGTTCAGTAAGGGGAAGAGTTATTTGAGCAAAGTTAGCTATAAATTCTCTATAAAAGTTGGCAAACCCTAGAAAAGATTGTAGTTCTTTACAAGTACTGGGTGTTTGCCATTCCTGGACAGCCTGCACTTTGCTTGGGTCCATTTTCAAGCCATCTTTGGAGATGCAATATCCCAAATAAGTGAGTTCTGTCTTATGAAATTCACATTTGGACAGTTTAATAGGCAGTTTGTTACACATCAGAGTAGTTAAGACTTTTTTCACAAGATCTGTATGTTCCTCTTCAGATTCTGAGTAAATTAGGACATCATCTAGATACACAACTACTCCCTTATATAAAAATTCATGCAAGACTTCATTGATCATGGACATGAAAACCGAAGGTGCCCCGGCCAGGCCAAAAGGCATAACTAAGTATTCATACTGGCCGAGGGGTGTATTGAACGCGGTTTTCCATTCATCGCCTTCCCTTATACGAACGTGGAAGTAAGCATCTTTTAAATCCAATTTTGTAAAGATCTTACCTTGTGCCACAACGTTGAGTAGATCTTTGATGAGTGGTATGGGATAGGCGTTGCTGGAGGAGACTGCATTAAGTCCTCTAAAGTCCGTGCACAGTCTCAATCCCCCATCCTTTTTTTTGAGCAAATGAACTGCATGGGCCATACTAGACCCATACTAGACCCATACTAGACCCATACTAGACCCATACTCTTCCATACTAGACAGTCTCTCTTCTAGTACCTGTACACGACCTGGAGCCACCGCGGTGGCCTCAGCTTCTGCATATTTATGGGGAGGTTCATTAGGGACTTGCATAGTCTCTAAATATTCTGCATAGGACATGGCTGCCCCAGGCCAAGGCCTTATTTCTCCCATGCCCTGGGTCCCGGTACCTTGCTCTTCATTCAATCTCCCCACCAGGATTCCTTTCGCTAATCCTGTGACCGCCGAAATTCCAGCATCTACAGCTATGATTCGGCTTTGTAATTGTATCCACGTGTGCTCATTTGGATCGTGTTGTCCCATCCACGGAGCGACTTCCGCATAGTCCCAACTCATCATATCGCGGCAGGACGTTTCCCATGTTTGGGTGCTCTCCGAACCTCTTCGATCCCATTCCAACTGGTCGGCCTCACGGTTCCAGTGATACCAAGGTTGACTACTGGGGTGCTCTGCGATCACTCCCAAGCTCCATTGGCCTTCCAATGGGGGCTGCATGAACATCGTACTCACTCTCCTTTCCCTCGCGTCCCTTGGCCTCGATCCCCACTGCGTCGGCATCGGCAAGGATATCAGCGGGTCCGCTGCTGCTGTGGGTCGAGTATCCGTTCTACTAGGAGCAAGGGTATAAATCGTAGTAACGGAAGACCCCGTTCCCCTTTGAATGGGTCCTTGAAGTTCCAGTCCTTCCGAACCGGGGGAGGCATAAGGATCAAACAAAGGGTCCCTGTCAGGAGTGGCTTTGGCATCCATCTGCCCCGGCTTAGGCACTGGAACAGGTGTGATTCGTAACAAAATGTCAGATCTGTGGCTAAATAATAGTTGTAATCCAGACTACCTTCTGCAATCGGACAAGAGTCCATTGTTTTCAAAAGATTTACTGAAAAAGGCAACCATTATAGTCCACTGGCCCAGATGCAATATCTGGGCTGGTACACGTGTATTGTTACGAATGATAGGCAAAGAACAAGGTACAGAGTACCAAACCCCAGCAGGCCCAACCTCCCCCCATAGTTCTCAAAACAAGCTGCTTGAGGCTGAGAAAGTGCAAGTTTCCCAAGGCTGGAAAAGCTGTAGTCAAAACATTCCTCTTCTGTGAGATAGCTGCTAGGGAACGTCTTGGCACCTGTAGAAGAAGCACTCAGAACACTAGAAGAATTAAAATGGAGTCTCTTTGGTTACAACATAGGAGAAAACATTCTGAACCTGACAATTGGGCTTTTACACGAACTAAACGAACTGGTAGACCAGTTCATGGAAGTTCGTGGAAAACTGGCTTCCACGAACCGCTGGTTCGCGAAGCACAAACAGGCCCAGTTCATGACGAACTTTAGTTTGTCTTGCAGTTTGTGCCCATCTCTACTCAGCAGTAGTTCTCATTAAGGAAAAGTTGGCAACCCCTGGTTTAAACTTTAAGGCTGTGGGCCTATTCCCACTTAACTGTAAGTTTCATGGAAACTCATGCAACTTCACTGACATCCGTTGTGACCAATGTATAGGGGCAGCTACATACCTCATAGTAGCAGTTTTAAACACTTAAGAAATCTGATATTCTTTACTGAGCATCTTCACATTTACCACCCCATAGATCACTGCCTTACCCACCTTACGTCCAGCTCCCTTCCTTGAAAAATCATATTCACTTGCTGTATTTTCAGTTACAAGGGATTTTATTGTGGGGTGGACAAATAAAGAAAGAAAGGGCAAAATTTCTGAGCGTGCTGCTGTTTTCATCTTTTCATTCATACCCTCTTATTCTCTATATTAATATTACACAACCTGTTCTTTAAGGCATCCAATAAATTAGGATATTTATTGCTGTCTTATCTTTGTTACTGACTCTCATACATTTCCATTAGATCAGAGGTTTAATTTCTTTTTAAGGACTAGTTGATCTTAACCATTTGAGTTTTTAGCATTTTACCCTGAAGGCAGTCGACTTTATAAAATTAAAAAAAAAAAAGCTCTAGCCCTTTTAAGGATTCGTTTATTTATGCTTAAAGAATTAGAGCACAACTTCACTACAAACTTGTTTCTGAACTAGTACAGCTCTTGTTTCTTCCCATAAAAATGGTGCCTGTAGTGACATTGTTTGTTACAGGATAGTTATCTGCTTTCCCTGAGAACTACCATTCCTGAAAGAATGGCTATTAAAATATTTTAAATCTGGGGTGTAGCTTGATTTTTTGTTAGCTCCCTATGAAAAATACAGCATTAATACAAAGATATGAAATGCCACACATTATCACACATAATCTGTGCCAGGCTCATAATGGGGTAGTCAATAGTGAGATATTAAAGAGATAGACATGTGGGATATGGGAGGAAAGTGTTCTGCATTATTCTGGAAACAAAGAAAGATTAGAACAACCCCTGAAACTATTCTTAAAGCCAAGAGAAAATAGCTCCTTGAATTAAAAACAAAACAAAATGGTATTTCTGGCCTAGCTAAAAACTGAAAGTAGCTAGTTTTCTTCCGTAAGGGGAAAACAGTAGCATACATCACCACAGTGGACAACAGATGAGACATAAACCCGCTTTCTTGTGTCATAAAATTTTAATAATTTCAATTTCTCATATTTTATAGGAACATATTTAATTATAAACAACTAATGAAACCACTTTAAGTTAATAAAAATCTATAACAAGTACATGCAGATGCAACAAGGAACAATTTTGCATATAAATGAAATTCAAAGACAATGCAGTGCATATACTCTAGGTAAAATGCTGAATACCTTTTAAACTAAATTCATGCTGTTAATTAACTCCTACTCAAACAATTATTTCCCACTTGCTTTTTTTATTTTGCAGAGCAAATTCACTAAGAGTTTCATTCTCTGAAGATAGTTGTTTTGCTTCTGTTCCCCAACCTCGCCCCACAAAAAAAACCTCCACAGATTTCTTCCAAGGCAAACATGAGTTCCTAAGTAAGTAATCCTTGTAAGGCAGAAACTGATGCTTTTATTTTTTTATTTTTTTAAAAAGGTAATAATGACAGCCAAGGTTTACCTATAACTTTCTTATCCTTCTTCCAAGGAACTTTGAATGGCGCAAATTGCTTCCCTTTTCCCAGTTTTGTTATTGCAGCATCCCTGTGAGGTAGGTTATGGTAAGTGAGTGACTAACAGGCTTACTCACTGAACTTCTTGGTAGAATTTAGGGCATCTCTTCTTAGGCTGGCACTCTGACTTTATATTGAATGAGCTAGGTCTATTAATATAGTATATGGCTGCCATCTTTTAGGATAGGTAAGGTCTCTACTGTAACGAGCACTTTCAAAGTTGTGAATATTCAAGCATTATGTGCAACTTGTGATATATGTATGTACGATTTTAATCAGGGGTCATTTAGTAGAAAAAGAGCTGGGTGAACTCATAAGCATAACTCATTAGCATAGCTCATTAGCATATGCCACGCCCCTTGACATCACCAGAAGTGTCATTAGCATAACTGATTTGCATATGCCACACCCCTTGACGTCACCTGTCCTGGCTGTTTTGGACCCAATCCTGGCCATTCAGGGCTGAAATTGGGCCCAAAATGATCAGGATTGGGCCGCTCCTGAGCAGAAGAGTGATCCACCACCCATCAGAGGCCAAGGCTGTTTCAGCCTCAGTCCAGGCTGAAACAGGCCCAAATGGCTGAGAGTCAGGTGGGCAGAGCCGCCTGACATGTGACTTCTTTGGGGAACTGCCAGAACTGCATTCCTGTGTGTTCCTCCTCGAAATGAGCCCTGCATTTATCCCTAAATATTTTATTGGCTTTGTAGTAATGGCACAGACTGTTATCTTTCCAATCTTTTCAAGTTCCTCTATCATTTCAAAAATAACATTATCTAAATAAAGCTGGTGTTCCTGAGAGCCTAATTCATTGGTTTAATCATATATTTTCCTTCTGGAACTAGAATATTTAAATAACAATAATTATAGCACAAATGAAATAAAAAATAAGGTGTTCTATTTCCCCTCTAATCTTCTGGAAGATTAGATTGCCACATTTTACAAAAAAACCTTAAGAGGGTTGGGCATAAACAGGGATAATCAACTGAAAGAACAACTGAAGCCTCTTCAAAAGTAGACATGCTAAGTTCAAGGTATGCGTGCCTTAGATAACTCATCTGGATAAAATATGACCTTGGGGGAAATAACATTAATGGAGGTTAGGCAAGCAGAGACAATAGAAAGAGCAGACTTAATGAGTCTGGGAATAGAACAAATAAGATGATTACCATCCTGTAACAAAGGAGGATGGCTGTACCCTCCCAAGAATCCCATTATGTTCATTAAACATAACTCATATCTTCATAGAATAAATGAACTTGGCTGGGAAACCGATGCAACTTTTCAGCATCCTAGCCCTCAAATAAACATCCATAAACTATTCTAACATAGAGCATCTTCCACAGGCAAAATTATACATATGTCTTTTACATTTCTTAAAGAATACTAACGCATCTTGCTGAAATAGATATCTGCCTAGTTCTGATTTTAGACCACATTTTGTCAAATAGAATCATCATCAGATGCATGTATTTGTCTCCCATCATTGTATGGGGGGGAGGGGGCAATATAATGCTATCCTGGAGGAAACCTTAATGAGAACTCTACCATGGAAAATTGGAGGAATAAAAAGATCCAGAAAAGGAGCTAGATTTGTTTCACTTTTTTCTATGTGCATTTTTGCTAACATAGTATGAATGACTGAACCAGTTGGAAAACAGTTTTGAGTACAAATCAACACAGCATATAGAGGCTATGGATGCCGTCCCAGTATATCAGCATAGCAATCTACAACCTTTTTCAATGTTACCTTCTAGTTTACTGCTTACTGTGCAAACAGAACTGCTGATCATGTAACCATGATATTTCTGTGATGAAATTTTACTGGGGAGAGTTTCTGTTTCATTGCCCCAATTCTTTGTCTTGGAGCTATAGGTCAGAGGCAGCTGTTTAATCTATATTATTTCAGAACACTAGCTTTGTAATTGATTGACAATTTAACCTATTTTTCTGGGGTTTTCAAATGCACATACTGTGTTTCCTATGCTTAAATATACCATTGGCCACAAACTACCAAGGTTTTCTTTAATATTTTAAGTGCTTTAAGAGTTGGCTAATCTTCATGCATATAGTACTAACTATATGATCTCAAGCCAGAGTAATTATTTTATTTTAATTCAGCGTTTTTGTTGTTGTTGTTTAACTTCATTTATACCCCACTTTTTGCCCCAGCAGAGACCCGAAACAGCTTATATCATTCTCCTCTCCATCATTTTTTCTCACAACAACCATGTTTAGCCTGAGAATATGTGATTGGCCCAAGGTTACCCAGCAAGTTTCCATGGCACAGTGGAAAATAAGATGGTTCACCCATATAATAGTCCATCACTCTAGCCACTATACCACACTTGCTTTTTCTGTCTTTTTCTTTTAAGAGGAAACTGATGGTAGATAGAGTTTCCAACTCTGCTTTGAAAATTCCTGGAGATTTGTGCTGGTGCCTCAGGAGGGTGGCGTTTGGGTACAGGAAGGAGCTCAGCAGGGATATGATATCACATCCTGTGAAGTTATGTCCAAAACAAAGGTCAGCTGCTTCAGTTCTTATCCTTCCTGTGCGATCCTCTCAACAACATTCAAATTTTTAATTTAAACATCAAGTCTCATATCAGTTTCCTCTTTTATTTCTGCCTTTCATCGCTTATATCACCTTCCTGTAGGCGTGTGTTGTCTATGTCATATTTGTTCCAGTATAACTGACTACTACCAATAATGTTCCACACAACCTAAAAAAAAAACCCTCTCAAAATCCTCTTCAGCTTTTTTCCCACTGTTTATTTATTTATTTTATTAAACTTCTATTCTGCCCTCTCTGCAAGCAGGCTCAGGGTAGATCACATAACTTAAAAACAAGAAACATAATTTCACAATATCCATAAAATTTTCATTAAAAACACATTATAATTCAATTTTTGAAAGTAATAAAAACATTTTCCAAGATGGCAGCAGTCACTGTCTCGCTATATTCACCAATAATTGAACAGTAAAAACAGAGAGGTAGGCAGGACTGATGGGGGAATTTAAAAATCAATAATTCACTTCCCCCTCCCTATAAGACCAGAGATGTGCCTGGAAGAACATCTCTGTCTTACAAGCCTGGCAGAAAGATAATAAATCTTGTCAGGTTCTAGTTTCAGTGGACAAAGAGTTCCACCAGGTCAGGATCAGGACTGAAAAGGCCCTGGCTCTGGTTGAGGCAGGTGGGCCTTTCTGAGGCCAGGAACCACCAATAGTTGTTTTCCTATAGATCAGAGCACCCTCTGGGGGGTATAAGGGCCCACAACGGGTATAAGGGTCCCTCTGGGTATAAGGGACAAGGGCCCACAACGGACCCAATCCACGCCAAAACAGGCTCGATCCATGCCAAAACGGGCACAGATTGGGCCCATTTTGGCATGGATCGGGCCCGTTGTGGGCCCCTGCGGAGCGCAGGAACATTCCCATGCTCCACAGAGGCCTTAAACGGGCCTGATCCGTGCCAAAACGGACCCGATCTGTGCCAAAATGGGCGTGGATTGGGCCCGTTTTGGCATGGATTGGGCCCGTTGTGGGCCCCTGCAGAGTGCAGAACACTCCTGCGCTCCGCAGGGGCCCACAACGGGCCCAATCTGTGCCCAAACGGGGCTGCATGGTGACATCACTAAGTGACGTCATCACGCTTGCAGGATTTCCATTTCTCCTAGACTCTATGGTATATCATAACTCCACCCTCCAAAGCTGCCATTTCTTCAAAGGTATTTTATATCTGTAGTATGGAGATCAGTTGTATTTCTGGGAGAACTGCAGGCCTCACCGTGAAGTTGATAACTCTAGGGGATGACAGCAGCTTGGTAGTTATTCATCAATGAGTAAAATGTATTCTGCACATGTACAGAGGCATACATTTCTTCGCATAACAATTTGCTACAGGGTAGCTTACAGTAAATAATTAAAAACAGATATGAGGCTGAGTCAAACTGAGCTCTCATTTTTCTGTTCCTGCAACTCCTTCTCATGAGCCAAACTACTCCCAATACAAATTTCCCAGACTCATCTCCAAAACTATATAAATCTCATTCCAGTTTTTGGTCCAGTATTGTTACTGCCACCATTAAAAAAGAGAGAAACAGACCAAAAGGAGCAAATGGCCCAGGTAGAAAAGTTTATGGATCAGAACAGATAGGAATTGGTCAGGAAGAAGATAAGTGTCTCACTTCCAGTCATCTTTCCACATTCCCTCTGTCACTTGTTCTTAAGAAATCTGGACAAATACTGCTTGTACATTTCCAATTAAACCAACACAATGAAAAGTGCTCGAGGGTTTTTTTTTAATGGAAGCTGGGAATTTGGAGAAGGGACATATTTCTTGAGGGGACATTACCTCCTAATGTCCCATTGTAGCTACAAGTTTTGAATGTGCCACACTTCCTACCTCCCATATTTCTGCTGTGGAATGTAGCCCACCCTCCCCTCCCTACCAAAAGCAAAAAAGTTAGGGGGGGGAAACAGTAAGTAGAAACTGAAGGAATGGTTTAAGCATAGAAATTCTGATGTATAATGCATGATACAAGTATCAAGATAGATTTTATTCTACAATCAAAGATCAACAATACAAGCATCAAGAGATGCAGCAGGAAAAATGCCATCATCATTCATATACATTTTTATTCTGTCCCAAAAGGAGCATAACAGAAGTGACAGTAACATACAATATTAGTGCAAAAATACTACTACCATAGAAAGACAGAGTATTATAAAAATGCACCAGTTGTTGATTAGAGGGTTTTAGGGTTTATGCTGGTAACTCCAAGAGTTCTCTCTGCAGTAATGTTTACCAAGCATTAACATTCTTGGATCCAGCACACTCAGTGGAATCTTAAGAATAAATCAGCTCTAAACACAGGTAAATACAAACACCAAACTTCAACAAGATATAAACAGTATCACTAAAGGCAGTAAATAGAGAGAAAAGACATCTATATTCTAAAATGGCTTTCTACCTATTTCAGTAGAATATGGTAGCATAAATTCTGTCATCTTATTTTATGTAAATGGACTTGTACCTGAGAACTGAAGGAAGCCTCTAAATTCAGAGATAGCAAACCTTTGAATACCAGTGCTGAGAGGCGGCAGCAGGGGAGGCCCATGCCTCTATGCCCTAATTGCCCTCCAGACTAACTGACTGACCACTTTAGGAAATGATGCTGGACTAGATGGACCATTGGCTGGATGCAGAAATTGCAATGGTTCATATCAAGTAGCGTGAAGATGGGGTCATACAAAGAGTATGAACAGAAATGAAACCATGCTTGTTTGGAGTCTGAATTCTAGCACTTCCAATGGAGAATCTAATTTGGAGAACCAGGGTTTGATTCCCCACTTCTCCTCTCGAAGCCAGCTCGGTGACCTTGGGTCAGTCACAGCTCTCCCAGGGCTCTTTCAGTGCCACCCACCTCACAGGGTGATTGTTGTGAAGATAATAACATACTTTGTAAACTGCTCTGAGTGGGCATTAAATTGTCCTGAAGGGTGGTATATAAATCAAATGTTGTTGTTGGCAAGCTGTCCCGAACAAATGCACGATACCTCTGCCCCACAGCTTACATAGTCTTGAGTAGACATGGGCGGGAACCAAAAAAATTTAACGAACCAGTGGTTCGCGGTTCAGTGCCGACAATGATCCCTAAATTGCGAACCTCAACGAACATTTCCCGTTACGGAACCGGTTCGTGGTTCGTGGTTTTTTGGGCACTGAATGCCCTCCATGGCACTTACAGAGCCCATATTCCCGGGGAGTCTTTTGCAGCCTCTCCTACAGCCATCACCCAAGTTTGAACAAGATTGCAAAAGGGATCTTGGAGTTATACCCTCTCCAATCCAAGGCCCCCAGGAAACTCTCACTCGACACAATTAGAGCCACCAGTTGACATTGGCCCAGTGTACAGAAGGTGGGTGTTGACGGTGGCCACTGGGCCTGGCGGCCATGGGGAAACACCAATGAGCCACCTCCCCTTTAGGGGGAGGGGAGTCTGGCCACTTGCCGGCAGCACACCCCATGTGCCCACCCGCCAGGCCAAAGAGGAGCGTGCTGGTATTCCCGGCATGGGTGGGAGAGGACATGTCATTCGGACGGGGACCTGATCCCCCAGCAAGCAAGGGTCCTCACCCGAGGGTCCCACTGAGGAACAGTGCGGCAGCAGCCGACAGCACCCACCTTCCTTCCTTGCCGGAAAGGACAAGAGGGAGAGGAGATGTCATTTAGAGGGGAAGTGGGAAGATCCACCAACAGCTGCAAGGCCTCCTCCAAAGCTCCCACTGAGCCACTCTGTGGCGGCAGCCGACAGTACCCACCTTCCTGCCTTGCCAGAAAGGATGGGAGGGAGAGGACCTGACATTTGGGGGTAAGTGGGAAGATCCCCCTGAAACCGCCAGTCCAAAGTGGAGTGCGCTGGTATTCCTGGCACAGGCCGGAAGAAGGGTGATGACGGCGGCCGCAGGGCCTGGCAGCCACGGGGAAGCAGCAACAAACCACATCCCCTTTAGGGGGTGGGGAATATGGCCGTTCGCTGGAGGCACCCCCCATGGAAGGACGGGAGGGAGAGGAGATGTCGTTTGGAGGGGTCAGAGTGCTCCAGAGAGGGACAGGTCAAAAGAGGGTCTGTGAAGTCAGACGATCCTAACAGCTGCGAGGCCTCCTCCGAGGATCCCACTGAGGAACTCTGCAGCAGCAGCCAGCATCAACCACCTTCTTGCCTTTGCGGAAAGGATGGAATAGGACAGGACCGGAGAGGTTGTTGGGAGGGAACTCAGTGTTCCGCAGAGGGCGAAGTGAGAAGAGGGACTGTGTACTTGTGTGGGAGAGGAGGGCCGAGCCTGAGGCTTTCTGGCCACATTGTGCAGCAGGACCGAGACCGAGGGATCCCACATCCACCCTGAAGGAGTGCGCAGACTGATGTGGCTTGTCTGCTCCGCCTGTGTCACAGTGGAGGCTGTCACCAGCATCACTCACCTTTCTGCCTTCGCAGAAAGGACGTGACTGGTCGTGGTGGCATTACCCATTCACCCCTGCCCAGAGGGGACCGCCGCTGCTGTTGGCAGGGGCCACCGTGACGTACAATCTTATGTGCAACAGTAGTTGATCTGTCCCTCATGGCCCAAAGCTGAAGCATCATACAGCACCCACCATCCGGCCTTCACGGAAAGGGTGTGAGGGCGAGGAACCTATTCCCCCCTGCTCAGAGAGGGCAGCAGGTGTCCATGGAAAGGGGGGGTACCATGCAGCACCACACTAACACCAGTAACAGCTCCTGAGCTGCCCCTCATGCCCAAAAGCAGCAGCGGCAGACCTCAACCACCTTCCTGCCTTTGCGGAAAGGACACGTGACTGGTCGTGGGTCCCATTCCCCCCATGCACAGAGAGGACAGCAGGTTCACATGGATAGGGGTGCACTGTGCAGCTCAAACCTGTCAAGCTCAGCAAAAGCTTCTGAGCTGCCCCTCGGGGTCCAAAGCGGCGGCAGCAGACAGCACCCAACTTCCTGCCTTCGTGGAAAGGGTGGGAGGGACCCATTCCCCCCTGCTCAGAGGGGACACCAGGTGCCATGGAAGGGGGCGTACAGTACTGTGCCACTCTCACATCGGCAACAGCAGCAGAGCTGTTCCTTCTGCCCAAAAGCGGCATCAGCAGGCAGCACCACACCTTCCTGCCTTCGCAGAAAGGACGGGATGGGAAAGACAGGAAAGGTTGGGAGGCATCTGAGCAGATCCAGAGAGGGAGAGGTGTGAAGAGGGAATGGGAACTTGTCTGGGAGAGGAGGGCAAAGGGTCACCAGCCATGGAAGCAGCCCTGAGAACTGAGGGAGGCTTGAGCCCGCTGTGGACGAGCTGGGCTGGCTACAACCCCAGGGTGGCTCAGAGCCCGGGTAGGTCCAGGTCCATGGGAGGGTGCCCCAGTAGGTTGAGGTTCACCTTGATGAACATCAACATGTCCACCAGGTCCGGGTGCAAATGCGCGGTGGGGACAGAGGAGGTCTCCCAGGTGGGAGCACACCCACTCACTCTCCACACTGGTGGGAGGGCAGGACAGGATGTTTGTTGCCACGATGGATAGGTCTGGCCATCGGTCAGATTTCTTTGCCCAATACTGCAACAGGTTGGCATGGGGGTGCTTGGTGGGCTCAGAAAGGTACTCGTGCACCATGGCCCCCGCCGAGTCCTCCACTGAGAGGGACGTGCCCACCGTGCAGCGGCCAACCATGCAGCCCACCGACAAGGCCTAGAGATTGAATGTGGCCATTGGGGTGGCTCTTCCTTGGTGTGGCTCTCTTCCCACCTCCTCCCCCTCCCCCTCCCCCACTGCCTGCCCCTCGCCTCTGCCCAGTTCCTTCTCTCCTGCTCTCTGTCTCTGGAAATGGAGCACGGCTCTGCGGAGCTCCTTTTTCCAGTGCTGCATCTGACCCGCCTGCGTGGTGATGCTGCCCTTGATGCGGGGGTCACAGAGGGAGGCCAGTTGGTATGGCGCCTTGCAGCATAGAGGATGCAGGTGTTCAGTGATGCAGGCCTGGATCCTTCGGACAAAGTCCCGTACCCTGGGGAGCAGCTCTTTCCCTTGCTGGAGCTCCTGGGCCAGAAACTGGTCTAGGCCATGGATCAGAGGGAGGACCTGACCCAAGCTGGCCTGGTAGGACAACAAGAGCTCGGTGGCATCGTTGAAGGGTTTCAGGATCCGGGACATCTGGGCAAGGACTCTCCAGTCCATGAAGCTGAGGCTCAACTCCTCTCCCCTCCTCAGCACATCCGAACAGGACAGGATGTCTTGCAATGCACCCTTCTGCTCCACCAGAAGACATATCGTGTCGTAGGTGGAGTTCCAGCGGGTAGGCAGGTCCTGGAAGAGTTGGTGCTCGGGGTCCCCTGACTCCCCCTGCCTCTGGAACAGCTTACAGGAAGAGTTTATGCTGCAGGAGAAGTGGAAAGCGATGCGACGGCAGCTGTCCAGCTGATTGCACGTCCGCCAGGTTCCCGCGTCCCAGCTGTCCCTTGGCTTGCTCCCCAGCCCAAGCACGTCCCGCATCATGAGGTGCAGCTTGTGCGCCATGCACACCAGGCCCGGGAGTGATGCCTCTTTCAGGGCTGCCAACATGTTGGCTCCCACGTCCATGACTATGAAGCCACGGACAAACCCTTCCACCTCAGACGTCCACTTCCTCAGAGGTGCCTTGATGGTGGCAGCAATGTTCTTCCCGATGTGGACCTCGTCCCCTGGGCCTGAAGAGGAACCGCCCTCTAGCCCGGTGTCAAGCTGGGCACCTTTTTATGGCTGCCAGATCTTGGCCTGGGGAGGCGGAGGTCCTCTGGTTGCCCCCAGTGGGCGGTGATGGCAAGGAACCCATGATGGCAGCCACTCCACAGGTTGGCTGTGAAGTGCACTGTTCTGCCTTGGGCAGCCGACAGGTCTCTGCGACCATGTCTCGCACTGCCTCATACAGGGCGGGCACAACACGACACCCAACGGTGCGCCGTGATGGTGTGGAGAACCATGGGGCAAAGTGCTGGAGCAGCAGTTGGAAGCCCATGCCCTCCACAACCGATAGAGGGAAGCCTTGCAAGGCAATCATCTGAGCCACCACACGAACGCCCGCCTCCTGAGCCCTTGACCTCACCCTTTTCAGCAGAGCCACCCCCAACCCCGACGGAACAACTTCCCCCAGGGCGGCCTGCCTGACCCTTCCGCTCCCACCAGCTGCACCCTCGAGGCAAGGTTTCTTGCTTGGGGGGCATTCCGGAGACCCTCCCATTGATCCCGGATCATATGAGCTGGTGGCCCTCAGTCTCCCCCCGACGGATGTTACGCTGGCCGAGGACGGAGTCCACAGGCTCAGGTGGTGCCTCTTCAGGTGCCGAGTCAGGTCTGTCGATGACAGGTGCTTCGGGTCATTGCCCCTGCGCACCAGGCCCTCACACACACAGCACAGCACCACGTGGGGGTCAGTAGGAAGGAACCAAAAGTGCCTCCAAACATTGAGGTTGAACCATGGCCCACTAACGGTTCCAGGGGACGGAGGACGAAGGGTTGCTGCTGGATGTGCCACGGAGCTGGCAATGGAAGACGGAGTGATGGGTTGACTGCAGGCAGAGACAGCACCACCGGTAGTTTGGGATGGGGACGGGCTGGATGTTTCCTCGAACCCAAACCATTCCTCCAAGGATCCCTCCGCCTCCTCCTCCCCCCAAATTTTCAGGAGTTCCTCTTCCACCACCGGCAAGACCTCTTCGGTCTCCTCCACAGCCACAACTGGTGATTTTGAGGGAGCAGGAGTCTCTGCTGCTCCAGAGTCCTGCACAGCACTGCTTCCCGTGCTGCAACCGGGACAATCTCTGCACTTCCCCCATGACCACTCTTGTCCCACACCTGATGTCTCATAGTGCCAGCAAACAACAATTGAGGAGAAGAAACGAGATGACACTGTGAGCCCTCAGCGGAGCTGCCCACTGAGCTTGGCCCCAGGGCCTGGCAGCAGCCCTGGCACCAGAGGGAGGGAGGGACTAGAGCCCTAGCCCACCACTCCCACAGACCTGAACAGATCAGGCACTAATGTGAGCCCTCAGCCGAGGTACCCACCAAGCTTGGCCCCAAGGCCTGGCAGCAGCCCTGGCACCAGAGGGAAGGAGGGACTAGAGCCCTAGCCCACCACTCTCACAGACCTGAACCAATTAGGCACTGATCAATAATTAATGTGAGCCCTCAGCGAAGGTGCCCACTGAGTTTGGCCCCAGAGCCAGGCAGCAGCCCTGGAACCAGAGGAGATAGATCCCTATCCCCCAAATTCAAGCTGAATTATACTCTCAGTCTCTCTCGCCAAAGGCTAGCAATTGGCAAGCAAGAGCTCTGTCCCACTCCACTGCTCGCTGAAAGTGAAATCCAGCCTGGGAGCCCACGGCTATTTATAAGCACAGATCCCATTGAGCAATGCAGGAGGTCTGTGTTTGGCCGTCAGAGCTGCCTATCAGGGTTTGCAGGGATGAGATTGGAGTGCCCGTGGCTACAGGACACCCCCTTCCCCCTCCCTTCCCTGGGTGTCTTCTCCCAACTTGTAACCGCTTTGCAGCTCCGTGGTGGGAAGGAAGACCTGCTGATCAAGGTAAGCTGGGCTTCCATTCGGGTTTCCAGGGTAACAGAAGGAGCGCAGACAGAGTTCAGGCATTCCCCCCGGCTCCGTTGCCAAGGTGCCTGACTGCTGTCTTCCCAAACCGCGGCCAAACGCACCGAACCAGGCTTTTACCGACCACTGGTTTGCTGGCCGTGGCCAATAACGAACCGCCGGATCACAATCGCGCCATCGCCATTTTCATGGGTTTTTGAAGTTCGTAATGCAGTTCATGCCCTTCTCTAGTCTTGAGGATACTGAAGACAGGAAAGTGTGGAGACCAACCCAGATCATGCAGGGATGTTGACAGTGGATTTAATGGGATTGCACTGTATGAATAATTGCTGAATGATCTTGTGCCACACATGAAATTACATTTCTTCTATCCAAAGAGAAATAGGTAAAGTTTACTTACTTGTACCATTCACTGAAACTGATCACAGCACAACAGATATGCTAATTTACCGAGGAAGGAAGGAAGGAAAGACGGAAGGAAGGAAGGAAGTTCAGTCCTTATTTTAACTCCAATGCCAGAGTAAACAACATAAATATAATTTAGTTCTGTCCATCCATAATGAGAAAAGGACATTCTGATTTAAGCAACTACATAACAGTAATTTCTGACATTTTTTAATTAACAGAATAATTTTCAAATAATACAGCTAATACCATTACTGAGTAGAATGCTCAAAACAACATTCACTTCATAATTTATAAATTATTTTAATCAAATCCAATTTTATCTTTTGCTTCATTAAAACACACTTAAATTGAGGACATCTATTTAATCAGCTATGAGAATGGAGTGGTTTATTCTTCCATATATAATTTTGCCAAATGAGGCTACAAATCTTAAGTTTTCTGATCTAGAATAGACCTACTGAAATCTCTGAGTTTAGTGCTAAATGGAAAAGTAGGTTTTCTTTTAATAGCTAGCATCTTATATATACAAACAGCCTAGGTTTGGAGGTTAACAAACAGCAGTCCCAGACAGCAGGCATCTGGTTTACTAAATGGAGGGGGGGGCGGTCATCCATGTTACTTCACTGGGTCATACCAGCCCAGGAGACATCTATGAATACCATGGTCAGGGATGGTTTCTGAATGCACAGCTGGACTCACAAGAAACTGATTGGTACAGCTCAGTTATAATACAGGTTCACTTCCCAATTCACCACTGAATCCTGTTCTGAACAATTTTTACCAACTTCTCTCCAACAGTCAATAGGTGAGCTTTAGTTATTTATTTTAAATTATTTTATATGACTAATAACAAAATTGTTATTATAATAATAATCTAATAACATTTGATTTATATACTGCCCTCAGGACAATGCGCACTTAATGCGCACTCAGAGCAGTTTACAAAGCATGTTATTATCCTCATGACAATCACCTTGTAAGGTAGGTGGGGCTGAGAGAGGTCTGAAAGAGCTGTGACTGATCCAAGATCACCCAGCTGGCTTTAAGCGAAGGAGTGGGGAATCAAACCCACCGCTCTTAACTAGAGATGGGCACGAACAGGAAAAAACCCGAACATGATGTTCATTGTTCATTGCCATCCATGAACAGGGACTCACGAACAACCACGAACATGGCCCTGTTCACGAACATGTTTGTGGTTGGCTGTTCATGGGGGCCAGCAGGCTCTCCTCCAGCTATCATCCAAGTCAAGATCCCTGCTGCACCACTCCCAGAAACCTGACCTGAGCAAGCACAAGGAAAGATACCAATAATAAATTATAGCTTGGCCCCAGAGCCTGGCAGCAGCCCTGGAACTTGAAGGGGTAGATCCCTACAACATCACTCCCAGAAACCTTACCTGAGCAGGCAGCAGGAACAGTACCAATAATAAATAATAGCTTGGCCCAGAGCCTGGCAGCAACCCTGGAACCTGAAGGGGTAGATCCCTATCCACCCACACACAAAGAAAATTCAAGCTCCATTGCACTCTATCAAAATGCCAACAGCAACTGTCTCTCCCTCTCCACTGTCTGCAAAGTCAGAGCTGGGAGCCCCCCTCCCCTTTTATCTTTGCTCCCTTGTAACAAATTTGGAGCTCCACACTTGAAAGGAAGACCTGCCTATCAAGCTAAATTGGGCTTAGACTGGGGTTTCCAGGGCAACAGCAGGAGTTCAGACAGAGTTCAGACAATCCCTGGCTAAGTTGCCAAGGGAATTGATTGCAGGTGCCAGACTGTTGGGCTTGATGAACAGCAACGAACAGCAATGAACGAGGCTTGCAATAACCACCTGTTCGTTTAGAATGGGGCCTCACAAACAGCTTGTTCGCGAACAGCAGATTGGGCTGTTTGTGGCTTTTTTTTGTTCATATTGCTCTTCATGCCCATCTCTACTCTTAACCACTACACCAAACTGACTCTCAGCTCACAGATGAACAGCTCACAGCTCAAATATAGCAATAAAAACAACTAAAATAACAAAATAACAGTCAAACAGCAGTGTAAGGCAAGAGCCACTATAAGAACTGAAAAAGCATCCAACCTGCCATCAGAGATGATATGATTTTTTTTTAAAAAAACTACAATGATCAAATATAATCTT
This sequence comes from Eublepharis macularius, assembly GCF_028583425.1. Lineage (NCBI taxonomy): Eukaryota > Metazoa > Chordata > Lepidosauria > Squamata > Eublepharidae > Eublepharis > Eublepharis macularius. The sequence continues at coordinate 67,159,028 of NC_072793.1, forward strand.
GACCTACAAACTGAAACTAGCCAAAGGGATATAGTAAACCTCTCAGCAAATGTATATCTGAGTTTTCTTCTGCAACCCAGAAAACTTCCCTAATTTTGTCTAACTGAAAAGAAAACATTTTTAACTTACATATTACTTTATTAATTGAAATTTTATTAACATAACCATTGAAATGTATTTTGTATGAATATCCAGGTTGTGCTCAAGGGCTCTTATCACCACAATCTTCACAATTTCATCATTGGAAATTGCCTTCCTAATATGTTTTTCCAAACCTGCTTCTTGATCATTTTCCCCAGAGCATACAAAGCGGAATTAAATAATGTTGCAAAACACCATCTAGTGTTATTGGAACATGTTTCAAAGGCATTTGTGCATTATTACCTAGGTCCCAATGAGTGGTCTGGGTGCTTGGAGACAAAAAGAAATCAAGGATTTTCTTTTTACTAGAAACATCTTCTGAATTCTAGTTTGATGGTGAGAGTGGTTGTATATTAACAAGGAAGCAGGATGGCAAAACCAACACTGCCTACTTCCAATAGACTCTAAGGAAAAGGAAACACAAAGGAAGCCAAGAGAGCATGAAATATTTGCAGTTCTGACTTTAGGACCTGAAATAAGTGCATTCACAGCAGACAGGTGATTACCACTCGAAGGAAGGAAGGAAGGAAGGAAGGAAGGAAGATAAGAGGCAGATAATAAGAAGTTTTAAGAGAAAAGTGTGTATTTGGGGACTGTGGACCCAGTCTTGTCATATAATGCTATGGAACATGTATTTTGCACTTGGAGTCCTGTCTTTTGCTAATTCAAAGTCTGTAATGAGGCTAAACACTTGAACACAGGGCCCTCTGTGATTGCAAATCTCATTATCTCTAGAGGAAATAAGGAAATAGATATTATTTGCCCTCAGAAGTTTCTATCCAGCAAAAGCCTCTGAAGTTACCATACATTTCACTTTAGATGAAATTTGGTGAGAACTGTATTTTGTGGCTTTAATCTTCTCTGTCCTTTTGAGAAGTCCAGAAGGAAACAGGAAGCATGAAGCAGCTGTCAGTCAAATTACAAACTGCCTATCAGCAGAAAAGACACCTTGCAGACTTCCCGTTTTATGTTTAGACTGAAACAGAGATCTTGCTGAACCAAGAAACTCAGGTGTTTGAAGCAGAAAATCCAAATTTCACCAGTTCAGTGGTAAAATCAGAACAATAAACTCTGGGACAAAGCATTTGCATTCAGAAAATCTGTTGTAGCCAAATGCCCTCCTCCCATCCCGCACAGATACATAATCCTACTGTTTAGAGGCACTTGAAAACAAATGTTTGAGCAACATTGTGGCACTTCTCAGGGTTGCACAAAAATCACACAAAAAAATGGAAGGGTTAAATAATCCCCAAATATTTACAGATTCTCTGCACATGCCCAGTTGCAAACAGATGTCCTCACACAAACTATATGGTGGCAGGACATTCCAAACCTGGCTGAAGTTTAAAATGGCCAGGTCAGAAGTGGCACACCAGAGGAGCAGAGCCTGTTCCAGCTCTCAGCTGCTTAAAAAGCCAGTGACCAAGTGGTTTCTTGGCCCTGGACTAGACATCTCTCCCTAGACCATCCTGTGTGGCTGTCCCAGTACAACTGCAAGCAGCCACATGCACCCACTCCACTGTGGTCAGAAGAAAAGGGAAGGAAAAGGGGAACAGTTTTTGCACATTTTAAACAAAACTAGAAATGCTGTACACACAAAACTGCCAACTATTAAAGTTAATCCCTCACAAAGAATCAGAGAGCTTTGAGTGATAGGCTATTCAAAGGCATCTTACTGGGTAGTATGAGCTGGAAAGAGGAGGGTCTTTTTTCAGTCCTAGCAGAGAGTGAAATCAAATGTGAAGAGTTGGGAGATGGAGTTGTAAAGGAGAGAAGTTTTAACACCGACAGAAGAACTGGGGAAAGTTGGTAAGGAGGTTTGGGAAGTAGGTGCAGACTCCCAAATGAGCCAAAGAAAGGGGGCAGATCTTCTAAGGAGAGGAGATTTTCCATACCCAGTCAAATAGGGAGGTAGCTCTGGAGAGTGAAGAGATCCCTGGTTGGGTGTGGTTGGAAACTGCCTGCACAGACCTTCGTATTCATTTAGCAACTGAAGGAAAGCACTGGTGTGTAAAGAGGAGGGGAATGGGGTACTAGAAAGAGGATGCCAGCATTTCTAACTCCAAAAGAGAAAGAGAATACTAAAAGAAAGTATCTTAGAGTGCTTGGGAGAAAACAAGGGACTCAAAGCCCCAAAACAGAAGCCTTTAAGTATCTATGAAAAGCATACGAACTGAAATCTATGCATGTTTTGATTTTACCTCTCTCTCTCTCTCTCTCTCTCTCTCTCTCTCACACACACACACACACACACACACACACAATTTTAAAAATGCCCTGGGTGCCATTTTTGCTGTCTAAGGATGCGGGGAACATCATGGGGGGGCGAGGTGCGGGGGAGGAAAGAAGAACGATTTCTGGAAAAGGAGGGAAGATAGGAAAGGGGAAGATTTCTGGAAATGAAAAAAGCAACCAGCGCCACAACCAAAAGGGGGGAGGGTTTGTGAGAGTAAGCGGTGACAGAAGCAAAAGCACCACAGCTGGAGTCAAACGGGAAAAACCTTGCTGGGGAGGTGAACAACTACATCCACCAAGGCGAGGCTGGGAGGGAGGCCTGGATGAGAAAATACCCCAGGCACCATCAAGAGCCTTAAAAAGACTACGGAAAGCAGGGTCAACTGATGGCCGGGGGGTGGGGGGAGAGAGACACTTGTGTGTCAGACTAAGACCCCAGTAAGATTGGGCTGAAGCCCTTCAGCTGTGACCTGTAAAGCTAGTCTCATCTGTCAGCCTGTCTGCCTCAATGAAGAGGGGGAAATCATGTCTGCTGCCCTGAGCTCCTAGGAGGAATGGTACAATGAGACAGAAATATTTCTATTAAATATTTCAACATTTTCTGTCCTTCCAGTCAAAATTCTGCCACTTGATGACTTAGGGCTGATGAAATCAGACAGGAGAAGCTGCAGATCGAATGAGGACTGAGCAGCTTGTAACTTATGCCCCGTTCTTTGGGCTCAGAAGTTCACTTAAGATGGCTGTTAAAGCCAATAATAAACAATTGTGCCTGCAAATGTAAGCATTAATATTACAATTACTGTATGATCTAACAGATCCAGTTTCCTGGCTATTATATAGAGTGACATCCAGGAAGAATTTTAATACCATTAACTCAATGGATTTTGAAGGCTGTAACTATTTAGGATGATGGTTTTTTCAGTACTCTTTTTCCCACTGAAAATCTTTCTGACTGCCAACTCTTACTGCAACAGGATCATCTAGTCCAAAACATCTGAAGCCATATACACACTCATACTTAAATAATGTGTAGTTTGGTTCTATAAATCTCCTATGTATGTACCATCAAATTGCAGTTAATTTATGGCAACCCCTGAAAGGGGCTTTCAAGGCGAGTGAGAGGCAATTTGCCTGTCACTTTCCTCTGTTGAGTTTTCCTTGGTGGTACCCCATCCAAGTACTGACCCTGCTTAGCTTTTGAGGTTTGAGAAAATTAGGTAACACCATGCCACTTTCCCTCCCTCTATAAATCTTAGTAGTAAATACCACTGAGCTCAACTGGGCTCTTATTTATTTAATTAATGTAGGTGATTTTTTTAAAAAATCCAACAGGACTCAAAGTAGAACTCACTGCTATATAACAGTGCACAGGATCATCATCTATAAGCGCATTTTGCCACACAGCAGTCACTATTTCATGCTGGAGGGGAGGGAGCATGGTTCAAACTATTTTAAAATAGTAGTTTAAATAAGTAAACAACTTTCAGTGTGATCCTAAACAGAATCACACCCATCTAAGTGCAGTGAACTCAAATGGTTTAGAAGGGTGTAACTCTGATTAGGATTGCACTGTTTATATACCTGAATGAGATATACAGAGATATGTTTGTGTCCTCCTAACCAAGAATCTCACATATTGGTTTTTGCTGACACTAACCTGTTTACAAGTTACAGTGAATGCATGTACAATCCACTTACAGTGTATACTTCCCCCCCCCTTTATATGTGCAATGAGAACTCTCATGTTACATTCAAGGCATGTACAACTGAACATATGATTGAAAATAGTTATTGGAAATTTTTTTAAAGTGAATGCACATTAGCTCTTTATTACAAACAGGATGCAGAATGTATGTGCTTGGCTGCATTTTGTGAACAGGGCTACTATGAAGACAGGTTGTATAAAAATAGATAACAGCACTTTTTTAATATAGCATCTCATTAGGTATACCTGGTGGGGGGAATGTCTGTGCTCATTTTTTCCCATGCTTTTATATTTTCAAATTACACTTCTCACATTAAGAATTAAAATCATAGACATATAAGAGGGCATTTCCTCCCAGTACTCAATTTCCTGAGATATTATCCTTTCTATACGAAGAAAGGAACAGGAGGAAATATAACATCTTACTTTTAAAAATAGAATATCAAATTATACAACTTCCATTCCAGATCACTCATTATATGTGGTCATTTCACCTACCCCAAGCAAGAATTTAAAGCTTAATTATAATCAAATATTTTCTTTCCTCTCCCCATTATGGATAAATATTGTTTTAAAAGTCTGTTTTTAGTAAACAGAATGTAAACCTAAAACTCATGGTAATTTCTAGATTCAGGTGATCTTATGTGGCTAAGAATTATCTAAGTTCATATTGCTTATGATAACGAAGACTGTCAGTGTTAATTATTTATAAACCAGAAAGATTTAATTACCACTGCTTGCATATCTTTATGAGATTCACAGAACATGGTAGCATCTATTGCCATGTAACATAAACAGAGGATAGCTGAAAATAAGCACTTATCTCTGGGCTTATTGGCCATATTACAATAATAATTAACATTTACATAATATGTTTCAAGTGTTCAACATTCAAATTTGTTTTGGTAATCCTAATACTATCCCTGTCTAGTGTCGTTATTATTCGCATGTTTCAACAGAGGAAGGGCTGAAGCAGAGGCTTGCCTGGGGCCACTGAATGAGCGTGAGGCTAAGGAAAGATTTGAACTGCAGGTTTAATTTGAACTGAGTTTCATCTCCAAAGTTTGAAAAAACAATGATGCTTCTTTTACCAAAGAACATAAACATGAATCGCCCCCACACTCGCAACGTGTATCATGCTTCCATCCCATTGAAATTAATGGGCTTAAATTAGTCAGATATCTAGCATTCTATTGATTTTAATGGGATTTAACTACAATAGCTTTCTTTGGATTGGATGCCCTGGGATTATGTGAAGAAAATTGTCTCTGGGCCGCATACCCTCTCACAGCACTGCTGGCATGTGATAAGCCAAGCAGCTAGTCAGTTCAGGGGCAGGACCCTATGGTGGAGGCAAGGGAGCTGCTCCCATGGGTGCAGCAGAGGAGTGTGGAGCAGCATCCCAGCCAAAATGATGGGTCTCCAGGGCAATCCATTGGCTGGACTGCCCCATTCCTCTTTTTGTTGTTTTGTAGTTTGTAGTTTTGAGCAAGTTTAGACGGAGGACCCCATACAAAGACACAGTCCTAAGAGACCACTGTACATAAAGTATAAATTTAATATATCAGTGAAACTGCAAACTGCAAGGAAATCCCAATCAATATCAAAGCTATTAATAATATTTCAAAGCTCTCTGACAAAAATTTTAACCAGTGCCTAATGCCAGTGTTCACAATCAGCCAATGTCCCAATAACTGTCAAAAAATTATTGCTGAAGAAACAATGCTGGTGAGTTTCACAGTTCTTTCAACATAACCATATGATGATCTGTTTTTTTCTTTTCCTTTTCTCTGCAGGCAAACTCCCGTCAGCACTTGACGACGGGAGGACACACTCCAGGAGAGCTAAGGTTGAAAAACACTCACCCAGGCTGTTGGCAACGGGTGTGGCAGCCTTATCACTGCCCATTTCGCATTGCTTTTTCAAAACTCATCATGACTGCATCATCAATGACAAGATCCTCTAAACAGGCAAAGGTATTCCTTCAAAGGTTAATTTCCCAATGTTTGTAGTTTTGAGCCATGCCTGACTGTACAATATTCTGTCTGGCCCTCTTGTGGCTGAGGGTACTGTCAGGGTTGTAGCAGGATGCCTATTGTCTGCTGGCATGCATCCTTTGAATCTACCCGCTTGGACCAGAGAGCCAGTTTGGTGTAGTGGATAAAAGCGCAGGACTCTAATCTGGAGAACCAGGTTTGATTCCCCACTGCTCCGTTTGAAGCCAGCTGGGTGACCTTGGGTCAGTCACAACTTCTAGGAGCTCTCTCAGCCCCATCCACCTCACAGGTGATTACTGTTGTGGGGATAATAATGACATACTTTGTAAACCGCTCTGAATGGGCATTAAGTTGTCCTGAAGAACGGTATATAAATCGAATGTTATTATTATTGTTATTAGGTTAGGGTACTGCTCTTAGATGTAGGGGCTGTAGATTTGAGGTGAAGCTAGCCTCTGTTTCTTGTTTACTTTTTTTAACATTTGGAGACCGAGGTGTGTGACTCAGATCAGGGATAGTTGAATTCTTAGCAATCAGACTTGCCCTCACATTATTAAAAAGGCTTATGAATATGTATTGGTAGATGGAGTAAAGGTGGTGGGGACCTTAGGGAGAAGTGACCATGTCCTCCTTGAATTCCAGTTGCTGTGGGGGGCCAAGGAAGTTCGTAGCCAGACTTGTAGGTTAGATTTTTGTAGGGCCGACTTCAATGAACTCAGAGGCTTGATGACAGTCATTCTGCGGGGGAGTGTGCTGGAAGGGAAAGGAGCGAGTGAAGGGTGGGCTTTTCTCAAACATGAGCTTTTACAAGCTCAAGCCCTCACTATTCCAGCAAGACGGAAACATGGTAAGGGCTCCAAGAAACCGATGTGGATGAACAGAGAGCTCCAGAATAAGCTAAGGAAGAAAAAGGAAATGTTCAGGAAATAGAGAGAGGTACAGACCTCTACAGAGGAATATATGAGGGTTACAAGGTACTGCATATCAGTCATCAGAGAAGCCAAAGCTCAGTATGAGCTGGGTCTGGCCAGGGGGGCTTGCTACAATAAGAAAAACTTCTACAGATATGTGAGAAGCAAACACAAGGTAAACGAGGCAATTGAACCGATGTGGGGAGTGGAAGGAGAAACTCTGATGGAGGACAGAGAAAAGCAGACAGGCTTAATGACTTTTTTGCCTCTATTTTCTCCCTGAAGAACTTGAGCCCATCTGGAGATGGTAGTAGACACAACAGGACACCTGGGGGGCTAGTTGACATTGACAGAGAGGTTGTGGAGAGGCACTTGGCTGCACTGGATGAATACAAATCCCTTGGGCCGGACGGAGTGCACCCAAGAGTGCTCAAAGAACTTTCCAGAGAACTTGCAGAGCCTCTGTCCACCATTTTCAAGGCCTCCTAGAGGACTGGGGATGTGCCACAAGATTGGAAAAGAGAAAATGTTATCCCAATCTTTAAGAAAGGGAAGAAGGATGACCCAGAAACTACAGGCCTGTCAGTCTAACTTCTGTTGCTGGGAAGATATTAGAGCAGATTTTAAAGGGATCAATCTGTAAGCATCTGAAGGACCACGTAGTGATCCGGGGAAGTCAACATGGTTTTGTCCCCAACAGATCTTGTCAGACCAACCTGGTTTCCTTCTTTGATCGAGGGACGAGCTTATTGGATTGTGGGAACTCTGTCGACGTGATTTATCTGGATTTCAGTAAAGCTTTTGATAAGATTCCCCATGACATTCTAATGGGTAAACTGGAAGACTGCAGACTAGACTATAGGACAGTTCGGTGGATATGGAACTGATTAGAGGGCTGCACCCAAAGAGTGGTGGTCAATGGAGTTTCATCAGATTGGAGGTAGGTGTCCAGTGCGGTGCCACAGGGCTCAGTTTTGGGCCTGGTACTTTTCAATATTTTTATCAATGATCTGGATGAAGGAGTAAATGGGCTACTCGTTAAATTTGCTGATGATACCAAATTGGGAGGAGGGGCAAACCCCCAAGAAGATAGAGTTAAAATTCAACAAGACTTAAATACTCTGGAGAAGTGGGCAGTTGTGAACACGATGCAATTCAACATAGATAAGTGCACAGTATTACATCTGGGCCACAAAAATGTGAAGCACAAATACAGGATGGGGGATACACTTCTGGGTAGTAGTGTATGCGGAAGAGATCTTGGAGTAAGAGTGGACTGTAAACTAAATATGAGCAGTCAATGTGATGTGGTGGCAAAAAAGGCAAACTCAGTCTTGGATTGTATCAAAAGGGCCATTGCATCAGAATCGCAGGCGGTCATAGTAACTCTCTATACTGCCTGGGTCAGGCCACACCTGGAGTACTGTGTTCAGTTCTGGAGGCCTCACTACAAAAAGGATGAGGACAAAATCAAGAGGGTGCAGAAGAGAGTGATGAGAATGATCAGGGGTTTGGAGACTGAGCCCTATGAGGAAAGGCTGAGGGTCTTGGGAATGTTTGGTTTGGAGAAAAGGAGATTGCGGGGGGACATGATTGCTCTTTTTAAATATTTGAAAGCAGTCATTTGGAAGAGGGCAAGGAGCTGTTCCAGTTGGCAGCAAAGGATAGGACTTGAAGCAACAGGCTTAAGTTACATGCAGAAAGGTACCAGATGCATATCAGGAAAAACTTTTTCACGGTCAGAATAGTTCAAAGGTGGAATCAGCAGCCTAGGGAGGTGGTGAGCTCCCCTTCACTGGCAGTTTTCAAGAAGAGGCTGAATGAATATTTGTCAGGGATGCTTTAGGCTCATCCTGCATTGGGCAGACGATTGGACTAGAAGGTCTGTATGGCCCCTTCCAACTTTGTGATTCTGTGTGATTCTGTATGTATGTGTTTTAACTGCAAAAATTCTGCCTAAGAATGCAGGAAAATAGCTGCCAGATCCTGGCTAGAAGCTAGAAAGTTACTGACATGTGAGTCACCAGGTGAGACCAGCTTTCAGTCCCCATGCCCCAGAGATGTGCCAAGATCCTAAGACAATAGGGCCCTCCAGGAGTTCCTGAATTAATCTCCTCACCCACCTTGCTGATCTTCCTTCTTCCCATTCCCTATTCAAAGCCAATCAGGGCTCTGATAGCCTCATCCATCCAGCCATCATGGTTCATAAACACTGATAATTTTGTATTGTCAAAGGCTTTCATGGCCGGAGAACGATGGTTGTTGTGGATTTTCCAGGCTGTATAGCCGTGGTCTTGGCATTGTAGTTCCTAAGGACTACAATTAGGAACTACAATTGGGAACTACTATGCCAAGACCACGGCTATACAGCCCGGAAAATCCACAACAACCACTGATAACTTTAGTAATTCCCAAGAAGGCATAATCAAACCTTCCTAGTTTCTTAGTATCACCTGGTGACAGCTTTTCAGTTTTTTGTCTCATCTCCGGAGACAGCTATCAAGTGATTATATTTGGGAGTAGAATGTCAGTTTTGCCCCAGAATACGTTTTACTCTGTAATTAGGCTGTCCTGCCATGTGCTCAGTGTGTCCCGGGACCTCCCACCCATGCACCCTCAGAAAGCATGTCTGAGCCCATCTCTCTTCTTGCCATGATGTGCTCAAGCTGATCCCCTTCTGGACTGGTAATTATAACCCCAAAATCCTGAAACTCTATCCCACCTCCTCTCTGTTTTTTCCTAGGAAACTTTGTATATGTGTGGTGTACGTTCTTGTATGATTGCTTTTGATAACCCTTTAATAAAAATCCTTTAAACACCCGCTTGGTCATTTCAAGAGTCCTCTGAGGGAAGGGATCTGGAATACATTGGTGGGAAAGATCCTTACTTACATCACTAGGAGTTGCCTCTCCTTGTATGCTAATTCCCCCCCAACTCACAAGGAGACCCCTCCATTTGGGTGTGGGCAGCACTTTTGCCACTCATTGGGCCCTTTCTGGAGAAGCAGTGGGCATCTTCTCTGCCACATGGGTGCCTTCTCCCTAGGTCTGTTGTGCCTGTTGTGGGGTTTCATTGTTGCTGGGTCTTCCCTCCTTGCACACTGGCTGTTTGTGGGGGTTAGGGTGTGACATCAAGGGGCAGTGGTTGGATCAGAGGCTGGGACTGGCTCCATCTGAGTGTGCCACTCATGGGGCTGTCATCAGCCTCCATTGCCTGATTCGTGGAAGTTGCTGGTGTTGCCATGGTCTCTGGTCCACGTGCTATGCCACCTATCCCATTTGGAGGGCCATGTATTGCTGGTTCCTCCTGCAAAATACCCATAGGGGACAGACCAGTGCTGCCCAATTGCCCTCAGGATTATGTTGACCATCGCTTAAATAAACACTGGCATAGCTGCTAAAGCCCAGTACTAGTAGCAGTCCTTCATAGGAGGAAATCTGAAATGTTAGAAACTCACCAGCTATTAGAAAAAAATTGTACAGCAAATCACAGGAGAATGGAGCATAACAATATAATGTTTGATCCATGGTAAAAAATAAGCTGATATTTTTTTTTTAAAACCCTAGATTTAGAAGATAAATGCTGCTAAAATTTATTCAAAATTGTTTCAGAGTTTTCCATGAGATCATGTCAATCATTATTTGTGGCTACATAGACAGCCTTTGATACTTATGACACATTTTCCTAACTTTCATCACATGCTGCATACTAATAACTTGCTTTTTCTCATTTGCTGTGTGCCATCATTTTTTTATTCTCCTGTCAGAAATGTTTTCAGCCAGGGAGCTGAGACAAGCAATTCTATGAATATGAACTACATGATAGGGCCAGATTTTGCATTTGAGCTTTGCTGTAGGAAACTCAGATTCAAATTCCTGTTATTCAGCCACAAAGCCTCCTCAGTGACCTAGGTCAAGTCACTTTCTCACAGCTTAACGTATCTCACTGGGTTTTATTCAAGCTACAATGAGATAACACCATACTGTGCTCAGAACACTGCCTCAGAGAAAGGAAAAATGCAAACATGGGGTCAATTTGAGCAGGATCCTAAGAAGTGGGTTCTGCATGTAGAGAAGCTTCTAGTTGACTGTGACAGGTATCAGCACTGGCGGCCAGATTCTTGCCTTTTCTGCATTGTTGCAACTGCCAAAAGTGTTCTAGTCATCTTCCTCAGCAGGGTCTTTAGGCAGCCAAGAGAAAGAACCAAAAAGTCAAAGAAGACAGGTCATGCCAAGGAGAGTGAGTAAACATATGGTGGTGAGAGGAGTCAGAGAGTTGCTGAGAAGGATGCAAAGGTTTCTCTTGCATCTCAAAGCAACTGTCAAAGCTGTGGTCTGCAACAGGCAGCTGGGAGATTCTGCATACAATAGGACTGTTTCATAGGTTCCTGTGTGAATCAACCCAAATAAGCTCTGAAATCAAAGCTCAGTTTTCACAACTGTCAAAGTTTCAGAGATTCTCTGAAAAACCCAGCACATCATCTCAGTGGGGTGATCTCAGTGTTAGCTAGCAATATTAATCAGTGACTTTGAATAATGACTGAAGTTAAAGAAGCCAGGAATAGCCTGCAGATGACTACATTCATCATATTTAGAAGGTCTGTCAAAAATTACACAGCAGCCCTAAAGTTAATAGTATATTTGTCCTGCTGCCATCCCAGTCTTTCCTACAACATTGTGTTAACTCTTTAGCTAAATTCCTATGGTGTTCCCTCTTTCCTTCTCTTCTTACAAAATTAGGCATGTAAGTGAGCGGGGGTGTTTCTGCTCCTTACCTCACTATGAAGTTGTCTTCCACTCCCAACCTAAAAATGATAATTTTGATTGCCTTTAGAACATGACTAGGGATTTCTTGGGTGACAGATACAATTGCTGAGAGTTTTACTCCCCCCCACCACCACCACAAAGGTTGGGAAACAGGCAAACAGGTAATAATGTGTTTCCCATTAAACCAATGTAAACATCACCCGAAGTCAGTAACAACCCAGAAGATACGATCATCATTTTTTGAAAAAATCTATACATTTTAATGAAAAAAATAAGCCAAATCTACATGTTTCTGTACTAGAGATGGGCATGAACCAGAAAAAATGAATCATGCGGTGATGGATCATCACGTTTCACGAACCATGAACTATGAACTTTCATGAACCTGTCCCAGTTCACAAACTGGTTCATTTTGGTTCATGAAAATGTCACTTCCGGACCAGCAAATCACCACAGCAGAAAGTCACTTCTGGGTCAGTAGAAGGTCTGCAGGAAGTCCATCCCCTGTTGCCTAGGAAACTGATTGATGGGCACCAGGCTGTCTGCAGCAATGAACTGAAAAACCAACCAAACGAACCAGCCTAAAGTTTGTGGCAGTTCATCAGAAATGGGATCTGGTGAACCGCTGGTTCACGAACCACGAACCAGCATGGCTTGTCACGAATTTTGGTTCATATTTCAGTCTGTACCCATCTCTATTCTGTACACATCCTTGCTAACTAAAGAATGTGCAGCCCGGTCTTGAATCTTGATAAGCCCAGTAATACAATTACCATAGTGGTAACCATGAGAGCTTAAATCTGTTTTAATTGGTCTTCTGGATGGAAGGATGGATTTACAAGATTTATAGTCCACCTTCTTCATTAAGACTCAAGCCAGATTACACAGTGTGTGTTAGTACAGTTAATTTCAAGGACATTTCAATAAACAATGCAATAGGATATAAAGGCAAATTTGCAAAGATTTAAAACCAGCAGAAATCCAATCCAGATTTGAAGACTTGCTATAAGCACTTCAAATAGTGACATATTAAACCACACAGAATTACCCAGTAGGATCATACTTCAAGCAACAGATAGTACATAGTAGCACATAGTGGTAAAATCTATGGTCTCTGTTTACTGATGTATCTCTTTGAGACCACTTTCTTACAATTGAGCCCTCCTATATGAATAAAAAGCCCTATTGAATAATTCAGTTTTGCATCATTTTTAGAAAGTCAGGAGAGTGAGAGGTTTCCTGACCTCTTCAGGTAGGTCGTTCCATAAGGTGAGGACCACCATGGAGAATGCATGTGCACAGTAGAAATGAGCAAAAGACTAACAAAATTTGTGGTAGGATATGAGCTTTCATGAGTCACAGCTCACTTCTTCAGATACTTCAGTTTAGAAAGGAGACCTATGTACAGTGCATTACAGTAGTCAAGTCTTGATGTTACCATGGCATTGATCCAGGCGGCCAGATCAGCCATCTTCCATGCCATACTGAGGTTGTAGAAAGATTTTTTTTTTTTTGCAACTGTCTTAATTTGCTTTTCTAGCAGTAGTGCTAGATCCGGCATCACCCCTAGGCTATTAACTGTCTGCAAGAGTCAGACATACTCCATCAAAAGTGGAGAGAACAAAGTTCTTCTAGGTCTCTGCCATCCCAATGAGCATCACTTCTGTCTTGGCTGGCTTCAGTTTCAATTTGCTGGCTTTCAGCCTTTTGACCACAGCTATCAGGCAGCAACCCAATATTTTTAGTGTATCTTTCAGTGATTTGAATAGTGACATATAGAGCTGGGTGTCATCTTCAAATTGATGGCTTCCAATTCCATAGCTATGAATGAGTTCTCCTAAAAGCTTTCCAAAGAGGTTGAATAACATGAGGGATAAGATTGCCCCCCGGTGGAACTCCTGCAATATAATTCCCACTCTGGAGATGGCTGGTCTCTTACAGCAACCCCTTTGAGTCTGTTCCATGAAAAATTATATAAACCAGTTCAAGGCACATGTTTTGATACACACTTCTACCTCCAAATGCCTCAACAAGCTGACAGGGTCTACCATATAAAAGGCTGTAGATAGATCCAGGAGGAGCAACAAAGAAGCATGGCCTTTGTCTATGTTTCGATGGAAATCATCCACTAAAGCTACTAGAGCTATCTTCATGAAAGCCTGGCCTTAATTCAGACTGAAAAGGGTCCAAAGCATAATTATCCAAGAAGACCTGTGCCGTTTCCACACATCTTACTTGCTTGCGGAACATCGCACAAAAGACCCAGAAGACAGTGACGGCACGATTTCTCGTGAGAAGACGCATCTTCTGGTTCTTTCGTGTGATGTTCCGCAGGCAGGTAAGACGTATGGAAACAGCCCTGGAGTTGGTTAGCTACTGTATTCTTAATCAAGCTGCCCAGAAAGGGCAGATTAGAGACTGGGTGATAATTGGCTGTATTATTTTTTTTCTAGGAACACTTTTTAAATTAGCAGGCACCTGTGGGAGGTGCCCACAGTTAGTCACTGTTTTATGACAGACCTCAAGAATTTATTTACAATGAAGAATTTTTCTTTATTTAAACTATAGACAATAAACAGAAAATAAAAAACACAACATTCTAAAAAACTATATATATATATATATATATATATATATATATATATATATATATATATATATATATATATATATATATATATATATATACACACATATATATATATATAATAGCAAACAAGTAAAAAAGAAAAAAACCCTAAAACTAAACTACACATTGAGTTCCGATTTTCTCCATAACAAATATACATCATTTTCAAAGTCACACTTATTCTAAGTTAAACATAAGAGCCCTCTTTTTTCTATTGTTCATGATTCTTAATCCATAAATCCAGATGTCATCAAGTCATTATTATCTACTTCATGTAAAAAGTAAATAAGTGGTTTCCATTCAGTCAAAAATTTAACGAATGTCTTTTCTCTAATCAGTGAAGTAAGTTTTGCCATTGAAGCAAACTCCAAAACTTTTATGAACCATTCCTCCATTGTAGGCAATGTTAGAGTTTTCCATTTTTGCGCATATAGTACTCTTGCTGCCGTGATCAAATATAAAAACAACATTCCAAAACTTCTTTCCAACTGGCTGTACATCATTCCCAGCAAAAAATTCTCTAGTTTCAATTGGATTTTAATCTTGAAAATCTTCTGGATCAATTATTGTATCTGTGACCAGAAGCTCTTTGCTTTCTTACGTGTCCACCACATATGATAAAACGTCCTTTCTTGTTTAGCATATCATACATTTGAAGCATCCTTGTGCATTCTAGCCAGTTTTTCAGGAGTCATATACCAGTGATACATCATTTTATAGAAATTTTCCTTAATACTACAGCTTAATGTAAATTTCACCCCCTTGTCCACATATTTTTCCATTGCTCCATTAATATGACATGGCCGCAATTGTTTGCCCATTTTTTTACTTGTTCTTCTTCTGTCTCAAACATCAACAAGAGTTTATACATTTTAGAAATAACATGTTCATCATTTGTACAAAGGGCAATTTCAAATTCAGTTTTAGATTGCTCAAAATCGTAATGTCTCTTGTATAGTTTAAATCTCTCCGAGATTTACATATAGGAAAACCATTAGCAAACATGCCCTTCTGCTGCTAAATCCTATATTGATTTAATTTTAACTTGATCTTGAGACAACTCCAACAAGTCATTAACTATTTAGTTGGACTCACCATTTCCTTTCTAAAATGAGCTTGATAACCAGAGAGGTATTTTCGAACAAACCGAGGTTTGAATTTATTCCATACTCTCAAAATGGTACACCTTACATAATGATTATTAAACTCTGCATTGGCCTTAACTTTGTCATACCACAGATACCCATGTCACTTCTAGATCAGAGTGTATTCTATCTATTTCTTGGCAAAAAACTATGCAAAGGCCTCACAGCTAATGGTTTATTCTTGAGATTCTAAAGGTTCAAATTTAGAAGTTAGAAGATGTCTGAACAACTGCGATGGTCGTG